>NC_057800.1:687747771-688066090 GCF_018294505.1 Triticum aestivum | reverse complement strand
AGATGGTGGAGGGATGGTTGAACAGGACCCCGTTGTGTGGAGGGCTGGATGAACAGTAGAGGGTGGAGGGGTGCCCGTGGAGGGGTGGTTGAACAGGACCCCGTGGCGTGGAGGGTTGGATGAACAGTAGACGGTGGAGGGGTGGTTGAACAGTAGCCGGTGGAGTAGCGCGCGGTGGAGGCTGGATGAACAGGCACCCGTGGAGGCTGGAGGAGGTCGACAGTGGAGATGAACAGTATCCCGTGGAGTCCCATTTTGCGGTACGCCGCACCCCTCCCGGTGAACAGGACCCCCATTTCGACCATAGCGCTCCAACACAAGTCCGTTTCCTCCGTTTTGCGGTATGCCACACCCCTCCTGATCAACAGGACCCCCGTTTCGACCGTAGGAGGTCTGTTTCCTCCGTTTTGCGGTACACCAGACCCCTCCCGATGAACAGGATCCTGTTACGAATGTGGCCAGTCGAATACAAGGTCGTTTCCTCCGTTCTGCGGTACGCCAGGCCTCGTTTCCATCGCCTGTTCCATCCAAGCCCTCCCGATGAACACGACGCATTCCGTTGCCTTCCCATGAACACGATGCATTCCGTTGCCTCCCCATGAACACGACGCATTCCGTTGCCTCCCCATGAACACGACGACAACGTTGTTTCTCCGTTCCGACCCAGCCATGTACACGAGCCCTGGCCGTACGTATGCGTGAGTAGGCGTTCGAGACCCCGCCCGTATGTGCACATACATGGCCGTATTTTATTTCTTGCACCCTGGCCGCTGTACGTACGTGTAAATGCTACGTGCGCGCCTCTACTACGACACGTGCGCGCCTCTACATCGACCAGTATGTACGTACACGTTCGCGACCAGAATGACAACGCTACATACGCTTCGACCAGGTGGGTCCTGACTGTCAGGCACTTCCTTGCCTGTGAAGATGTAGCTGGTGGGTCCCAGCAGTCAGGGAGCGAATCATTTTTTTGCCCGGACGCACTTCCTTGCGTGCGAAGATGTAGCTGGTGGGTCCCAGCAGTCAGGGGGAAATGTTTTTTTTGCAAAATACGGTGGCCCGTCCGGTGGGTCCCGCTGTCAGGTGGAGGAATAATTATTTTGCACGTAATAAGGAGGCACTTCCTTGCTGCGGCCGTGGACCAAACTGTCAGCCTCTCCACGTACAGTCCACGCCCGATGGAAGCCGTTCCTTGACCACGTTGACCACGCCGCGCCGAGAGCACTAGGGCGGTGGACGACGGCGAGGCCTAGGAAGGGGACGATGCAGAGCTGGGGAAGACGCGGCAGTGGATGCCCACACGTAGAGGAGTACGAGGGTTCACTGGTTCACTGCGGTGTGAGGCTGACGTCGCTGCAGAATAAAAGGGGGTGTGGGTGAGTAGACGGATGGCCTGGCCAGCGGTGGGAGTAGTAGGGGGCGGTGAGGCCTCCGCCGCATCGCAGCCGGCCACGGGAGGAGGAGCACGAGGCACGACCGGTGCTGGTTTGGGCGGCTGGAGCAAGAAGACCAGAGGTTGAAGAAGCACTACGGCCGTTGGATGGACATCATACGGTCACTGGAGCTAGAATCGTGCATATTGACTTAGTTGACAAAGCCCTCCGTCCCCGTCAACTTAGTAGGCCCACAAGTCAGCCTCCCACCAAGGTGGGTCCTAGCTAGCAGGGGGGTATTCATTTTTTTGAGTGTAATAAGGAGGCACTTCCTTGCGTGCGAAGATATAGCTGGTGGGTCCAAGCTGTCAGTGGCGGTAACGTTTTTTTCGCGAAATACAGAGTCCCTTTCGGTGGGTCCCTGATGTCAGGTGGAGGAATCATTATTTTGCGCGTAATAAGGAGCCATTTCCTTACATGCGGCCATGGACCCAGCTGTCGGCCTCTCCACGTACAGTCCACTTCAGATGCATGTCGGTCGTTGACCACGTTGACCAGGCCGCGCCGAGAGCACTAGGGCGGTGGACGACGACGAGGCCTAGGAAGGGAACGACACGGAGGCAGGGAAGGCTCGGCAGTTGTTTCCCACGCGGAGGGGAGTATGACTATACGAGGGTTTACTGGTTCGTCTGCCGTCGCCAGAGAATAACAGCAGGTGTGGGTGAGTAGAGGGATGGCTAGGCCAGCGATGGGAGTACGATGGGATGGTGAGGCCTGCGCGGCAGCAGAGCCGGCCGCGGGGAGGAGGGAGTAGGCAGTCCCGCCGGCGCCTGTTTGAGTGGCTGGAGTAGGAAGAGCAGAGATTGAAGAAGCACGACGATCGTTGGATGGCCATCCAACAGTCACTGTTTGTGCGTCAACCTTTTTTTTAGGAAAGCCTCAAATCTGTGGAAAACAACATACAACCCATCTGCCATTATTTCTAATAATTTACAACCCATTTGCTAATTATTAAGGTTTTTTTGGAGCCCATATTCTTTTTGTTAGCATTACAGCCCATATTGCGGCCACGATTAAAAAATTATACGAAATTTTGCATATTTTGGTGTGGTCCGAACTGTTTTTAATCCCGAAATTTCGACTCACATTCAAACTGATTTAAAAAATAAATGTATATCAATATAAAATCCAACAAATTCTCCACGCATAAAAATTAATGTAATTTCAAATCTCGAAATGAAGAAAAGATATTTGAAAGTAATTGCCGGTTTGATGTGTTTTAAAAATGTACAACCCATTTCTCATTACTGATGGGCCATTTTCTCGGCTAGCCGAATGAAAGCTCTCCTCGTCTTGAAAGATTTGCAGCCCAACAGGCCTGACAAAGCGACTTACTTGGCAAATCACAAAAAAACTGGGCTGTGGCCGTGGACCCAGCTGTGAGCCTCTCCACGTTCAGTACTCTTCCAATGGAATGTCGTTGACCACGTTGACCACGCCGTGCCGAGAGCACCAAGGCGGTGGACGACAGCGAGGCCTAGGAAGGGGACGACACGGAGTCGGGGAAGTCGCGGCAGTGGATGCCCACGCGGAGAGGAGTACGAGGGTTCACTGGTTTGGCTGCGGTGTGAGGCTGCCGTCGCCGCAGGGCCTGGCTAGCGGTGGGAGTAGTAGGGGGCGATGAGGCCTCATCAGCAGCACAGCCGGCCACTGGAGGCAGGAGCAGACGGTCTCCCCGGCGCTAGTTTGGGTGGCTGGTGCAAGAAGAGCAGCGATTGAAGAAGCATCAGGACCGTTCAATTCAAATCAAACGGTTACTGCTGCTAGAATCGTCTGTTGACTAAGTTGACAAGCCCTGCATACACATCAACTTAGTAGGCCCACAGGTCAGCCTCCCAACTGGTGCGCCCCAGATGTCAGTGGGAGGAATCATTTTTTTCGCGTAATAAGGAGGCAGTTGATTGCGTGCGGCCAGGCCATCAGAGGGAGTAGGGTGGGCCGGGGAAGCCTACGCGGCATCACAACGGGCCACAAGAGGAGGGAGCAGGCAGTCCCACCGGTGCTAGTTTAGGCGTCTGGAGCAGGAAGATCAGAGATTGAAGAAGCACGTCGGCCATTGGATGGACATCCAACACTAACTGCTACTAGAATCGTGTGTTCACTGACAAAGCCTTGCGTAAACAAGCCAGCCTTGAAATCTCTGGCGTGTACAACCCATTTGCCATTATTTTTTATAATTTTTACTCATTTTCTTATTCATATGGAATTTATTGCAGCCCGTTTTCCATTTTTAGAATTGTTGGCCATTTTCTGGTCAGTACCAGGGTCAAAAAATTAACTAACTATGTGGGAAATTTTGAAATTAAATTCGCAAAATTTTTGCTGGGGAACGAAATATTCTTAATCCAAAAATTAATAGCCATACTAAAACAAATTAAAAATTAATTAGTACTATGTCATGTTAAATCCAATGAAATACGTATAAGATATCAGTGAAGAACAAAAACAAAAAAAGAAACTTATATCCCATTTGCTATAATTTTTTTGGAATTTTCAACCCCTTTTGATATTACTTTTAACAGACATTGACCATACTCTTAAGCCAAGCCGGAATGCATCCCTCCTCGTCTTGAAAGATTTGCAGCCCAGTAATTCGGAGAAAACAAATAGGCCTAGCTTGGGTATTCTTCAAAAAGAAATACTGGGCTACCTATTTTCCCAAAGAACTGGTGCATGAGCATTTATCTTTATTTATTTATTTATTTACTTATTTATGTTTAGGGGACCATGAGCATGTACCTGGGCCGGATTCATGTGAGAGCCTCCCTTCCAGTTAATTATGGGCTTCTCTATTTGGCCTTCATCAGTGGGTTGCATGTTATCAACAAGTGGAAAATGTGTTCCGAGTTTCAAAAAAAAAATGTGTTCCGTACGATAAATAGTATGCGCTACGTACGGTACGGGGCACTAAAGGATCGAACCGTGCGACGACTTCCAAAACATTGTGTTTGTCGTTCAAACAACACATTTATTCAACCAACAGACGAAATATAGTACTGATTGTACATTGAAAACAGCAGCAGCAGCAACCAGGGCTGGGGGTGCAACAGAAGCAGTAAGCAGGCCAGAAGAGTGAAGACGCAGCTCTCTCTTCCAAACCAAACATCAGCCATTATTACAAAAGGGCTACCAAAAAAGAACAAGTGTATGAATCAAACTAAATAAAGATCCTACTACACCAAGTGTACGCATCTAACTAACTGCTCAGTTAGACGTTACTATTTATTAAGCTGTGGAGATTGGCTGACGGCTTGAACCAGATGGGTGCCTGACGGGGGAAACTCCAGCTAGCAGGTCGAAGTCTGATACTTGCGATCCTCTCTCCTACTTTGGGCTGTAGAGCGTGGCGGCACATATCAGGGTATGGTGCATGCAGAGACGCATGGTACGCTGTGTACACAGAGTTTTTCCTGATGAATGAAACCGCGCTGCCATCATGATCCTTGCCGTCGGTTATCTCCTAGTTAATCGGCTAATTCAGTCCGACAAACAAAGAGCGTGTACCAAGGCTACTTACCAGCCTCCAGTCAAAAATTCTTGAAGGCCCAGAGAAGCTGGGATCCTGCTCAAAGACCTTGCAGTGACTGTGATTGTATTCCGCGAAATAACACGTCCGGTACGTGCGAACGATCATCAATCTTTCGCCATCGTCTGATCGAGCCAGGAACCACCTGCAACTGCCATGCCGCTTTTCTTTGAAAGGTTCTAGGATTAGGAAGGGTAGGGACACCAGGCGGCCTACAACATCATATCAAGTTGGAGTCAAATAAAAAAGGGCTCTTGGTTTAGTCAATCTTAAGAACAGCATGTTATGAGCATGAATATTTTTCAGCAAATATTGACAGTAATATAAGCAAGCCATCATGATATCATAGGAAAGTAACACTGCTGTAGCAGCCGTTTGTAGCGATGACTGGAGTAGGCCAGCAATACGTCCATCCATAGAAGGAGTCAACAGCATAAATGAAGCCCTTGTGTTCAATGGCATTAGAGAACCATGGAGGATGTATGATCCTGCGATGGACATGCAAATTTATCCACTTACTGCAGTGACCTGTCAGATAGGCGAGACCGCGGTTGAAGAACGCAATTAGCCCGAAGTCTTTATAATTCGCAGATCTTGTGGGCACTTGGCAGATTACAACCTTGAGCAAATCAAACTTGGTATCATGTTGGCTACTGTAAGATTCCGAGTATTCTGGGCCGCGGTGCCAAATCAGTGCAGTGTTAATCGAAGGAAGGGGGATCAATCGCCGGGTGTAGACCTCCACGAGCATCCAGCTGCCGCGACCGTTGACGAGCACCATCCAAGACGTGTTCATGCCGACCCAGTACATACCGTTAATGTAGTTGAGGCTGACGGGGATCGGATAGCAGTCAAGGGGTTGATGCTCGCCACCCTTTGATCGTTATGCAGCGTGACACGCCGTTTCTGAAGATCAGGCAACATCAGCAAGCAAGGAGCTGGCTTAAAAAGCTCTGGCCTGAGGGCTTTGAGTAAACGGTACAGCCCCGACGAGCATGCGGTGAGCGGCATGGTACTGAGATTGTCCACACACGAAACAATGAGCTTGATTACCTCTGTGCGGAGCGAATTCCAGCCACTCTTTCGGCAGACGCTGCTCGGTTCTGCCATTGTTAGTGCTTGGGTTTCGGACGAGGGGGGAGGCGCCTTAGCGGGGATGGAAGATTGGACGAGATTATGTGCAGACAAAGATGGAGAAGCGAATATGTGCTGCGGGAAGTGGACAGGTGATGCTGACTATAGCATGCCGCTTGACTTACGAGACACATACCAGCAGCGTAGGGTCATGTCGATGCCAGACAACTTGCTTGAGTGATCACAGTACTGGTACTCCCTACAATGCTATGCCCTAACTTGCTTGAGTAGAGTAGTAGAGTAGGACTCTGCTCTACTACTAGCACCGGAGGATTAGTATATTCTAATCTAAAATAGTTACAAACTTTAATGCCCGAGCGTGGAACTACTACGAACCGTGCTCAAAGACCATGTCTACGTGGTGTTTGGACATGGGTGACAACCTCAACGTCAACGGTGCTGCTCCCTTTGCACCGTATGTGTTTCTGTCCTTTCTGTTCGAAATCATGGTAAAATTCATGTTTCTACTCTGTATCCTACTACTATGCTAGTCCACATGATTAGTTGCGGACAATGACTTCTTCCCCGACCTCGGCAACCTCATCCTCGACGACATGGCTGACAACGTCAATGTCGGCAACCAGTGAAATACAGGGTGTAGGAAGCGGTTTGGGAATTTGCATGCCTTTCCAACCAGTGAGATACTCCATACAAAGTACGACAGAGAAATAACCACAGAGAAGGAAGCTAAAAGTAAACAATCAAACGAGCATTTTTGCATTTGTTTTGCATTGAATTGTTTCACAAGCTTGACTAGTGCTGTTTTTCTACTTTTACAAAAACCGCATCATAATGTTAAAACGTGCATTTGCACGTACATAAGTAATAGTAGTACTCCATCTGTCTAGGTGTATAAGTCTTCCCTCCTTCTTGGTCACGGTGCACAACCGAAGATGACTTATTGACCTGGACGGAGGGAGTAGCATAGTCTGCAAGCATATATCGAGAGAGACGTGTAGTGCGATAGTGGAAAAAAAATTACTCGTATATGAGACCAGGTCTCACGGTTAGCAGGTGAGACCCGTTCTGATGGATGACACGTGGCTTTTAAGTGGGGATGGGGGGACTTTATGATTTGTGAATGCCACGTGTCATCCATCAGGATGGGTCTCGCATGAGACCTGGTCTCATAGAATTCTTTTCCTGCGATAGTATATAGTAAAGTTTGTGCTATATGCACGTACTTGCAAACTGCGTACAAATACACAAGGTTTCCAAACTTTCCCTTTTACATACTTAATTAAGGACGCTAAAAATTCCTGAATGTTCGGGATTTATCATTTGTGTCCCAAAATTATGAGATCGCCTTACGAAACAAAAATTATACTCCTCCTAAAAGCCATGTCGCTCGTAGGAGCACTTGTGGCACGCCACGAGTGCCCTGGTGCGCGGCCGTTTCCCAGCGCGCCGACACAACGCCTCTTCCTCAGCCTTGCAACTCGCGAGGTGCTGATTGGCGGCTTGCCGGCGGGCGAGCGCGATCTCACCGGTGTGGCGATCCGGCGCCAACTGGTACTCCTCGTCACTGGAAGCGTGCACCCGGTCCACGTACCACCAAGCGTAGATGAGGCGCTTGGGCCCGACTGCACTCAGGGCGTCGGCACGGGCGTCCTCCGCCATCTTCACGGCCCTCGCACGAGCCTTCTACCAAAGAGCCAATTGCCTGACTCTCTCGGACGTGACATAGGCCTCCCAGGCAGCTTGTTCCGCGGTGCGCTTCTCTTCCTCAGCCTTCTTCTCCGCCTCTATTTTGGCGCGCTCTGCTGGAGGCAAATCCTCCCACAAGGCGATATCCATTTCTTTCCAAAGCTCCTCAAGGCTGGGGGGGGGGCTCAGCGGGCGGCGCGGCGTTCTCCTCGTAGCGGGGAGCCGACGCATCCTCCGGCGCGCGTGCTGGCGAGATTGGGAACGCCGACGCGTCCACCTCGACACGTCGCGGCGAGGAGCGGAACACCGACGCGTCCTCCTCGACTAGTGGCGGCGAGGAATGGAACGGCGATGCGTCGCGTAGCGGCGAGGGGCGGAACACTGACGCGTCCTCCTCGACTAGTGGCGGCGAGGAACGGAACGGCGACGCGTGACCGTCCGCGCGGTGCAGCGAGGGGCTCCTAGGGCTTGGGAGGGGCGATGCCATGGTGGTCGACGTGAGAGGGAGGGGGAGGAGATAGCAATGAACGTGAACGTGAGGGGGAGGAGATAGCGATGTCGTGGGAGGCATAGTATTTATAGCGAGTAATGGCACACCTACGTATGATATGGACTGAGCTGCACTGACTTAACTGCCGGTCCAGTTGCGTCACTGACATGTGGGCCAGACCCCTGTTGGGCCCATATGTCAGTGACCAAATGCACCTGCAGTTAAGTAACAACTACGTGGGCATATTTGTTGGAGTAAATTACGGGGGAGCGAAGGGGTGGAAATATTGCTGGTCACAACGGATTGGATGAGCGTGGGGGGAGGAGAGTCATGCATGCAGATTTTTTCACACGGGGTGGAGTGGTGGGACCGCCGGAGGGAGAAGGAGAGTTTGGCAGGCATATTGTTTCCACACATGGAGAGGGAAAAATTTGGAGATGAACGGGCCTCCTGCAGGTATGGGAAATGGTGCATAATAAGTCATCTTGCATGTCGGGCTAGGTATAGTCTCAAGTCATTAAAAACAAACACGCCCCACACATGTTCATATTTCAAGGTGCACTAAATTAGTGCATGCGATGATTAAGGCTGGCCATAATGGTGGTATCTTAGCTGGTATCATGCACACGGGAATAGCAAACATGCTGATGTGGCAAAGAATTAAAGAAGAGAGGGGGGGGGGTTAGAGTAACTAGAGTTCATGCATGCATTGGTAAACACATTTTTTTGTGGAGAACGACATCACTAGTTGAGTACTTTTGCATACTTCAAAAACTATTCCACAATGTGTCAACATTCACAATGTCAAATCAATATTTTTACACTCATTATAAAACATAGTTCTTATACTCCCTCCTTCCATCTATATAGGGCCTAATGCGTTTTTCGAGGCTAACTTTGACCAATTGTTAGAGCAATAATATATGCCATGCAACTTACACAAAGCACATCATCAAATTCGTATGTGAAAAGAGCTTTCAATGTTATAATTTTCACATTATGAATGTCATGTAGTATTAATTTTATCAATAGTCAAAGGCGGTCTTGAAAATGCATTAGGCCCTATATAGATGGAAGGAGGGAGTACTCATTATAATCAGTACTCCCTCCGTCTAGGTGAGCAAGTCATCCTAGATTGTGCACTGTGACCAAGGAGGAGGGGAAAATGAGAGATCTTAATGTTTATTTGCTAATTAATAACATTGCATGCAATGAACTAACCACTGCATGTCGTGTTTGGTAGTCTCAAGTCATTAAAAGCATGCACACCCACATCTCCTATTGGTTGATATGTCAAGAAACAAGAAACGAGGTAGAAGTTAATGCACCGCGCCTAAGTGTTTTGGAAGTATTGTAGATATTGATAGTTTTAGTATAAATTTGGTCGTGGGATTTCATTGATGCCTGTCAAAGCGTTGACAGGTCTGCTATGCGTGACCTGAAGATGAAAGCGTTGAGCATCTCGAAGTTGATCAACAATCTTCAATTGTCAAAGATTAGCCGTTCGACCAATAAGGTGGCACACTTAATCGCTAAGTATAGCTTTGACAATAGATTAGATGGTATTCTTGTAAATAACGTACCGCCATGTGTAGTGAATATTGTATCAAATGAGTGTACTGGTGTGGCTGGTTAATTAATATAAGGTGGTGTTCAAAAAAAGTATAAATTTGGTCAAACACTTTGCAAACGGTTGACGGGAGTAAAAAGGACCAGAGGGAGTATCATGCATGCGGAGTAGGCAAAAATAATTGCTTGTCTAAAAAAGGCAAAAAAATGCTCATTTATAGCCGGTCGAAGTCTCAAAGGGCGCGGCCACGCGAGGGAGGCGAAGGTCGTGGGAGGCGCGACGTTTGACGGAATTAAGTGAAGTTACATCCACGCGCCGACATGGCGTGCGAATAGGCAGAAGCTATACCGTCAGGCCTACGATATGGGTCTAGTAGACATGACATCTAGTGGGTCCCGCGTAGTTCTCGAGAACTCTTTGGGGGCTTGCAGCCGTTTATCCACCGGGCAAGCCAGCGACCCCACACCGTTCGCACACCCTACTTGTCCTCGTCTTCTACCTTACAACAGTTCGCTCCCAGTCGTCCCGTCCTTTCACATTAGTTCGCTCCCAGTTTTTTTTGCGGGGTACAACAGTTCAACTTCTCCTAACCCTCCTCCAAAATCCATGGCCTCCCAAATCTCCATGGTCGCCACTGAGTACCAGGTTAGAGCCATCACCGGCGATCAGTTCATCGTCATCTACACACGTGGATCCGAGACGGTGAAAGCATGGCTTGCTCGCTTCCTACGCATGTTCAACAGTTCAATGGATGAGTGGGTCGCTAGGCTAGATGTTGAGTACACCACAGTCCTTGGACGAGAGAAGGATCTAAAGGACGAAGAGAGGAAGAAGCCCGCCGTGATCCAGGTTTGCGTACATAATGTTTGCTTGGTCTACCATATATGCCATGCCGACGTTGAGTGTTAGGATTTTAAGAACTTCCTCAAGGACAAAAGAGTGAAATTCGTTATTGTAGGCTTTAAGAATGACAGTGACGTCCTGCGTCGGATAGGTCTCGTTGTAGGCCAGCCCTTCGATCTCCAGAAGGCAAGCCTGGTGTCCTCCTCTCAACCTTCAATGCTGACCTTCGCAGCAGCCATGATTGATCCTTTGTACGCTAAACTGAAGAAACCTCATCACGAGTTTCATCATGCATGGGAGTCGAAGACATTAGATGAAGATCACATCCTGTACGCAGCAATGGATGCCTACCTTTGTTTAAATGATCTACAAGGGTTGGATGAAGAAGCAGAGCCCAGTGTCCGGTTCAAGCAAAGAAGCGTCGGCGAAGAGGAAGAGGAAGAGGGACGAGGACGAAGTTGGGGACGTGGACTCGGACTCCAAGTAGGTGGAAGTGTCGTCGCTCATGTTGGTTCTACTGCAGTGTCAAGCAGACTAGTTTCTTATTAGTTTATTTTCAAGGGTGTGTTGTGCTGAGGCCCCAGCAGAACTATGTTTATGTTCTTTCTCGTTATTTGAACTCTTTAGTACGTATAGTAGTACTAATACTATGTCTTACTACTGTTCTTCTTGCAGTTGGTACTACTGCTCGTATCTTCGTGTTCCTACTGTACTTAATACGCTCGTACTAGTAGTATAATTTGGGTCAGTCGATTTGTGAAAGAAGTTCGATGGAGCGAAGGAAGAAGACGACAGAAGAGGTGGAAGAAGCCCTTCTAGCCATCCATGTTGCATCAAACGGCTCACATGAGTCGACTGACCCAAATTGCTCCTTCAGATTGCAGGATCCACGTGGCATTCAAGGTCTCGAAGGTAGATTCCGCATCCGCACCCGGTTTGTGGGCTCGACGCGCGCGCGACCGGCTTCCGCCGCGACAGCCACCATGCGCGCCTCCTCCGCACGGGCAGAGACGACAATGACACGCTAGTTCCTCCTCGTCGGCATGCTGTAGCACGCGCTCATCCTCCTCTTCGTACGCTGTGTGCATAGACGCGGCTCCACCAGCTGCTCGCGTGCTTGGCAGCGTAGCGGCATCATGAAGAGGGACTACAGACGACGTAAGCGGGCGAGCCTTCGGCTTCATGGCACAGGGATGGCAGGGACACGACGGTGATGGGCGAGAAATTGTTGGCCGGAGCAGGCGGGCACCGGCATGCGCAAAGGCGGCGGCGGCATATTGATGAGTGCGCGTGTGGGAGCTTACTTTAGTTTTACATATAAGGTTGGTCAAACTTAAAAGAAAACCGTACTAGTACACGTAAACATTAGACTTAGGCAGCGCTTTTATTAGTTACTAGCTTATGTTCTTGCCCATTGTGACCAGCCTTAGTACCACAGCCACGATACGGAATCCTATGCAAGCGCGTGAATTGCGGCCGCGCGGTCGATTGAATGGTGCGTCACCGTGTCGCGCTCGAAGGACATCCACCGAACCTTTTTGTGTGTGTGAAAACAATCCTCGAATATTAATCAACTTTTTCCTGTGAAAGTTCTTGACGCTGCAATATTTCCATATATTTGAATTTAGCTCCAGTTCGTGTTTATTTGGATTTGGACGTTTTAGGTGCGCCCTAGTTTTTTTAATACTGATTTTGTGTGTGTGACTGAGAGAGAACGTGTGTATGTGTCCATATGTGTGTTGTGGCGGAAGGGCAATGTGGAGACGGTGTGCGTGTGATACAGACATAGAGAGGTGTGAATGTGCAAATGATCGTGCATGAGTGAGACATAGACAAATGCCGATATGTTGTGTATACATGAGAGAACGGTCTTCTAGTTTACTTGTGTGTGTGTGTGTGAGAGAGAAAGAGAGAGGGAGAGAGAGAGAGACAGAGAGAGGAGCATCCGTAACACAACAACCATCTCTCTCGATTCGTCCATCCCTCGCACGGTCGCATGCAACACATGCATCAATGCCCACATTTTGACACCCTCACCCGGCCCCTGCCCACCTCAAGGCCCACACAATCTCTTCGTGAATACCCATTTCTCTCCTTAGGTTTGTTTTCTCTCAATCTCTCTCTCTCTCTCTCTCTCTCACACACACACACACAGAGACACACGCCGCACAACACACACACACACTCCCCCGAGCACATAATTCATCCCCATCCAAGGTTATACGGCGACCACTCTCGCTTGTGCTTCTTTGCACCCCAACATGCACAACACCTCAATCTTCAAAGAGGGCAACGAGCAGATCGAAGACGGCGGCGACACCGCGCTAGAGAATGCGGGGTCATTTGGAAGTAGGGTGATGTGACGACGGCTGACTGACTCCTCCCCCCACCCTCTCTCTCTTGCACAAAATTACCAATCCCTCTCTCCCCCGCACAAAATTGTCAATCCCTCAACCCACGAGATCCTTCCCCTCTCGTCCATGTTTTTCCTGCTCTCTCATCAAACATGTTGTCTCTTCTCCTTCCACGTATACGTAATCCAGATGCACACGCATCTCATGTATATTACATGTATGCATCTTTCTCGTAGACCTAACTTCTTCCTCTCTCTTTCTCTCTGTATCTCTCTCTGTATCTCGTTAGGTTTGTCTCCTACTCTCTCGTCCACATACATACAATCTTTCCCACCCTATCTGCTCCATCTTCAAAAGCTCTCTCTACACGTTTCATTCACACATTGGGATATGTCAAAATGTTGCTTCTATAATGGCTGATGTAGAGTTATGGTTGTTCTTGTTGCATCCTACAAAGTAATAACTATGAAATGCATTTAGATTCTCATTTGACTGAGATTATGTGAGTTTGTGCATGTTGTGAAGTACTATAGACCTTGTATACATCTTGGGATTCGACAATGATTGTAACTATTGAATTGTATAGACCATTACATTCGAAGTCAATAGCCTAATATATTTATTTCACAATTTCAACAAATGATTAGTTCACTACAAACTAAGAAAACAAATGTGTACTCCCTCCGTTTTTATTTAAGTCCGCGTATTAGCATTGGTCAAAGTCAAGTTTTGTAGACTCTCAGAAAGCTTATAACAAAAAATATTAACATATACAATAACAAATAAATAACATTAGATTCATTATTGAATGTACTTTCACATCATACATATTCGTTATGGTAAATGTTTATATTTTTCTATAAACTTGGTCAAACTTTAGGAAGTTTGACTTCGGTCAAACCTAATATGCAGAGTTTACTACTACTACTCGCTAGTTGCTTAGCCGAATCACTCAACACGCCACACGGGGAGTCCAGTGTCACAAAATTTTGAGGTCGGCGGGAAAATCTCCCACGACCCTGATTCGAGCAGTGGGAAGTTACCATCATAGCCTTCGGAACAGGCCTACAGATGACGCTTGGTAGGGGGCTGTTTTCGTAACTTCAGGTTCACCCTACCCAGCCAACCCCACCCCGGCACCCATAGTAGTACACCTGAATACTCCCCAGTTTCTATCCCCACTGCAAAATAGACTTCTCCACGGCACCACAGCCTTCGTGCTCCTCCCCTTTACATCGGCGCACTCGTCCACCGTAGCGCATCTGCCTAATCGACGACCTCGTACGCCGCACTGGAGCCGGTCCACCGTCGTCATCGTACACGGAGCCTCTTCCCCGGCATCGTCTTCCACGGTCTCGTATCTGCTTCCTGGAAGCCGACGCCAAGCGCAGAAGTATCACCGTCGTGGACAATGAACGGACTCCCGTTGCTGACCATGACTCACAGAGGCCTCCGCGACCATCGTTCTCCTCCTCGATTGGTAATGTGTGTATTGAATCACTTAGCAATACATGTGCAGTTCCAATTTTGTTCATACCTACCCTTCAAATTTCCTGGGTGCTATTGTTCCCGTAAAAGTAATTGGTTATAGCCTCCATTGTGCAACAAAATATCAGCTTGTAATTGTGCATCGCTCCTGTATCGCGCTGTTCTTGGGTAGGTTTTTCATCTGCAACCAGTAGTGTGGCAAATGATGGAAAGGTTTTTAGAACTAGCGAAATGCCCATGCATTGCACGCATCAAGATGCATTTGTATGAGTAGTTTATCTTGTTGGAGATGCTGTAACATGATAGACGAGTGCTTTAATGTTGCCCACAAGATGCATGAGTATTACTAGTAGTATATTTTTCTTGCCATGTTGAGATTTTAAAACCACGAGTGCGAACATGCAGAGGAGCAATGAAGATCAAACACAGGATATTCGGGACATCTTCAAGGAGCGTGGCAAGTTAAAGAGGAGCTGCACCGAACCTGTAAAACGAGCTTTGGTAAGTAACACCCTTTCAATTACTTTCGTGTAGCGTCGTGTTCTTCGATGTGTATATGTTGTACTTTCTGTTTCTCTTAAGCGTGGTGTTCTTCGATGTGTAATAAGAAGAGTCTTAATTGTCCTAATGCTTTTGTTTTTAGCTTCATGTAGGAAGTGGGTGTTCTCACCTTGTAGTCTGTTTTTATTTATTTATTCCTTTTGAATTCACTTCTCCGAGTTCTGTTTATCTGGCTTCTACTAAATGGATCTAGGTTGCTCTGAGCATTGATCTAAAAAAGAAGTAACTTATGTCAGGATGCAGTTCCTGCGAGGAGGGAAGTATGGTCAACCTCGAGATCATGTTTCCAAAATGAGGCTGGATTACACACAAGGTGCTAGTTCCCTAATGATGATGGATTAGACACAAGGTGCAAATTCCCAGATGATGCTGGATTACACACAAGCCAGGTGGAGTCGTCAGCTGTTCGTGTCCTCGTGGCATTAGTAAAGGCTGAAAGAAAGCGTGCAGCAGCCCTTGAGAATGTAGCCGAGTTCCTGAAGAAGCGAAAAGAGAAATCAGATGCTCTCTTCACCCAAGCCAAAGAAGAGATGGAAGAAGCCAGAAATAAGATAGCAGAGGCAGAGCAGGCTAGGCGTCTCCTGCTATCTAAAATTGTTGTCAATACAAAATTTCCTTCATAATAGCTAGGTTCAAATGTTTATCCAGTCAGGATGCCTGTTGTGATGTCCGTGCATCTACTGATGTGGCATAAAATGTTTTTTCTGGGTCATGTAATAACAACAATTACTTTCCAAACAATAACAGACGAAGCATTGGACATGGTATAGTTCACGCGCAAGCCCGACATTCCAAGTTCAACTTCCACATCAAACTCATGTTCACAGATATCTGCACATTCATACATAATGTCCACAACCATGATTCACTTCAAAGCCAAAAAAATGTGAGGAGAGTTATAAATAAAGAAAATCCTCTACTAGTTCCTGCTACCAGTGCAAGCACAACAAGTCAAGACCATGCGTAAATTAATTATACTGTAGTCATTTTTGTGTTCTAAAATGCCTGCCGGGTCGCGGAAGGACGTGTTGCCAGCACACGCGCGGATTCAATGAAGGCAGGCAGGGCAGTCTTAAGCTGGTTGCACGCGGCGAGGAGGCGTGCTCAGCCGGGCCTGCAGCGAGTGCGGCCCTCTTGGCTGGCGCGTCGGTTCAATGCCTGCGCTATGAAAGGTCGCGTCCGTGTCAGAGCAATCACTCCCTCCAGTCCTTTTTTGTTTGGGTATAACAAAATCTCGTTTCCATTCACATTTTAGTGGTAGGAGCTGTGCGTGTGTGTCTGTGTGAGAGAGAGAGGAGATAGTAGTCGGGGTTGTCTGATCGGTAAACAAATGAATAATGTCAGTCTGGGATGGAGACGAAAAGGAGACCGCAACAAATGTTGTGTCTACAGGAGAGATAGAGAGAGTAATTTTAGTGGTATAAGTCATATGTAGAGACATATAGGATGTGTGAGAGAATCCCATAGAGAGAAAGACAAAGTGAAAGACGAGTGGAGACTATGTGTTTGGCGGTGAAAAAGAAAGCTTAGGTACCGAGTGATACGAGAGAACAGTACAGACGTGAGAGATAATGAAAACCATGTAATTTATAATGATAGGGAGAGTGTGACACTTCTCAAGGGAGACGTCGAGAGACCATGTTTGCGAGGATAGGAGCAACATGAAGTGAGCGTGCGGGTGAGCTGGATAAAAGAGAGTGATAGCTACCTAAAGGAGCATGCATGCGAGAGAGATGGGCGTGAAAGGAGTGAACAAAAAAGGGATTCAAATATTTGAATTCGAGATGATGATACATGTAATCCATGCTCGAACCAAAATTGATCTATCAAACATGCATACTCATATGAATTCACACACATCTATGTTATTTAATATGTAGATATTACTGATCCATACATTTTAGTAGAACATAATTTGGTTAAATTTTTTCGAATTCAACCTTAAGATTTCGAGATCGATGTATTTGTAAATCATATTATACATATAAAGGAGCAGAATTCTTTGTTGTGCTTTTGAAAGTATATATATATATATAAATGATGTATATAGAATGTAATTCCAATTGAAAATGGATCCCGCCCGAAAAAAATAGAATACAAACGGGATTCGAATTGAGTTGGCATGGTAAACGTGCACTCTGCAAAATTTGAACGAAGCGGGGAAAGTCACAGTAACCGCGCGAAACCAAAATCTGCGAGATGGAAATCACTACTGCCTATCCCTGCCACGCAAAGCCTATATGCTGGGTTTCTATAGGTTTGGATAGGGGTAGGTTTGTAATTTCACCCAAACGTGACGTAACCGCCTCTCACCCGGATTCATACATGGTGGGCGCCAAAACACAGTGTGTCCTCGGCCGAAATAGACTCACTCCCCAATTCATATTCATACACGGTGGGCGCCAAAAGCAAACTCCCGTCGGCAAATATTCAGTGTATGCGAGATTACCGTCATATCCCCAATCGACTAGTGTTGTTGTGATGTAGTAGAAATTTGAAACGGGGGCTAAGTTTGTAAATTTCCTCGCATTTGTGACAAGCGCGCCCTAAATACATGGTTCCCCCTTCCTCTCTACCTCCCTTTTCCCCATTCGTACTCCATGGGCGCCAGAACACCCTCTCCACCCCACCCTCCTCCGTCCACCGCCGTCCGCCACCCCATCCACCGCCGTCCTCCTCCACCATGCCGGAGTTGATACCCCGACGCCGCCGTCCATTACAAGAGATCGACATCTCTCATCCACGGCTTCAGACCGGGATCCTTGCATCCCGTCCTCTCGCTTCATCCCCGCCGTCGTCCACCTTGTCGGCGCCGCTCCTACGACGGTCTCGTCCATCGTGCCCCGCCGCCACCGTCTACCCTCCTAGATGTGCTTCCACGCGACCGACAGCCATCGCTACCGCAGCACTGTCAAATTCTCAGCAGATGCGTACATGGCGCCGCACCAGAGGCGGTACTCTTTTGTATCTGCTCAACTTATTTATCGCAGCAAGAAAATAGATCGCCACTGCTTTACTCTGATTTCTTGTCTTGGTTGCAAAGTTGCCTTTGTCCGATTTGCACCTTTAGATCCGCCATGGAACGCTCAACACCATACTCGCAATGCTTATGATTTTCCCCTTTTATATTCCACACTAGTTAAATCACAGTAGACTAAATTTCAAAATTGGGTCAGTCGATTTTTCAGAGCTCGCCGGAGTTCGCCGGTGCGATCGAAGGGGCTCGGGTGGTTGTGGGGCCTCACCGAACGAAGAAAACTCGATGCGGGTGGGGGTTGGGGTGGGGGTGGCGGAGGAACACAGGCGGTGGGGGCCGGTGGTCCGGCCGGCGGCCCGTGCGGTGTTCTGTGTGGGAAGAATCAGAGACGAGGAAGAAGAAGGGTTAGGAGACGTAGGATCTTCATCCAACCGGCTGAAATGGTCGAGAGACAGCTAGGAGTTGCATTCTTAATGCACTCTGGTTCATCATGTGTGGGCACTGCGCAACCAACATTTTATTATCCAAAATCTGCTTGCTCTTCTTTACCATGCTCCTCTTCCGTTCTTCTTTAATATGTACTCTCTCCATTCCTAAATACAAGTCTTTGTATAGATTACACCATGGACTACATATGGAGCAAAATGAGTGAATCTACACTCTAAAATGTACCTGGATACATCTGTATGTGATCCATAGTGGAAATCTCTACCAAGACTTATATTTTGGAACAGAGGGAGTATGATAGTAGTACAGTATGTTCCTTGTACTAAAGATGAGCAGGGACATTTGCAGTGTAGAGGTCTATACGGTCGGTTGTGATGGACACTTTGAGCCTCTTTGATTCGTAGGATCTTGTGAACATAGGAATAGGATTTGTAGTGGCATGCCCACTTGAATCCTATAAGAATAGCAAGGAAATGGGGGGAGCTATGTCGCCTTTGAGAGTTACATTGATGTTAACAGTACTGCACCTTCGCCTGAAGAGAGCTGGTATCCAAAGCCTTTCTAGCCGTACCGGCAATACTAGCACATATATTCCAGCAAGTTCCACTTTGCTGATTTTACTCTGATGCTTAAGGTTTTCCCGTTATATCTACACTATGATCTGTGTAGCTGCTTTGTGTCGCACTAGCAACAGTCCACTCTTGAAGCTAAACACTGCAATGACTTACAAAATTGGCACCAAGGCATTGAGTGCCATTCTGGATGCAATTAAACTCATACGCTCCCCACCTGTTGATTCTTGTTCAGAATATGATCCTAATGACTATTCTAACCCCGAGGAGTCAAAGGCAGATGGCATGTCCTGTTCACCCATCAAGGTGCCTATTCTAATTTGTTAATGTTTTATTGATTGCGGGTATCTTGCATATGTTGTCTTGCATTTCTTCTACTTTGTTGCACCGCCATCTGCTTAGTTTACTCATCATATATGTCGAGATGCCATGCCCATCCATTATCAATACATATTCCATCTGTCATCATACCATGTTTTTCCACTCAAATGTTGTTCTTGTGCATCAGACATCAAAAAGGAAGAGGGTGATTGCCGAACCTGCAGGAGCACCAGCAAAGTCCTTGAAAAACATGGTGGTGCCGAAGAAATCAGACAACACCCCACTTATATTGGTTGTACAACCAGTGACACAAAACGTAGGACCGACTCCAGCAGACTGTACCCATACTTCACTGGCCACACCACTAGCCCCACCACACAGGACCTGCACTCCAACAAAAGGTATACCGATTTCATTTGCCATAGCACCAGCTGTACCACAGAAAAATCCCACTCCAGCAAAAAGTACAGCAAGTCCACCGGCCGAAGACCTATCCCAACTGTAGAGACGGCCAATTCCTACAGATTGGAACCCCATTCCATTTATTCCCAGTTTAAAAGACAATGCTTTCAATGTTGTTAGGAACTACGTGCATATATTCCCATCATGGGAAGATTATTGTGAAGACAAACACCATTTTCACATCTTCCTGTCCAACTTACGTGTAAGTGCTATTATTCATGGCTATTATTTTCCTGTTTTCTGCTGATTGAACACATCAATGATTTACATTACATTGTTGTAACCAGGCGAGGGTCAATCTGGATAGTCATGATGAGCAAAGCTTGCTTGTGCTTTTCAAGGAAGCATTGCAGCAGTATCGGTGTTACTTGGGGAAATCACACTTTGATGGCAAGTCTATAAATGAATTTCTGGTGAAGTCTCATGTGCTAAATTTAGAAGACATTGAATGGAAAACCCTTGTTATGCACTGGCCTCGTTCCCAGGATGAGGTACTGTCTATGAAATCACATGACAATTTGAACTTCTACTTTTCCGCATGTGCCTTACGGATCTTTTTTGCAGGAAATCTGCTCGAAGAAGAATTCCGGTTTGACAAGAACGACATGATATCTCAAATATGCTGCCCGCTGCTTTGCTCTTGTTAGTACCTGTTGTCCTGTATCACTGTACTTGCATACATACCTAGTTCATTATGTGATAGCAGTATGCATGATAGCTTGCTTATCAATTGTTCGCCCCAAATTATCTGATCTGTATGAATGGTTACATTAGTGTAGAATATATCCAATGCCAATGTTTTTTTTGCTCTGCATTGTTCTTGTAAGTGCATGCTGTCCTTTATTAGTGTACTTATAATGACAGGTAGTTGTTCATGTACCATCACTCTGCAGCTTATTTTCCTTTGCCCTCCATTTTCTACACATCAGATCTATATTTACTCTTACCATAAGGTTGGTACTGAAGAAGTTTAGTTGTGCATTGCTCTTGGATGTACCTTTTGCCTGTATTGCTGCACTTACATTTATAGCTACTTGGTTATGTAGCATCACTCTTCATCTTATCTTAAATATTCTCCATTTTTTCATATATTATCACATCTATATTTACTCTTAACAAAGTGTAGAATAAATGCAATGCTTTTGAAGAAGATTCGGTTGTAAACTTCTTGAATTGCCCCCCATCAGCATGGACAAGGCCTTTATAGAGCTTGTCTTCACCAATAATGTAAGTTTGTCCATCTCAAGCCTTCAAACTTTGTTGTATATATTTGGTTAGGCATGACTGCAACAGCTATTTATTTTTGGTGTTTGCATCCAATTGCTTGTTTAAAGTTTATTATATGTAGTTCATAAACAAAAGTTCGTCCTTTCTCAATTTAAGTTTTCAGTTGTACAACCAAGTTCCTTCTTCATACCATGTAAATTAAACTATACAGAGCAAGTGATCTTCTTTTGCACTGCATGTATGCTTCTGTTCTTCATCTGTAATCCAGTGGTGTGGTGAACCTACCCACTACAGCACAATGTCATATTCTGCAATGTCTTAACTATGAAAAATGTCATATCATTCTACTATTATTTTAACCGTCTCTTTATTTGCCAATCTGAAATGGTATAAATTGACAGCACACTAACCATTGATACTTATGAGTTCTTGATCTGTATCCAGTGGTGTCGTGAAGCTGCCAACTCCTTCACAATGTCATTTCCTGCCATGTCTTGACCTGAACAATACCATATTGTGTTAATGCAAATTTAAACTGTGTCACTTTATTCATCAGTAAGAAATGTGATGAATTGTCAGCACTGACACTTTTATGTGCAAAACTTGTCATCTGTCTGCTTGTTTATCTTTCAGAGTGAGGAAGATATAAGTGTTGAAAAAGCGCAGTCTCATCATCTTGCTCAGCTGCTTGCGTTGCAGCTCCCCAGCAGGGCTAACCTTTCTTGAACTCTATTGAAGTGATGTCGGTTTTGTATATTATTTTGTCGGCGTGTTTAATTGCACTAGTGGCGATCTTTGATGCCCAGTGTATGTAATCTGTTGTCTGCTTGTGCTTTATTATCATAGTGGCGAACTTTGATGCCCAGTGGATGTAATATGCCATAATTTCTTTATTGTATAGTATAGGTTTTTTCTTATTCACGATGTTGCAGTTATTTTACTGTATATATATCCTGTCTTCGCAGTAAACTGGCCAAACCATAAAATTACGATACATAATCGGGCCGTCATGCAATCACGATGTAGGTTGGGCCTGAAACGTGCCGATCAGCTCACGGGCCGGCAGCAGCCCGAAATGAACCCCGACCCATGATTGTGTGAATCAAATCACGGGCTTTTAACATGCCGAAAAATTGTCTCGGTCCTTGTTTGGCCCAATCAGATATCAGTTGCGAGCAGGCCGGATGCAAACCGGGCCATAATTAGGCCCAACTATATGACGGGCTTTTAACAGGCTGAAATTAATATAGGGCCGAAATGTTAAACAGGCCCTTAACAGGCCAAAACTAATATCAGGCCGAATTACTAAGTGGGCCTTTAGCAAGTGGGCCCAAAAGCATAGTGTCCACTTGACGGGCCGAATCTGATATGGGCCATAATTAGGCCCAAAACCTCTTAAAGGGCCGGACCTGATCTGGGCCGTAATTTTTCCCAGAACGTGGTAGGCTTTTAATGGGCCGGATCTCATATGGGCCACTATTAGGCCCGGAGCGTGGCAGACCATTAATAGACCGTATCAAATATGGGCCGACATTTGGCCCAAAACATGGCAGCTAGTTAACGGGCCGGCCTACTAGGGTCCTCAAAATCTTGTGGGCCTACAGCTGGGCTGGCCCATTAATGTCAGGGAAATCTCATGGGCCTTTATCTGGGACGGCCCATTATTATCCGCAAGAATTTTATGGGCCTTTACCTGGGCCGGCCTATTATGGCACACAAAAATCTTATGGGCCTCTACCTGGGCTGGCCCATTATGGCCCGCGAAATCTTGTGGGCCTTTAGCTGGGCCAGCCCATTATGGTCCGCAAAATCTCATGGGCCTTTAGCTGGGCCGGCCCATTATGGTCTGCAAAATCTTGTGGGCATTTAGTTGGGCCGACCCATTTAAACTTGTTGGGCCGTGCCACGTGTCGACGTATCATAGGCGCTTTGTGAGTGGATGACATCTGTCCCGATGATGAGCCGGCACGTGTTTCCTCTAGCCAATGATGATTTTACACGTGGAAAATCCCCATTGGTCGGGGCTGTTAACGGGTTATCGGATCCAAAATCCGACGCGATAGCTTAACGGCGTTCCGTTACGGTGGATGCCACGTGTCGGTCACCTTGACGAAAGCACTTCTGTGACGCGCGATTTATCGTCATGGAAGTGGACACTTCCGTGATGATAATTTTGGTAATGTCATGGAACACTTCTACGACATCACAGGTATGACTATCTTGATTCTATCATAAATTTGTCATGGAGGTACATGCATGACAAAAAAGCGACCTACTATGACAAACACGTATCATCACGGAAGTGTATTTTTTTGTAGTGGTGATCCATTGACAATCAGTGTTCATTCCTCAGACTATCTTACTGGGATTATGGATTACTACTCATCAACCCGTGCTTCCGCATGGTCTAGTGATTTTGAAAACATGAATATGAAAATAATTGAAGATCTTTCTATGCTAAATATAGTAGGAGTTCGAAATATATTAGAACTTGGAATGCAACTTTGAATATCTCCGAACTAATCATTATACACAATAGAAATATGAATAACACTATGAGACAATAAGACTGGAGAGTAGAAATAAAATATGGATTTTCAAGAAACGCTTAGAAGGAAACACATGCCAAATATTTAAGAATGAGTGTCAGATATTATAGATGAGGAATGTAGTTATTTCTCTTGAACATGAATGACATGGATCAGGAAATTCATTGGGCTACTGCATCTCTGTAAGGATTAATTAGGACAAAAAACTATTAGATTATAAAAATTTGTACAAAATTATGTGTTTCCAGAGAAATGTGCACACATTCATTGGCCTAAAACGGACTGAAAGAACGTGAATGAAACGTCTCTAGAGAGTAACCCCATCAGAATCCTTTTCCAACAAAAATGTAATTTTTTAAGTTATGTTGTTATAAATAAACATGCATGATAGATAAATCTCACTCATCGCTTGATCTGCACATCACAAATAACTTGCTACACCTGAAAATAATATCCTTGCAATATAAGATCACCTTGCAGACAAAATTGATTTGTTGCAATTTGTGTTCACCTTGTAGTTAAAAAATTCAGAACTTGTTGAGTAGTGACGCACTTATTTATAATGGCTGCTCTTGTTCTGCCACATGAAAATGTTCCACCTTGGTGGGCTTTTGATCATGGTGGTCATTGTGGCGTATGTCTTCTATAGCCGATTATGTGGATGATGGCATGCCCTGGTATATGTGTAGCTCTAGTTGATGAAGAAGCAAACGTAGCCGTAGATCGAGGAAAAGAGAATAGATAAAGATGGATTGGGTGGGTGGCAGTTAAATCCACCATGCAACACACGACTCAAGGCATCTCCAGCCGTTCGCCTCCCCGGGGACTGAAATATTGCCGCCTAGGGCCGAACTAGCGCTAAAATCGGCATGGGGGAAATTGGGTTCCCAGCCGCCGCCCCAGGCGCTGATTTTGACCCACTTTTGGCACAAATTTGCCCACTTTTCATCCCACTTTCGGCGCAAAATTGGCCCGCTATCAGCGCAAACTGACCAATGTTGGCCCATATTCGCCGTGCTTCAGCGCAAATTCAACATAATCTATTTTTTATCACATAGTTCATCACAAAAAATTAATAGAAATCAAATAGTTCAACAAATAGTTCAATAAAAAAATATATAGTTCAACAAATAAAAACTCATATTTCATCACACGTCGAGCTAGGCGTTGCCCTTGACCTCTGATGTCTACTACACAACCTTCTTCTTGTAGACGTTGTTGAGCCTCCAAGTGCAGAGGTTGGTAGGACAGTAGCAAATTTCCCTCAAGTGGATGACCTAAGGTTTATCAATCCGTAGGAGGCGTAGGTTGAAGATGGTCTCTCTCAAACAACCCTGCAACCAAATAACAAAGAGTCTCTTGTGTCCCCAACACCCCCAATACAATGGTAAATTGTATAGGTGCACTAGTTCGGCAAAGAGATGGTGATACAGGTGGTATATGTATGGTAGATAAAGGTTTTTGTAATCTGAAAATATAAAAACAGCAAGGTAACTAATGATAAAAGTGAGCACAAACGATATTGCAATGCGTTGAAACAAGGCCTAGGGTTCATACTTTCACTAGTGCAAGTTCTCTCAACAATAATAACATAGTTGGATCACATAACTATCCCTCAACATGCAACAAAGAGTCACTCCAAAGTCACTAATAGCGGAGAACAAACAAAGAGAATATGGCAGGGTACGAAACCACCTCAAAGTTATTCTTTCTGATCGATCTATTGAAGAGTCCGTAGTAAAATAACACAAAGCTATTCTTTCTGTTCAATGTATCCTAGAGTTCATACTAGAATATCACCTTAAGACACAAATCAACCAAAACCCTAATGTCACCTAGATACTCCAATGTCACCTCAAGTATCTGTGCGTATGATTATACGATATGCATCACACAATCTCAGATTAATCTATTCAAACCAACACAAAGTACTTCAAAGAGTGCCCCAAAGATTCTACCGGAGAGTCAAGACGAAAACGTGTGCCAACCCCTATGCATAGGTTCATGGGCGGAACCCGCAAGTTGATCACCAAAACATACATCAAGTGGATCACGTGATACCCCATTGTCACCACAGATAAGCACAGCAAGACATACATCAAGTGTTCTCAAATCCTTAAAGCCTCGATCCGATAAGATAACTTCAAAGGGAAAACTCAATCCATTACAAGAGAGTAGAGGGGAGAAACATCATAAGATCCAACTATAATAGCAAAGCTCGCGATACATCAAGATCGTACCACCTCAAGAACACGAGAGAGAGAGATCAAACACATAGCTACTGGTACATACCCTCAGCCCCGAGGGAGAACTACTCCCTCCTCGTCATGCAGAGCGCCGGGATGATGAAGATGGCCACCAGTGAAGGGTTCCCCCTCCGGCAGGGTGCCGAAACGGGTCTAGATTGGTTTTCGGTGGCTACGGAGGCTTCTGGCGGAGGAACTCCCGATCTATTCTGCTCCTTGCAGTTTTTAGGGTATATGGATATATATAGGAGGAAGAAATACATCAGGGGGGCCACGAGGGGCCCACGAGGGTGGAGGGGGCACCCAGGGGGGTGGGCGCGCCCCCCTGCCTTGTGCCTTCCTTGTTGCTTCCCTTACGTACACCCCAAGTCTTCTGGATTGCTTCCGTTCCAAAAATAAGTTCCGTGAAGTTTCAGGTCAATTGGACTCCGTTTGATTTTCCTTTTCTGCGATACTCTAAAACAAGGAAAAAACGGAAACTGGCACTGGGCTCTGGGTTAATAGGTTAGTCCCAAAAATAATATAAAAGTGCATAATAAAGCCCATAAACATCCAAAACAAATAATATAATAGCATGGAACAATCAAAATTATAGATACCTTGGAGACGTAACAGCATCCCCAAGCTTAATTCCTGCTCGTCCTCGAGTAGGTAAATGATAAAAACAGAATTTTTGATGTGGAATGCTACCTAACATATTTCTCTAAGTAATTCTCTTCATTTTGGCATGAATGTTCTGGTCTATAAGATTCAAGACAAAAGTTTAATATTGACATAAAAATAATAATACTTCAAGCATACTAACTAAGCAATTATGTCTTCTCAAAATAACATGGCCAAAGAAAGCTATCCCTACAAAATCATATAGTCTGGCTATACTCCATCTTCACCACACAACGTATTTAAATAATGCACAACCCCGATGACAAGCCAAGCAATTGTTTCATACTTTTAATGTTCACAAACTTTTTCAATCTCCACGCAATATATGAGCGTGAGCCATGGATATAGCACTATAGGTGGAATAGAATGGTGGTTGTGCAGAAGACAAAAAGGAGAAGATAGTCTCACATCAACTAAGCGTATCAACGGGCTATGGAGATGCCCATTAATAGATATCAATGTGAGTGAGTAGGGATTGCCATGCAACGGATGCACTAGAGCTATAAGTGTATGAAACTCAAAAAGAAACTAAGTGGGTGTGCATCCAACTTGCTTGCTCACGAAGACCTAGGGCATTTGAGGAAGCCCATTGTTGGAATATACAAGCCAAGTTCTATAATGAAAATTTCCCACTAGTATAAGAAAGTGGCAAAACAAGAGACTCTCTATCATGCAGATCACGGATGCACTAGAGTTGGAATATACAAGCCAAGTTTTATTTGTTTGGCCTTTCTCTTTTTTGGGGACAATGCTATATTAATGATGATCATCACACTTCTATTTATTTACAACTCAATGATTACAACTCGATACTAGAACAAAGTATGACTCTATATGAATGCCTCCGGTGGTGTATTGGGATGTGCAATGACTCATGAGTGACATGTATGAAAGAATTATGAACGGTGGCTTTGCCACAAATACGATGTCAACTACATGATCATGCAAAGCAATATGACAATGATGGAGCGTGTCATAATAAACAGAACGGTGGAAAGTTGCATGGCAATATATCTCAGAATGGCTATGGAAATGCCATAATAGGTAGGTATGGTGGCTGTTTTGAGGAAGGTATATGGTGGGTTTATGGTACCGGCGAAAGTTGCGCGGTACTAGAGAGGCTAGCAATGGTGGAAGGGTGAGAGTGCGTATAATCCATGGACTCAATATTAGTCATAGAGAACTCACATACTTATTGCAAAAATCTATTAGTTATCGAAACAAAGTACTACGCGCATGCTCCTAGGGGGATAGATTGGTAGGAAAAGACCATCGCTCGTCCCCGACCGCCACTCATAAGGAGGACAATCAATAAACAAATCATGCTTCGACTTCGTCATATAACGGTTCACCATATGTGCATGCTACGAGAATCACAAACTTCAACACAAGTATTTCTCAAATTCACAATTACTCAACTAGCATGACTCTAATATCACCATCTCCATATCTCAAAACAATTATCAAGTATCAAACTTCTCTTAGTATTCAATGCACTTCATATGAAAGTTTTTATTATATCCCACTTGGATGCCCATCATATTAGGACTAAATTCATAACCAAAGCAAACTACCATGCTGTTGTAAAGACTCTCAAAATAATATAAGTGAAGCATGAGAGTTCATCTATTTCTATAAAATAAAACCACCACCGTGCTCTAAAAGGATATAAGTGAAGCACTAGAGCAAATGACAAACTACGAAGATATAAGTGAAGATCAATGAGTATACGAATAATTATGCAACTATGTGAAGAATCTCTAACATTTAAGAATTTCATATCTTGGTATTTTATTCAAACAACAAGCAAAACTAAATAAACTAAAATGACGCTCCAAGCAAAACACATATCATGTGGTAAATAAAAATATAGCTCCAAGTAAAGTTACCGATGAACAAAGACGAAAGAGGGGATGCCTTCCGGGGCATCCCCAAGCTTAGGCTCTTGCTTGTCCTTGGATATTACCTTGGGGTGCCTTGGGCATCCCCAAGCTTAGGCTCTTTCCACTCTTTATTCCATAGTCCATCGAATCTTTACCCAAAACTTGAAAACTTCACAACACAAAACTTAACAGAAAACTCGTGAGCTCCGTTAGCGAAAGAAAACAAATCACCACTTCAAGGTACTGTAATGAACTCATTCTTTATTTATATTGGTGTTAAACCTACTGTATTTGATGGAAATATGCCCTTGAGGAAATAATAAAGTTATTATTTATTTCCTTATATCATGATAAATGTTAATTATTCATGCTATAATTGTATTAACCGGAAACATAATACATGTGTTAATACATAGACAAACAGTATGTCACTAGTATGCCTCTACTTGACTAGCTCGTTGATCAGAGATGGTTAAGTTTCCTAACTATAGACAAAGAGTTGTCGTTTGATTAATGAGATCACATCATTAAGAGAATGATGTAATTGACTTGACCCATTCCATTAGCTTAGCACACAATCGTTTAGTATGTTGCTATTGCTTTCTTCATGACTTATACATGTTCCTATGACTGAGATTATGGAACTCCGGTTTACCGGAGGAACACTTTGTGTGCTACCAAACGTCACAACGTAACTGGGTGATTATAAAGGTGCTCTACAGGTGTCTCCGAAGGTACTTGTTGGGTTGGCGTATTTCGAGATTAGGATTTGTCACTCCGATTGTCAGAGAGGTATCTCTGGGCCCTCTCGGTAATGCACATCACTTAAGCCTTGCAAGCATTGCAACTAATGAGTTAGTTGCGGGATGATGTATTACATAACGAGTGAAGAGACTTGCCGGTAACGAGATTGAACTAGGTATTGAGATACCGACGATCGAATCTCGGGCAAGTAACATACCTATGACAAAGGGAAC
The DNA here is from genome assembly GCF_018294505.1 of Triticum aestivum. NCBI lineage: Eukaryota > Viridiplantae > Streptophyta > Magnoliopsida > Poales > Poaceae > Triticum > Triticum aestivum. The sequence continues at coordinate 688,036,717 of NC_057800.1, read as the reverse complement.
AACGTATGTTGTTATGCGGTCTAACCGATAAAGATCTTCGTAGAATATGTGGGATCCAATATGAACATCCAGGTTCCGCTATTGGTTATTGACCGGAGACGTGTCTCGGTCATGTCTACATAGTTCTCGAACCCGTAGGGTCCGCACGCTTAACATTTCGATGATAGTTATATTATGAGTTTATATGTTTTGATGTACCGAAGGTTGTTCCGAGTCCCGGATGTCATCACGGACATGACGAGGAGTCTTGAAATGGTCGAGACATGAAGATTGATATATTGGAAGCCTATGTTTGGATATCGGAAGTGTTCCGGGTGAAATCGGGATTTTACCGGAGTACCGGGAGGTTACCGAAACCCCCGGGGACTTAATGGGCCCTGGTGGAAAGAGAGTAGAGGCGGCCAGGGCATGGGCCGCACCCCCTCCCCCCTAGTCCAAATAGGACAAGGAGAGGGGGACGACTCCCCCCTTCCTTCTTCTCCTCCACCTCTTTCCCCTCTCTCTCCTAGTCCAACAAGGAAAAGGGGGGAGTCCTACTCCCGGTAGGAGTAGGACTCCTCCTGGCACGCCCCTCTCTAGGCCGTCCGCACCCCCCTTGCTCCTTTATATACGGGGGCAGGGGGGCACCCCAGAGACACAACAATTGATCGTTTGATCTTTTAGCCGTGTGCGGTGTCCCCCCTCCACCATAGTCCACCTCGATAATACTATAGCGGTGCTTAGGCGAAGCCCTGCGTCGGTAGAACATCATCATCGTCACCACACCGTCGTGCTGATGAAACTCTTCCTCAACATCCGGCTGGATCGGAGTTTGAGGGACGTCATCGGGCTGAACGTGTGCTGAACTCGGAGGTGCCGTACGTTCGGTACTTGATCGGTCGGATCGTGAAGACATACGACTACATCAACTGCGTTGTGCTAATGCTTCTGCTTTCGGTCTACGAGGGTACGTGGACAACACTCTCCCCTCTCGTTGCTATGCATCACCATGATCTTGCGTGTGCGTAGGAATTTTTTTGAAATTACTACATTCCCCAACAGTGGCATCAGAGCCTGGTTTTATGCGTAGATGTTATATGCACGAGTAGAACACAAGTGAGTTGTGGGCGATACAAGTCATACTGCTTTCCAGCATGTCATACTTTGGTTCGGCGGTATTGTTGGATGAAGCGGCCCGGACCAACATTACGCGTACGCTTACGCGAGACTGGTTCTACCGACGTGCTTTGCACACAGGTGGCTGGCGGGTGTCAGTTTCTCCAACTTTAGTTGAACTGAGTGTGGCTACGCCCGGTCCTTGAGAAGGTTAAAACAACACCAACTTGACGAACTATCGTTGTGGTTTTGATGCGTAGGTAAGAACGGTTCTTGCTAAGCCCGTAGCAGCCACGTAAAATTTGCAACAACAATGTAGAGGACATCTAACTTGGTTTTGCAGGGCATGTTGTGATGTGATATGGTCAAGACATGATGCTAAATTTTATTGTATGAGATGATCATGTTTTGTAACCGAGTTATCGACAACTAGCAAGAGCCATATGGTTGTCGCTTTATTGTATGCAATGCAATCGCCCTGTAATGCTTTACTTTATCACTAAGCGGTAGCGATTGTCGTGGAAGCATAAGATTGGCGAGACGACAACGATGCTACGATGGAGATCAAGGTGTCACGCTGGTGACGATGGTGATCATGACGGTGCTTCGGAGATGGAGATCACAAGCACAAGATGATGATGGCTGAGGGAGTCCTAGATTAGGGGGTACCCGGACAGCCGAACTATATCCTTTGGTCGGACTGTTGGACTATGAAGATACAAGATTGAAGACTTCGTCCTGCGTCCGGATGGGACTCTCCTTGGCGTGGAAGGCAAGCTTGGCAGTACAGATATGTAGATCTCCTTCCTTGTAACCGACTCTGTGTAACCCTGGCCCCCTCCGGTGTCTATATAAACCGGAGGGTTTAGTCCGTAGGACCAAGAACATACAATCATACCATAGGCTAGCTTCTAGGGTTTAGCCTCTCTGATCTCGTGGTAGATCAACTCTTGTACTACTTATATTATCAAGAACAATCAAGCAGGACGTAGGGTATTACCTCCATCAAGAGGGCCCGAACCTGGGTAAACATCGTGTCCCCTGCCTCCTGTTACCATCCGCCTAGATGCACAGTTCGGGACCCCCTACCCGAGATCCGCCGGTTTTGACACCAACATTGGTGCTTTCATTGAGAGTTCCTCTGTGTTGTCATCGTTAGGCTGGATGGCCCCTTCAATCATCGATAGCGATGCAGTCCAGGGTGAGACTTTTCTCCCCGGACAGATCTTCGTATTCGGCGGCTTCGCACTGGGGGCCAACTCGCTTGGCCATCTGGAGCAGATCGGGAGTTACGCCCCTGGCCACCAGGTCAGGTTTGGAAGCTTAAACTACACAGCCGACATCCGAGGAGACTTGATCTTCAACGGATTCGAGCCCCTGCCAAGTGTGCCGCACGGTCACGATAAGCATGATTTAGCTCTACCATCGGCCAGTGTTCAGGAGACCGCACCGGCAACCGCTCCGACCCTCAATTCGGAGCCAATTGCGCCATCCATGGACGGGTGGATAGACCCCGCCATGGAGGCCGCATTCTCAGCGGCGATCGATCCGAGTATCGACCTTACCCTTCACGAGAGCCATGACGCCAAACTGCCAGACTTTTCCCCGGCCACGGACTCCGAACCGCCTGCGCCCGTGCCTGTCAAATCTAACTGGGCGCCGATCATGGAGTTCACCGCCGCGGATATCTTTTAGCACTCGCCCTTTGGCGACATACTGAACTCATTAAGGTCTCTCTCCTTGCCAGGAGAGTCCTGGCCGAACTATGGACGGCAGGATTGGGATGCGGATGACGAAGAAATTCGCCGCCCACCCACCACCCACTTAGTAGCTATTGTCGACGATTTAACCGACATGCTCGACTTTGACTCCGAAGACATCGACGGTTGAATATGTTTCTGATTTCCTTGGAAGCCTTTGAGGTTGAATATGTTTCTGATTTCTCCACCAACCAAACTTTTGTTCTTTGCCATTTATAATGGAGCGGGTGTAGCAAGGCGCGCCCTCCCTTCTAGTATGAAACAATTGTTCTTGGAGTAACCTTCAACCAAAACAGCCATTCATTTCCATGTTCTCTGAAGTTTGAGGGAGCGGTTGCTCTACTACAGGTACTGCGACAGTAGAAGGATTGAGATTCTCTACTATTCTTGTCAAAAACCAGAAAGGAATAAGAAAAATAATATTTGTTAAGGCTGTCGCAGTTCCTCTAACGAATTTCTGGAAGTCCTGCTAGCTGGTATAAAATTCAAACTTATTATATTATCACTGCCAACTACTAATGCGAATTCTTGATCTTGTTTCCCTCGAAAGAATACTTTTCCACATGAAGTTATTTATGAAAAAGGGTCAACTTCCACGTTCTAAAGCTAAAACTAAAAAAAAAAAATAGCTCAAACTCTTGCACACCTTCAGCCAAATAACTAGAGAGACACAGAGTAGAACCATGTAGCACTGGTCTTGCAAACAACTCAATTCTAAATGCACCTGGCTCTGGAACTCTTGCTCAATTCTATCTTCCATATTTTAATCTCCTCTCCAGCAAAGTTCAAAAAAAGTAATCTCCTCTCCAGCAGCCTAGTTGTTAAATAGGTTTAAAAAAGCAGCTTGGCTAAGCCCTCAGTGGTGCCGGTCTCACGGTCTGCATAGAAGATGGTGGAGCACTTGACGTCGTCGTCCATGTCGACGTCCAAAGTCGGACATTGGGTCGCGCATTGTCGCCACTTCAGGGATAAGCAGGCCAGCCATGAAGTCCATGGCGGTGGCCGTGGGCCTCGACAGTTTATTACCAATTACATCGTAATCTATATAAAATAGGTCCCCACAGACATAACAAGTTCCGGAAAGAAATTATACGAATAGATCAAAAATATACATTCCAATGGAGCTCTTTGCGTGTTCCATGAGAACAACAATATTTAATTTCTTTCTTTTAGCAAGCCAAGCAGTAGTAGCAAAAAGTTCCACACATATATAAGACACATCTAATTCCTAGTGAAGTTGTTTCTACCTAATCACTTAAAAGGTATAAAACAGTAAGAAAAGGTGAAGCAAAAGAAAAGCATAGAAAAATTAAACGTGCAGATTGATTACCTGAAGGGTGTGGCGTATCTAGAAGTTTGTTGCTTATGCAACTTTTCTATTCTAATTTAGAGGCTTGCTTCAATTCGGGGAGTAATAACTCAAAATGTGCACTGGGGAAAGGCATTATTACAATTATAACATTACAGGAATCTGCACAACTTGTATTTGTATATGTTAGGTTTAATCTTGTCATGTTCATGTATATGCATAGTTTGCTTTAGTTTGCATGTAGTTTATCTTAGGACTTGTCTCGGCAAAGTCATGGCTGCAGCGTGCAACGGAGCGAGATGCCATCCGATCGTGCGACGCGGTGTGGTAGCGTGGTGTGACGCGGCGAGCAGTGTGAGCAGCAGGAGCGTGACAAGCTGCATGGTCAAGTAGTTCCGGCTGATCTGGGTGAGTAATTATCAGTTTGTTAGCATGCATGAGTAGCTAGTTGTATGGCTGAGTCGTCTGTTTGTTGGAGCGATTCCAGGGATAAAAATAAGGCCATGGGCTAGTGGGATTAGTTGCCGAGGGTAGTGGCTGGCTAGTGCATGGGTCTGCATGAAGTATGTGGCGTTAGTTGGTTAGTGGCCAACGTGGTGGCCGGGTTAGTGGGTGTGTCATACCCCTGGTGTATATATATGTACTGCTTTGAGTTAATGAAAGAGTGGAGGCCGTGAGGGCTGGCAGATGAAACAATGTAGTGTATGTGTGTCTCACCGGGAGTAGAAAGCAAAGCTAGTGTCTCCACGGTGAGTTGTGTGTGTGTGTTCCTCCGTGTGTGTGCGTTTTATTCTCTTGATAGATAGAGAGAGAAGGAGAGTTGTGTGAGGCAGCTCAAGGTAGAAGAAGAAGTGGCGCTGCGAGGTGAGGCGGCGCCAACAATTGGTATTCAGAGCCTTGTCGATCCGAGGCGGTGGCGGTGCCGCGGACTCCATGCAAGATGGAGGCCGGTGGCGCAAGGAGGAGGTCAGCGGTGGCGCGAGGCCACTGGCGGCTCTTATGGTGCGGGGCCGTTATGAGGAGGAGATGGCGCGGTGATTAGCGTCACGAAGGCGTCGTCCGCGTCAAGAGAAGGCCGCTTCATGCGGCATGACACCGTGGTGACCGGCGCTGCGGTAGCGTCATCCACGGCGGGCGGTTGGCGCTGTGACGGCGTCATCCACGACAAGAAGGAGACAGCGGTGCGATACTGCCACAATGACAGTGAGATGCCGTTACAAGGCGAGGCGGTGAGATGCCGCTAAGAGGAGGTACGGCGATGTGATACTTGCACTCGGGTTGGTGCGATGCCGACAGCGATGGTGCGATGCCATCGCCATCATGAATAGTTGGTGTGAAGTCAATAAAAGTTGCAGCATGATGTTGTGGCAAGAAGGCGTGATGATCGGCGTTGCGTTGTCCACGTCAAGAGGTAGCCGCCGCTTGCGGCAAGAGGACATGGTGATGGACGCCAGCACTGCGATAGCGCGTCCACGACAAGGTGCACATGATCGGCACTGTGACAGCGTCCAGGGCGAGATGGATTGGAGATCGGCTGTGTGATGGCACCGTCCATGGGAAGACGTTGCAGGTGATCTGCATCTAGAGTAGAAGAGTAGACATGTCAAGATTAGGGAGGTGAATGTTAGGTTTAATCTTGTCATGTTCATGTATATGCATAGTTTGCTTTAGTTTGCATGTAGTTTATCTTAGGACTTGTCTCGGCAAAGTCATGGCTGCAGCGTGCAACGGAGCGAGATGCCATCCGATCGTGCGACGCGGTGTGGTAGCGTGGTGTGACGCGGCGAGCAGTGTGAGCAGCAGGAGCGTGACAAGCTGCATGGTCAAGTAGTTCCGGCTGATCTGGGTGAGTAATTATCAGTTTGTTAGCATGCATGAGTAGCTAGTTGTATGGCTGAGTCGTCTGTTTGTTGGAGCGATTCCAGGGATAAAAATAAGGCCATGGGCTAGTGGGATTAGTTGCCGAGGGTAGTGGCTGGCTAGTGCATGGGTCTGCATGAAGTATGTGGCGTTAGTTGGTTAGTGGCCAACGTGGTGGCCGGGTTAGTGGGTGTGTCATACCCCTGGTGTATATATATGTACTGCTTTGAGTTAATGAAAGAGTGGAGGCCGTGAGGGCTGGCAGATGAAACAATGTAGTGTATGTGTGTCTCACCGGGAGTAGAAAGCAAAGCTAGTGTCTCCACGGTGAGTTGTGTGTGTGTTCCTCCGTGTGTGTGCGTTTTATTCTCTTGATAGATAGAGAGAGAAGAAGAGTTGTGTGAGGCAGCTCAAGGTAGAAGAAGAAGTGGCGCTGCGAGGTGAGGCGGCGCCAACAGTATACACTAATTCCGAAGGATTTGCAAGTATCTAACATCTTAACTTCTATCTGATAATATGCTAAACCGAAGTACCAAACCATTTGGTTTTCCGATAATGTTGGCGAACTAATGCATATTTCAGGTACTTGCAGGTATTAATATTCATCAATATTTGATGCTAAAACGTTTGTCATTTCTTTTGGAACTGTTATGATCATACTGTGACATTTCTTTTAATGATTCGAGCAGTATTCTCCAATGTCATGGATGTCCATGCATAACAATCTAAATCTCCTACTCCTATATCCTCATACCAGCTTGAGCAATCAGTGGACAGCAAGCAAACAATCAGATCAGTCATACCAGTTGTTTTGCTGTTAGTGTGCTTCCTCCATATCAAGTTCGTAACAATCCTGCCAAGCCCAGTTGACAGTACCTAAACCAGCATAGAACATAGAGGCCGGGTAATTAAAAATTGCAATCCTATTTTGCCAAACAATCAGGTGCTGCAAAAGCTGTATTTTCAAGTACCGTCCTAACAATTAGCGCCACCAGCATGGCAGAGAGCACCGTCAAAACTTGAGTGCCGCATTGCCATTCCCATGACTCATGAAAGCCGCAATGATTAGTGTCTGGTCGCCAAACTTTACCTAGCAAGGGATGAACCCGCAGGATTCAATTATAAGCACATAAACAGTATATGCACTAGTAGGAAAAAAAAACATTCGTCCCGGTTGGTAAGGGCCTTTTGTCCCGGTTTGTGAACTGGGACTAAAGGGTTGTTACTAATGCCCTAGCCCTTTAGTCCCGGTTCTTACACGAACCGGGACAAATGGGCCTCCACGTGGCCGGTGCACCGAGCCCAGGCAGGAGGGCCTTTGATCCCGATTAATGGCACCAACTGGGACCAATCGGCATCGATTGAAGGGGGGGGGGGGGTTGGGGGTTTAATTTAGGTGTTTCATATATTGTGTTAGCTAGCTAATTAATAGAGAGAAGTGTCCTCTCTTATATACGTGCTTCGTCGACGCTATATATACGTATATAGAGAGAGGACTAAACACGCTAGCTAGTAAGAAAATGAAGGAAACAGAAGATCGTCATGAACATATGCTTACAGAGGGAAGTGATATCGACCACCTCTCCTTCTCCGAGAGATTGGTCGAACAACAAGTTCTCGTATATCTATCCGACACTACCGGCTACATATATACAATAATTATCTCTTACAATATAATCTCCTAATTATATATGAACACAAGGTCCACATAGTATTCTCCGTCTTCAGCGATCACGTGGTCAAAGAAGAATGCTGCCAATTCCTCTTGAATTGCTCGCATACGATCTGGTGCTAGGAGTTCATCCCGCATCCGAAACATCTAATTTGAACAAGGGGGTAAATACACACACACACACACACACACATATATATATATATATATATATATCAGGAAATGAACAAAGTTGCTGATAAGGTGGATAATGATCGATTTAACTTACTTCTCGAGCATTTGAGTCATGACCGCATAGTCCTAGGGATCTTTTCGTCTCGAGTCTAAGACGGTTAATAGTCGCTGCTCAAGCTTAATCTCTAGGAGAATATAGTGGAAGTTGCGCACGCATGTATAACTCATCAATTACATTACTATAACCTGGACTAATACGGGAAACCGAATATGCACAAGACAGTAACACTCACTTGAAGTTCTAAGGAAAGAGTATTATATCTTTGTTTTCATTTATTACCAATGATCGTAGCAAGTTGGCCTCGGTATCTTCGGCACGATATTTAACCTCAGTTGCATCTATGAGATTTGTGTTAATGAACCCAATATCACCGATTTGTCATTTCTTCAATTCGGCGATCTTCAATCTGCATAATATAGTGAGGATAATTATAAATACATGCAATGAAAGAGCTGACCTATATATAGAGACTTAATGACAGAAGTAGTACTACTTACAAACAGTAGCAAGTGATCGTTGCTTTATCGAGGGACTTTTGATTGAAAACTAGAAGAACTCCTCAAATGGAACACTCAACAGTTCAATTCCAACGAGGTCATGCTCCTCTCTAACTCCCAGCGTCAAAGTATTCCTCCCCCCAGACTCTCTGCAGGTTTTCATGTACCAATCATGGAATCTTCGCATCATCGTTGTTAGAGATCTTTCATCTTTGACGAGAGGCTTCCCGTACTCGTATTTGTGTTCCTCCACCTTCAAGAAATCATAATGTACATCATCGGGCAGGTAATCTCCAAGATTGCTATAACCAGGCACCATCCTCGGATCATTAGCGACGATGTCGCTAGACACCTTGAGTGGGGGCATGATTGGTTCGCTTGTTCGCCGAGCTGGGCAATTTTTTTCCCAGCTCGTCGCTCTTTTATCGTTTGATCACTAACAGTACTTCCCGATCACTCCGCTTCGACAAATTTCTTTGTAATAATGCGCTCATAGTTGCCTTTCCGCGGAGACTTTGGTGGTTTTTTCAGGGCAGCCAGAGTGCGCTTCGCTTTCACCGGATCTACCTTCTCCTCTGAAGGTGGATGTTTCTTTGATTTCACCCCTTGAAAGAAGTTCGTCACTTTGACTCGCACGATCTTCGCGTTCTCCTCCAGGGTCCTCTCGTATGATAACTTCTCTGGAGTCTTCAGAGAAGGACCGAATCTTTATTGCCTCTCGCCTCTGGCTGTACTGCTAGACGCCGACAGAGCAGACAGAGCGGCTGCGGCTGTCTTCTTTTCTTGCTTACGAGGCGGAGGAGAAGGACTACGACACGCCGGAGCAACCGGAGCGGCGGCGAGTCTCTTCCGCCCTTGCTGACGAGGCGGAGATGGAGGAGGCTGGCTGCTCGGGTGCGCCGACGTAGGCAGAGAAGGAGGTGGAGTGCCGCCACGCGCCGGAGAAGGAGGCTGAGTGCCCTGATCACTCGCTGGAGGAGGAGGCGGAGGAGGAGGCGGAGTGCCCTGACTCGCCGGAGGAGGAGGAGGAGGAGGCGGAGGCGGAGGCGTCCAGTTCAGAAGCTTGATGAGCTCCTTCCGCCATAGGCATGGAGTCAATAGACAAGAACCCAGCCGAGTCTCCCCTTCACCGGTAGGGTAGTCAAGCTGGAGGTCCTCAAATCCCTCCGTTATTTCGTCCACCGTCACCCTGGCATATCCTTCTGGAATCGCACTACAGTGAAAAGTTGCGCCGGATTCAGGAGGTTGAACAGAGCCGACAGCCGCCTTGACTTTGAAGTTCTGCCATTGCGTCATAAGGTGGCAATGTTGAGACTTTGTGATAGCATCCACGGGGTAGCTAGCAGGAGCCGTCAAGACATGCTCCGGCTGAAGCAACTTGGTGGAAGCCATGCTGCTTCTCCGCTGAGATGGCGGGGTAGCTTCAGGGGTAGTTCCGGCAGGTCGCTTGCTGCGAGCTACTTCTCGTTCCTCTAGCGCTTGAACCCTTTCGTGCAGCATCTGAATTTGGGCATGCTCCACTTTTTTCTTCCTCTCCTGGCATTTGTAACCGCCTGCGTCCAGAAAACCAGCCTTCTAAGGAACGGAGCCTGGCGTGCCTCGTGTCCGTCCAGGGTGCTCAGGATTCCCGAGGGCCATTGTGAGCTCGTCGTTCTCTCTGTCTGGAACGAACGTCCCTTGCTGCGCTGCATCGATATAGTGCTTAAGCCTCTTGACTGGTATGTTCATTTTCTCATCCGTCCAAATGCATTTCCCTGATACAGGGTCCAAGGTTCCGCCAGCCCTGAAGAACCAAGTCCAACAATGGTCTGGCCAGTTCATTGTCTCTGGTTCGATCCCTTTATCAAGTAGATAATTATCAGCCTTGGCCCACTTAGGCCGGGCTTTGAGGTAGCCACTTGACCCCGTGCGATGGTGAAGCTTCTTCTTTGCAGCATTTTTCTTGTTTGTCGCCGACATCTTCTTACTCTTTTCCGATGTCTTGTAGGCCACAAATGCGGGCCAGTGATCTCTGATCTTCTCATATCTGCCGATGAATTCTGGTGTCTCTTCTTTGTCGACAAACGTTTTCAGCTCATTCTTCCACCTCCTGAATAGGTCTGCCATCTTATTAAGAGCATGAGACTTGATTAATTGCTCTTTAACCAGCTCTTGTCCCTAACAGGAACCCCGCACTGAGCAGCAAATGCTTCCTTTGTCCGGATGGGTTCAATCGGCATGCAATCGCGCACGACTGCGGTGATCTCAAACCTTTCATCCGAGCGCAACTTTTTCTTCGGGCCTCGTCTCTTTACCGAAATTGTGCTCGATCCGGAGGGCTAGAAAAAAGAAGAATTAGTTAATATGTGTACATACCAAAACAATGAATGCATCAATTAGCTAGTCATCACAGGCTTAACTAATATATTTACCTGGACGGACTCTGTTCGGTCACTGGAGCCGTCACCATAGGATCCTTCTTGCACCAGCATTGGGTCACCGGAGCCATCATAATCATGTCTTTCCTCCTCCATTCTTCGATCACCGTAGCCTTCTTCTTCTTCACCCTGTTCTTCCAGACCATCATTGTCGTTAAGATACGACAACACATCACCTCCGGCTAAGATTATGTCCCCCAACACCTCTTCCGCTTCCTCGTCTCGTCCGTGCTCCATTGTTTCTGCAAATATTACAACATGGCAATTATTACATAAACATGACAGCAGGTGGATATATTAGTGGCAAACATAGACCTAGCTTATTCCGGGTTTGGGGTGGCCTTGGCAACGCTTCAAGGGTAGGGGCGCGCCGGGAGGGGGTAGGAGACCGACATCGTTTTTTTCTAGGGTTTGGGTGTCATCGACATTTTTGGTCGAGCGAGAGGGCCGGGGGGTGCTCCCTTGGTATAAGTTATCACGGTTGAAGTTATCCGGTAGGGGGTTATATCAACAACGACAACATACATACATGGGAAAATAATGTTATCGAGGAGGGGGTAGGTCGAACCCGCCCCCTCGTGTTGAAGTTATTGGGACACGGGGTATATCGACAATGACATATCCGATAAAAAAAATAAGAAGACGAAGAAGAAATAAAAAGAGGAGAAGAAGATATTAATAGAGGAGAAGATTGAAGAAAAAAAAAGAAGAAGAAAAAAGAGGAGAAGAAGAAAGGAATAGAGGAGAAGAAGAGAAAATAGAATATCTATTTTCTCTTCTTCTCCTCTATTCCTTTCTTCTTCTCCTCTTCTTTTTCTTCTTTTTTCTTCTTCTTATTTATTTCTCCTCTTCTTCTCCTTTCTTCCTCTTCTTATTTTCCTTTTTCCTCTCATTCTTTTTCTTCTTCTTCCTTTCCTAGCTAGATATATAAACTTTTCTAAAAATGTAACTTTTGCATATATACATGGAAAAAATGTTATCGGGGAGGGGGTATATCGACCCCCCCTCGACCCTCTTTTCCTTCTTCTTCCTTCTTCCTTCTTCCTCTTTTCTTCTCCAACACAAAACACATCTCATCTCATCTCATTTCATCCAAAAATAATTATTTGCATATGAACATACATGCATTTACTTTTTTTCTTAAATGTTACATATGAACATTTTCTTAAATGAGCATATGAACATTTTCTTAAATATTAATGAGCATATGAACATACATATCACCAAAAAATAGACCTTTTTCTTGGTAACAAAAAAAATGCAAAACAAGCATTATACAGCATATGCAGAGCATTATACAGTGAACATACATACATACATACATACATACATACAGTGAGCATATACAGAGCATTATATGACGACGGCGACGATGGTTGGCGGTGGCGCGCGCTTACGGATGGCGTGCGGGGACGACAATGAGAAGGAAAGGGGAGGAGGCAGGGGCTCACAGCGCGGGGAGTGGTCGAGGTCGCCGGCCGGAATCGGTGCGGCGGCGGATGAACGGCCTCGGGGATGAACGGGTCGCGGGAGCCGGCGTGGTGCTTCCCCACAACGAAGGCGACGACGGGTGCGGGCGGCGACGACAGCGTCGGCGGGGGCGGTGGGCGGCATCGGGGCAGCCTAGCGGCGACGGGGCAGGGGCGACGACGGGGGCGCGCGGACGGCGTCAGGGCAGCGCACGGACGGCGTTTGGGCGGCGGGCGGCTTGGGGCCGGGGCAACTGATGCAGAGATGAATCTAAAAAACGCTAAGTGGTTTCTTATATACTGAGAGAATTAGTCCCAGTTCGTGGCACAAACCGGGACCAATGCCCCCTTTAGTCCAGGTTGGTGGCATCAACCGGGACCAAAGGTCTCTTTTCAGCAGCCCAAAGGACGGGAAGTAGAGGCCTTTGGTCCCGGTTGGTGGCACCAACCGGGACTAAAGGGGGGCATCGGTCCCAGTTTGTGCCACGAATCGGGACCAATGCACCCCTTTAGTCCCGGTTGGTGGCACCAACCGGGACCAAAGGCCTTGTGCTGCCCCGCGTCAAAAGTTTAGTACCACCTCGCTAGCTGAGAGAGCTCGAGGGTGGTTTATAAGCGTTGCTGCGCCCACCCTCTCGAGCTCCTCTCAATTGTACGCTTTCGGGCCTAACCGTATGTTGTGTGCGTGTGGGCCTACCAGGCCACCTGCGGGCCTGAATCCTGACCCATAGTAGGGTTTCTAGTCATATTCAGGCCGTGGGGGCCCAGTAGGTGGCACTTTTTTTCTTTGTTGCTTTATTTTTTTATTTTTTTCTACTTGCAACAAAATACTTACTATTTCTATTTTCATTTATTTTATTAAAGTTTATTTTTAATTATTTTTCTTTTAGGTCACAAAAATTATAAACTTTCTGTTAGTGCCATTAGTTTGCAAATTTGTTTTTTGTTTTCTTTGTTGCTTTATTTTTTTATTTTTTCTACTTACAACAAAATACTTATTGTTGCTATATTTATTTATTTTATTAAATTTTATTTTTAATTATTTTTCTATTAGGTCGCAAAAATTATAAACTTTCTGTTAGTACCATTAGTTTTCAAATTTCTTTTTTTTGTTTTCTTTGTTGCTTTATTTATTTTATTTTGTTTCTACTTACAACAAAATACTTATTGTTGCTACTTTTATTTATTTTATTAAAGTTTATTTTTAATTCTTTTTGCTTTTAGGTTAAAAAAATTATAAACTTTCTGCTAGTGCCATTAGTTTTCAAATTTGAATAGTTAAAATTGAATTCTTTGAAATTTGTGGGAATCACAAGTTTGCGATTAACGTTAATATAAAAATAGTTTTTTCCATTTTTTGTTTTGTTTTTTCTATTGTTTATTTTATTTTATTTTTTGTTTTATTTCCTTAATTCTTTTTGCTTTTAGGTCAGAAAAATTTTAAACTTTCTGTTAGTGCCATTAGTTTTCAAATTCGAATAGTTAAAATTTGAATTCTTTGAAATTTGTGTGAATCACAAGTTTGCGATTAATGTTACTATAAAAATAGTTTTTTCCATTTTTTGTTTTGTTTTTTCTATTATTTATTTTCTTTTATTTTTTTGCTTTATTTTTTAATTCTTTTTTGCTTTTAGGTCAGAAAAATTATAGACTTTCTGTTAGTGCCATTAGTTTTAGAAAAATTATAAACTTTCTGTTAGTGCCATTAGTTTTCAAATTTGAATTCTTCGAAATTTGTGTGAATCACAAGTTTGTGATTAACTTTACTAAAGAAATGAGCATAGATGCGCTTATAGAGAAAATTCAACCTAAATTCATAGTAAATTTCTATGAATTTCAGAGAAATTCACTCTGAATTTAGTCAAATTTCCTGTATACGGGCATCTATTTTCACTTTGAGAGGAGCTCAACAAGGCAGAGAGGGAAGGGCTTATAAACCGGTGTGAGCACCCTTCGGTTGGCGAGGTGGGACTAAACTCTGACCGCAACGAGGACCAACACTTTAGTCCCGATTTGTGGCACAAACTGGGACTAATGATCATGGGCCAGGGGCGAGGCGCATTGGTCCCGGTTGGTGCCATGAACCGGGAACAATGCCCCCTTTAGTCCCGGTTGGTGGTACCAACCGGGACCAAAGGCCTTGTGCTGCCCCGCGTCAAAAGTTTAGTACCACCTCGCTTGCTGAGAGACACTACTAGGGAAAACCTTATGCACAGAAATTTAGCAACAGCGCAGGTTAAAAAAGGGCGCTAGTGCTAGATAGCAATAGCGGTTCAAAATAAACCGCGCTGCAGATACGATTCTAGCAGTAGCGCGTGTGCCCGTAAAAGCGCTACTACTAATATTCCCATTGCTGGAACAATGGGCTACGCATGGCAGTAGCGGCCTTGCAGGAAGCGCGCTACCGCTAGGGCATGAGTAGCAGCGCGTTTCCCTGTAAGAGCGCTACTGCTAATGGAAATAAAATAAAATGAAAAACAAATAGAAAAGTAAATGAAAATGAAAGAAACAGAAAAAGGAGAAAGAAAAAAAATAAAATGTAAAGCAAAATAAATGAAAAAGCGAAAAAACAGAGAAAGGCTTAGCTGTAGCGTGTGTTAGTAAGAGGCGTTGTAGCTAACGCAGCTGCAGCGCGTTTCGAGGACCCCCGCTATAGAAACAGAAAAGGAAATAAAAAAGAGAGAAACTTACTTATGTATAGAAGTAGCGCGTTTTGGAAAAAGCGCTATAGCCACCTTAGCTATAGCGCATTCTGCGAAACGCGCTACCGCTAGTTTTGACTTAACCAAAAAACTGTTTCCCCCCGGCCACCACTTGCCCCCCAAATCTCTCGACCCACCCCACCGCCGTCTCCCCGATTCATTGTCGCCCCACTTCGCGCCGTCTCTTGCCGACGTCGACGCCCCCGGAGCCACCAGAGCCGTGCGCCGTCGACGCCATCGGAGCCGCCCCCAATGCCATGGAGCCACGCGGCCTCATCAATGCCACCGGAGCCGCCGTCGATGCCATTGGATCCTCCCTCGCCAGAACTGCCTCCCTCGCCGTCACCGGAGACGCCCCTGCCTCCCTCGCCACCACTGCCTCCCTCGCCACCACCGGAGCCATCCTCTGTAAGCCCCCACCCCTCCTCTCTCTCTCATGCATAGGTTAGCTAGTTTAATTATGTTAATTATCTAGGTTAGGGCAAATTAGTTAGGGCTTTGACAGAGAAGTAGTTAGGTTAACTAGTTTAATTAGGTTAGTTACCTAGGTTAGTGCAAAAATTTAGTTAGGGCTTTGACAGAGAACTAGTCAGGTTAACTAATTTGATTAGGTTAATTATCTAGGTTATTTAGGCAAGTTTTATTTTAAAGATGATCCCTTCCTAGACTTTTATTGTTGATTATATCTTTTCATTGAAGTGGTCATGTTGTTTGTGCCCAAGTGGCTTTGTTGTTTCAATGAAGCTGAGTGGCCTATATATATTTTGCGAGAATGTTGATTCATTTCCGTTCCGGCAAATTTCAGGTTCTCGATTTGTCCACTTTTTAGCAAAGGTCATGCCGAAATTTTCCGTGAATTTCGGCATGACTTGTGCTACAAACTAGGACATATCGAGTGCCCGTGTGATTTGCCGCACCAGGAAGGAGTCAACGTTCCTGCAAAACAATAGGCCTTTTTTATGTCATTATTCATTTTATTAGGTCTAGAATTAATTTACTAGATTTAATCATAGGAAACATGGCTAGCAACAATGAAGGACAGGGTTCTGGTGATTGCGACGATGCCTACCGGGCGGCAGACGAATTTTTTAGCCTTACCGATGATCAACCGATGTTATTGCTGGGCCCACCGGTGGCATTGGGGACTGAGACCGACACGCAGACCGGTGCTGAGACTGAGACGACGCTCAGACTCAGACAGGCATCGAGACCGGCGCTGAGACTGAGACCGGCGCTGCCTCGGGGAGCGGAGCTGGTGTAGAACCGAAAGCAAAGAGGCAACGGGTTCCTAACAAACTCAGGACTACTAGAGTGGTGGTCACGGAGGTGGACGGTGGCAATTTTGAGCCAACGGCGCCCGAGGAAGCGCGTTGATGCTACGGCAATCAAATAGGATGCATGGTACGGACAACCGCCACCATTAACGATGAGAAACTACAGAAGATAGAAAATATGAGGAGCTCCCTCCTAAAGAAGTTTCACTAGATATTCTTGTTCCCGGGCCGGAATGAGAAGGATTATAAAGATCCAGATGAGGACCCGGCAATGAAGAAGATAAACAGACACGCCATGACCAAGTTTAGCGACGCGTTGGCCGCCTGGAAAAATTGAGTGAAAGCAAGGATCATCGACAAGAAGGAACCCTACTCCGAGATTGTAAAGGATAATCCGATAATCATGGAAGAGCAGTTTCAAATATTCAAGGAGGCTTGCGAGGCCGAAGATGCCAAAAAAAAGTCTAAGTACATGAAGGGGCTTCAAGAGAGGAACATTGGGAGCCACCACCTCGGAAGCCGTGGTTACGGCGGAAAGAGGTCCAAATGGGCCAAGGAGGACGCGGAAGCAGCGAGTCTGGGCATCCCAGACCCCTTGGCGGAGTTCATCGTCCTGCAGGAGCGTGACGTCCTCAGGGCCCGGCACCGTTGGGACCCAGTGAAGAAGGTTTACGAGACAACACAGGTCATTACGGAGTTCATGAGACTGCTGGTAATTTTAGTTTCTGATCAATTCGACTGCACACTTTATTCATATTTGTAAACGATCGTTGTGCCTTTTGCAGAGAGAGAGCAGCACAGGATTGTGGCCGAAAGCGACTCGCCGTTTGAGGCATTGGCGAGGCCCAAGTGGGATACTCCATTCAACCGGGCGTTGAACATATTGAAACAACAACCGGTGGATACTCGACCGTCGTATGGACGCGTGCACGGTGTCAGAGACGGCGCCACGTGGAAGAAGTACTACCATGAGACCATAGAGGAGAGAAAGGAAAGACGGAGGTTAAATGAAGAAAACATAGACAAGAGGGTTGAGATTGCGGTTGAGAAGAAATCAACTGAGACAGTCGCAATAGCGGTAGCTGCCGAAAAACAGGTGGCTTTAGATATTTCTACTACCTTGGTTCCGGCCGTTTTCAATTGGACCAGGCAAAATCCAAAAAAAGATACAGCGGACTTTCCCCTTGCTGACTTCTTGGCGGGGAGCAGCTCGACTAGCGTTGCACCAGCACCTGCAGCTGCACCTGCTCCCGCACCGGCTCCCGCACCGGACGTGCTAGGCGGTGCTTCGTCTTTGGCTGAGCTCGACGCCCTCATGGTATCTGTCACACCGGCCCCCTTCAATATAAATGTATGATCTCCCGTTTTCGTTGCCTTTCGGATGTCTCACATCGCAGACTTTTCTTTGCAGGCCGACGAAACCCCGTGCACCATATTGTACACCATCAGCGACCAGAAGGTGGACGTGGGGAAGGCGACGATAATGGAGCCGAAGGAACCATTGTTCCACAGTTGGCCGATCCCCCCGAACGTTTTCAAGGTTTCCGTGGCCAGTGTCAAACCGGGCCATGAGAATTTGCCTCCTCCATTACTACTGGGGGATGACGACGAGACACTGCGGCGGCTTGGTGATTGTTGCAATGCTGGGTGGGTCCTATTGTGGCCAAAGAGTCTGCTTCGTCTGGAGGCGGCCGGGAGCACACCCACGAGCACGCAGCCTCAGCAAGGTATGAACATCAACACACCACCTACCCAATTATCGTCGGGTGTCGGGTTGGGTGATAGGGGACGGGGTAAGGAGGAGGCTCCATTAGTCGCTGATGACGTCGCCATGGATGAGGATGAGGACGACGATGGCGCTGCTGAATAGTATGTCTATACTGACGCCTCCTCAGGGTTTGAGCGTCATGAGTCGGTGCCTGAATTACCGTCTCAACATATTATGGACGACCTTCCGGTAGTAAAGAAATTTAGGAAGAGAGCGAGGAAAGGCAAAAAAGTTGTTTCTATGATCCAGCCGCCTCAGCAGCCTCGGCTTCAGGACCGTATAGATATCCCCGGTGCGGATAAATGGCATATCCCCGGTCAACCAATCCTACCTGCAACAGCGCTACGGGCCAGATTCGGCGATCTAAAGAGACTTCATGACGATGTGCTGCGGGTAGAGAAAGACCTCATCGCCTCGAAAGATCCAGGATACCCACTCTACGTGGTTAACGTTCCGCGGCAAATGTCGTACGTCGACAGCTTCCCCGCGGATAAGTTCTTCCTCCGATTCGATTACATATTCGACATGTTTCACGTGAAGAAGCTGGATTTTACGTTTGTCCGCCTTTATGCCTTGCATATGAACTACATCATCGGGGTTGAGCAGATATGTCACATCTGTGTTGCTGACCCGTACTACATGCACGAGGGCTTCTTGGGAGTCTGTGCAAATCACCATGAACACATGAGGGATTACATCGTCAATTTCATGCTCGCTAATAAGGACAAGGAGGCGATTCTCGTGCCTTATCATCCCGTGTAAGTCATCCGCGCTATTATCCTTCCTTCAATTTCAATCATTCATTTGCATGGTGGAGGCTAATTAATTTGAGGACTTATTTTGCGCAGCGGCAAGCGCGCCGTCCTCATCATCCTCTACCCCCGATTCTCCCACGCTCTTTACTTGGACTCGTTGAAGAACATTCACAAAAAGGATTACACCCACATCAAGGATGTTCTCTATAGTGCTATGTTTTACTACCAAGCAAGGGGTGGAGAGGTCAGGGACAAGAAGAGAAGGGGCGGCAGGGTCGCCTTCGGCCATAAGACCGACTTCTGCTGCATCCAGCAACCGAATGATTCTCTTAATGATGGATTCTATGTCCTACACCACATGTTGGAGTACAGACGGGATCACCAGAACCTTCGCATGTCACCTAGATCCGGCGATGCCCATATTCTGCAATGGGCAAAGGACATAGGAGATATCGAGGATCATCGACTTTGAGCTGAGTTCTATAACATCCAGCGCGAAGTTGCCCAAATCATCATGAAGGAGGTCGTCGGAAAAACAGGGATGTTCTATGGAGAAGGACAAATGTCACGGGAAGACGTCCGAACATGGATAGCCTCTCAGCGTCTCAACCTGAAGCCTTTCACTAGGCTCGGGGACTATCTCCCTGACTTGGATGGATGGAACGACATGTTGGAGTGATTGTCGATATATGACAATGTGTCCGTTTAGTCCATACTTTCTGTATGACAAAACTTTGAGTTATGCACGGTGAAACTTTATTTGTGATGTAATTAAACCGTCCTCCTCCTTGACTAGCGAAAATCACTCTAGTTAGGGCATTTTGGGGTACGATGAACTTTGTTATTTATGCTTATGATATGTTGTTTTTATTTTTGCCAAGTCTGTCTCTTTCTATTGCTCAACTATATACGTTGCATATCATCAACTGTGATGATGCAGGTGCATAGATCATAGATGGCGAAGAAGTGCTATGCTAGGAGTATATATACGACAAGTGGCCGGAGTGTCAGGCCCTTCTGGTTTCCGAGCGACAGGCAGAAGTTAGTTTAGAGGTTCACGCTAATGCGAAAGAGGGATATGAACTCATGTTCTCAAAGTGATAGCTCTTCTCGCGTATATCATTGTTTCGATGGATGACGATGTATTTGCATATCATTCGAGACTTGTATCGCTATTTTCGAGATGATGACGAGAGACCACTTTGTGTTGGATGATGATTATGATGATGACATGATTTGATGAGACTAATTGTATGTATATGCTATGATTACATTTGTATGTGTATGATATGCTAAAGATTATTGTATAAAGCCTATTCAAATACAAAACAAATATGTAGGAAAAAAACTAATAAATAAACTAGTAGTAGCGAGGGGGGAAATTTAGCAGTAGCGCCGCATTGTCAGTAGCGCGTCCCAGCAAACAGCGCTGCAGATAATATCAGTAGCGCCCTTTACCAAAGAGCGCTACCTTTATTCATGTATAGCAGTAGCGTGGGACAACCGGCGCTACTGCTATACGTTAGCTATAGCGCCTTATTAGTAGCGCTGGTGCCCGCGCTACTGAGAGGCCCAAAACCCTCGCTGCTGGTAGGCTTTTCCCTAGTAGTGAGAGCTCGAGGGTGGTTTATAAGCGCTGCTGCGCCCACCCTCTCGAGCTCCTCTCAATTGTAGGCTTTCGGGCCTAACCATACGCTGTGTGCCTGTGGGCCTACTGGGCCTCCTGCGGGCTTGAATCCTGGCCCATGGTAGGGTTTCTAGTCGTATTCAAGCCGTGGGGGCCCGGTAGGTGGCACTTTTTTTGTTTTCTTTGTTGCTTTATTTATTTTGTTTTGTTTCTACTTACAACAAAATACTTATTCTTACTATTTTTATTTATTTTATTAAAGTTTATTTTCAATTATTTTTCTTTTAGGTCATAAAAATTATAAACTTTCTGTTAGTGCCATTAGTTTTCAAAAAAATAATTTGTTTTCTTTGTTGCTTTATTTATATTACTTTGTGTCTACTTACAACAAAATACTTATTGTTGCTATATTTATTTATTTTATTAAAGTTTATTTTTAATTATTTTTCTTTTAGGTCACAAAAATTATAAACTTTCTGTTAGTGCCATTAGTTTTCAAATTAGTTTTTTTGTTTTCTTTGTTGCTTTATTTTTTTATTTTTTTCTACTTACAACAAAATACTTATTGTTGCTATTTTTATTTATTTTATTCAAGTTTATTTTTAATTCTTTTTGCTTTTAGGTCAGAAAAATTATAAACTTACTGTTAGTGCCATTAGTTTTCAAATTTGAATAGTTAAAATTTGAGTTCTTTGAAATTTGTGTGAATCACAAGTTTGTGATTAACTTTACTATAAAATTATTATTTTCCAATTTTTGTTTTGTTTTTTGCATTATTTATTTTCTTTCATTCTTTGCTTTATTTTTTAATTCTTTTTTTTCTTTTAGGTCAGAAAAATTGTAAACTTTCTGTTAGTGCCATTAGTTTTAGAAAAATTATAAACTTTTTGATAGTGCCATTAGTTTTCGAATTT
Organism: Triticum aestivum; assembly: GCF_018294505.1. NCBI lineage: Eukaryota > Viridiplantae > Streptophyta > Magnoliopsida > Poales > Poaceae > Triticum > Triticum aestivum. The sequence goes on along the minus strand of NC_057800.1, from coordinate 688,015,363 downwards.
GAATAGTTAAAATTTGAATTCTTTGAAATTTGTGTGAATCACAAGTTTGTGATTAACTTTACTAAAAAATGAGCATAGATGCGCTTATAGAGAAAATTCAACCTAAATTCATAGTAAATTTCTATGAATTTCAGAGAAATTCACTCTGAATTTAGGTCAAATTTCCTGTATAAGGGCATCTATTTTCACTTTGAGAGGAGCTCAACAAGGCAAAGAGGGAAAGGCTTATAAACCGGTGTGAGCGCCCTTCGGTTGGAGAGGTGGGACTAAACTTTGACCGCAACGAGGACCAACCCTATAGTCCCGATTTGTGGCACAAACTGGGACTAATGATCATGGGCCAGGGGTGAGGCGCATTGGTCCCGGTTGGTGCCACGAACCGGAACCAATGCCCCCTTTAGTCCCGGTTGGTGGTACCAATCGGGACCAAAGGCCTTGTGCTGCCCCGCGTCAAAAGTTTAGTACCACCTCGCTAGCTGAGAGAGCTCGAGAGTGGTTTATAAGCACTGCTGCGCCCACCCTCTTGAGCTCCTCTCAATTGTAGGCTTTCGGGCCTAACCATACGCTGTGTGCCTATGGGCCTACTGGGCCACCTACGGACCTGAATCCTGGCCCATGGTAGGGTTTCTAGTCGTATTCATGCCGTGGGGGCCCAGTAGGTGGCACTTTTTTTGTTTTCTTTGTTGCTTTATTTATTTTATTTTGTTTCTACTTACAACAAAATACTTATTGTTTCTATTTTCATTTATTTTATTAAAGTTTATTTTTAATTATTATTCTTTTAGGTCACAAAAATTATAAACTTTCTGTTAGTGCCGTTAGTTTTCAAATTTGTTTTTTTGTTTTCTTTGTTGCTTTATTTATTTTATTTTTTCTACTTACAACAAAATACTTATTGTTGCTATATTTATTTATTTTATTAAAGTTTATTTTTAATTATTTTTCTCTTACGTCATAAAAATTATAAACTTTCTGTTAGTGCCATTAGTTTTCAAATTAGTTTTTTTGTTTCCTTTGTTGCTTTATTTTTTTATTTTTTCTACTTATAACAAAATACTTATTGTTCCTATTTTTATTTATTTTATTCAAGTTTATTTTTAATTCTTTTTGCTTTTAGGTCAGAAAAATTATAAACTTACTGTTAGTGCCATTAGTTTTCAAATTTGAATAGTTAAAATTTGAGTTCTTTGAAATTTGAGTGAATCACAAGTTTGTGATTAACTTCACTATAAAATTATTTTTTTCCAATTTTTGTTTTGTGTTTTGCATTATTTATTTTCTTTCATTCTTTGCTTTATTTTTTAATTCTTTTTTTTCTTTTAGGTCAGAAAAATTGTAAACTTTCTGTTAGTGCCATTAGTTTTAGAAAAATTATAAACTTTTTGATAGTGCCATTAGTTTTCGAATTTGAATAGTTAAAATTTGAATTCTTTGAAATTTGTGTGAATCACAAGTTTGTGATTAACTTTACTAAAAAATGAGCATAGATGCGCTTATAGAGAAAATTCAACCTAAATTCATAGTAAATTTCTATGAATTTCAGAGAAATTCACTCTGAATTTAGGTCAAATTTCCTGTATAAGGGCATCTATTTTTACTTTGAGAGGAGCTCAACAAGGCAAAGAGGGAAAGGCTTATAAACCGGTGTGAGCGCCCTTCGGTTGGCGAGGTGGGACTAAACTTTGACCGCAACGAGGACCAACCCTTTAGTCCCGATTTGTGGCACAAACCGGGAGTAATGATCATGGGCCAGGGGTGAGGCGCATTGGTCCCAGTTGGTGCCACGAACCGGAACCAATGCCCCCTTTAGTCCCGGTTGGTGGTACCAATCGGGACCAAAGGCCTTGTGCTGCCCCGCGTCAAAAGTTTAGTACCACCTCGCTAGCTGAGAGAGCTCGAGAGTGGTTTATAAGCACTGCTGCACCCACCCTCTCGAGCTCCTCTCAATTGTAGGCTTTCGGGCCTAACCATATGCTATGTGCCTATGGGCCTACTGGGCCACCTATGGACCTGAATCCTGGCCCATGGTAGGGTTTCTAGTCGTATTCATGCCGTGGGGGCCCAGTAGGTGGCACTTTTTTGTTTTCTTTGTTGCTTTATTTATTTTATTTTGTTTCTACTTACAACAAAATACTTATTGTTTCTATTTTGATTTATTTTATTAAAGTTTATTTTTAATTATTTTTCTTTTGGGTCACAAAAATTATAAACTTTCTATTAGTGCCATTAGTTTTCAAATTTGTTTATTTGTTTTCTTTGTTGCTTTATTTATTTTATTTTTTTCTACTTACAACAAAATACTTATTGTTGCTATTTTTATTTATTTTATTAAAGTTTATTTTTAATTATTTTTCTTTTAGGTCATAAATATTATAAACTTTATGTTAGTGCCATTAGTTTTCAAATTTGTTTTTTTGTTTACTTTGTTGCTTTATTTATTTTATTTTTTTCTACTTACAAGAAAATACTTATTGTTGCTATTTTTATTTATTTTATTCAAGTTTATTTTTAATTCTTTTTTTCTTTTTGGTCCGAAAAATTATAAACTTACTGTTAGTTCCATTAGTTTTCAAATTTGAATAGTTAAAATTTGAGTTCTTTGAAATTTGTGTGAATCACAAGTTTGTGATTAACTTTACTATAAAATTATTATTTTTCATTTTTTGTTTCGTTTTTCACATTACTAATTTTCTTTCATTCTTTGCTTTATTTTTTAATTCTTTTTTCTTTTAGGTCAGAAAAATTGTAAAGTTTCTGTTAGTGCCATTAGTTTTAGAAAAATTATAAACTTTTTGGTAGTGCCATTAGTTTTCGAATTTGAATAGTTAAAATTTGAATTCTTTGAAATTTGTGTGAATCACAAGTTTGTGATTAACTTTACTAAAAAAATGAGCATAGATGCGCTTCTAGAGAAAATTCAACCTAAATTCATAGTAAATTTCTATGAATTTCAAAGAAATTCACTCTGAATTTAGGTCAAATTTCCTGTATAAGGGCATCTATTTTCACTTTGAGAGGAGGTCAACAAGGCAAAGAGGGAAAGGCTTATAAACCGGTGTGAGCGCCCTTCGGTTGGCGAGGTGGAACTAAACTTTGACCGCAACGAGGACCAACCCTTTAGTCCCGATTTGTGGCACAAATCGGGACTAACGATCATGGGCCAGGGGTGAGGCGCATTGGTCCCGGTTGGTGCCACGAACCGGAACTAATGCCCCCTTTAGTCCCGGTTGGTGGTACCAATCGGGACCAAAGGCCTTGTGCTGCCCCGCGTCAAAAGTTTAGTACCACCTCGCTAGCTGAGAGAGCTCGAGAGTGGTTTATAAGCACTGCTGCGCCCACCCTCTCGAGCTCCTCTCAATTGTAGGCTTTCGGGCCTAACCATACGCTGTGTGCCTATGGGCCTACTGGGCCACCTACGAATCTGAATCCTGGCCCATGGTAGGGTTTCTAGTCGTATTCATGCCGTGGGGGCCCAGTAGGTGGCACTTTTTTTGTTTTCTTTGTTGCTTTATTTATTTTATTCTGTTTCTACTTACAACAAAACACTTATTGTTTCTATTTTTATTTATTTTATTAAAGTTTATTTTTAATTATTTTTCTTTTAGGTCACAAAAATTATAAACTTTCTGTTAGTGCCATTAGTTTTCAAATTTGTTTTTTTGTTTTCTTTGTTGCTTTATTTATTTTATTTTTTTCTACTTACAACAAAATATTTATTGTTGCTATATTTATTTATTTTATTAAAGTTTATTTTTAATTATTTTTCTTTTAGGTCACTTAAATTATAAACTTTATGTTAGTGCCATTAGTTTTCAAATTTGTTTTTTTTTGTTTTCTTTGTTGCTTTATTTATTTTATTTTTTTCTACTTACAACAAAATACTTATTGTTGCTATTTTTATTTATTTTATTCAAGTTTATTTTTAATTCTTTTTGCTTTTTGGTCCGAAAAATTATAAACTTACTATTAGTGCCATTAGTTTTCAAATTTGAATAGTTAAAATTTGAGTTCTTTGAAATTTGTGTGAATCACAAGTTTGTGATTAACTTTACTATCAAATTATTTTTTTCCAATTTTTGTTTCTTTTTTTGCATTATTAATTTTCTTTCATTCTTTGCTTTATTTTTTAATTCTTTTTTCTTTTAGGTCAAAAAAATTGTAAAGTTTCTGTTAGTGCCATTAGTTTTAGAAAAATTATAAACTTTTTGGTAGTGCCATTAGTTTTCGAATTTGAATAGTTAAAATTTGAATTCTTTGAAATTTGTGTGAATCACAAGTTTGTGATTAACTTTACTAAAAAAATGAGCATAGATGCACTTATAGAGAAAATTCAACCTAAATTCATAGTAAATTTCTATGAATTTCAAAGAAATTCACTCTGAATTTAGGTCAAATTTCCTGTATAAGGGCATCTATTTTCACTTTGAGAGGAGCTCAACAAGGCAAAGAGGGAAAGGCTTATAAACCGGTGTGAGCGCCCTTCGGTTGGTGAGGTGGGACTAAACTTTGACCGCAACGAGGACCAACCCTTTAGTCCCGATTTGTGGCACAAACCGGGACTAATGAGCATGGGCCAGGGGTGAGGCGCATTAGTCCCGGTTGGTGCCACGAACCGGAACCAATGCCCCCTTTAGTCCCGGTTGGTGGTACCAATCGGGACCAAAGGCCTTGTGCTGCCCCGCGTCAAAAGTTTAGTACCACCTCGCTAGCTGAGAGAGCTCGAGAGTGGTTTATAAGCACTGCTGCGCCCACCCTCTCGAGCTCCTCTCTATTGTAGGCTTTCGGGCCTAACCATACGCTGTGTGCCTATGGGCCTACTGGGCCACCTACGGACCTGAATCCTGGCCCATGGTAGGGTTTCTAGTCGTATTCAGGCCATGGGGGCCCAGTAGGTGGCACTTTTTTTCTTTTCTTTGTTGCTTTATTTATTTTATTTTGTTTCTACTTACAAAAAAATACTTATTGTTTCTATTTTTATTTATTTTATTAAAGTTTATTTTTAATTATTTTTCTTTTAGGTCACAAAAATTATAAACTTTCTGTTAGTGCCATTAGTTTTCAAATTTGTTTTTTTGTTTTCTTTGTTGCTTTATTTATTTTATTTTTTCTACTTACAACAAAATATTTATTGTTGCTATATTTATTTATTTTATTAAAGTTTATTTTTAATTATTTTTCTTTTAGGTCACTTAACTTATAAACTTTATGTTAGTGCCATTAGTTTTCAAATTTGTTTTTTTGTTTTCTTTGTTGCTTTATTTATTTTATTTTTTTCTACTTACAACAAAATACTTATTGTTGCTATTTTTATTTATTTTATTCAAGTTTATTTTTAATTATTTTTGCTTTTTGGTCCGAAAAATTATAAACTTACTATTAGTGCCATTAGTTTTCAAATTTGAATAGTTAAAATTTGAGTTCTTTGAAATTTGTGTGAATCACAAGTTTGTGATTAACTTTACTATAAAATTATTTTTTTCCAATTTTTGTTTCTTTTTTCGCATTATTAATTTTCTTTCATTCTTTGCTTTATTTTTTAATTCTTTTTTCTTTTAGGTCAGAAAAATTGTAAATTTTCTGTTAGTGCCATTAGTTTTCGAAAAATTATAAACTTTTTGGTAGTGCCATTAGTTTTCGAATTTGAATAGTTAAAATTTGAATTCTTTGAAATTTGTGTGAATCACAAGTTTGTGATTAACTTTACTAAAAAAATGAGCATAGATGCACTTATAGAGAAAATTCAACCTAAATTCATAGTAAATTTCTATGAATTTCAAAGAAATTCACTCTGAATTTAGGTCAAATTTCCTGTATAAGGGCATCTATTTTCACTTTGAGAGGAGCTCAACAAGGCAAAGAGGGAAAGGCTTATAAACCGGTGTGAGCGCCCTTCGGTTGGTGAGGTGGGACTAAACTTTGACCGCAACGAGGACCAACCCTTTAGTCCCGATTTGTGGCACAAACCGGGACTAATGAGCATGGGCCAGGGGTGAGGCGCATTAGTCCCGGTTGGTGCCACGAACCGGAACCAATGCCCCCTTTAGTCCCGGTTGGTGGTACCAATCGGGACCAAAGGCCTTGTGCTGCCCCGCGTCAAAAGTTTAGTACCACCTCGCTAGCTGAGAGAGCTCGAGAGTGGTTTATAAGCACTGCTGCGCCCACCCTCTCGAGCTCCTCTCTATTGTAGGCTTTCGGGCCTAACCATACGCTGTGTGCCTATGGGCCTACTGGGCCACCTACGGACCTGAATCCTGGCCCATGGTAGGGTTTCTAGTCGTATTCAGGCCATGGGGGCCCAGTAGGTGGCACTTTTTTTCTTTTCTTTGTTGCTTTATTTATTTTATTTTGTTTCTACTTACAAAAAAATACTTATTGTTTCTATTTTTATTTATTTTATTAAAGTTTATTTTTAATTATTTTTCTTTTAGGTCACAAAAATTATAAACTTTCTGTTAGTGCCATTAGTTTTCAAATTTGTTTTTTTGTTTTCTTTGTTGCTTTATTTATTTTATTTTTTTCTACTTACAACAAAATATTTATTGTTGCTATATTTATTTATTTTATTAAAGTTTATTTTTAATTATTTTTCTTTTAGGTCACTTAACTTATAAACTTTATGTTAGTGCCATTAGTTTTCAAATTTGTTTTTTTGTTTTCTTTGTTGCTTTATTTATTTTATTTTTTTCTACTTACAACAAAATACTTATTGTTGCTATTTTTATTTATTTTATTCAAGTTTATTTTTAATTATTTTTGCTTTTTGGTCCGAAAAATTATAAACTTACTATTAGTGCCATTAGTTTTCAAATTTGAATAGTTAAAATTTGAGTTCTTTGAAATTTGTGTGAATCACAAGTTTGTGATTAACTTCACTATAAAATTATTTTTTTCCAATTTTTGTTTCTTTTTTCGCATTATTAATTTTCTTTCATTCTTTGCTTTATTTTTTAATTCTTTTTTCTTTTAGGTCAGAAAAATTGTAAATTTTCTGTTAGTGCCATTAGTTTTCGAAAAATTATAAACTTTTTGGTAGTGCCATTAGTTTTCGAATTTGAATAGTTAAAATTTGAATTCTTTGAAATTTGTGTGAATCACAAGTTTGTGATTAACTTTACTAAAAAAATGAGCATAGATGCACTTATAGAGAAAATTCAACCTAAATTCATAGTAAATTTCTATGAATTTCAAAGAAATTCACTCTGAATTTAGGTCAAATTTCCTGTATAAGGGCATCTATTTTCACTTTGAGAGGAGCTCAACAAGGCAAAGAGGGAAAGGCTTATAAACCGGTGTGAGCGCCCTTCGGTTGGTGAGGTGGGACTAAACTTTGACCGCAACGAGGACCAACCCTTTAGTCCCGATTTGTGGCACAAACCGGGACTAATGAGCATGGGCCAGGGGTGAGGCGCATTAGTCCCGGTTGGTGCCACGAACCGGAACCAATGCCCCCTTTAGTCCCGGTTGGTGGTACCAATCGGGACCAAAGGCCTTGTGCTGCCCCGCGTCAAAAGTTTAGTACCACCTCGCTAGCTGAGAGAGCTCGAGAGTGGTTTATAAGCACTGCTGCGCCCACCCTCTCGAGCTCCTCTCTATTGTAGGCTTTCGGGCCTAACCATACGCTGTGTGCCTATGGGCCTACTGGGCCACCTACGGACCTGAATCCTGGCCCATGGTAGGGTTTCTAGTCGTATTCAGGCCATGGGGGCCCAGTAGGTGGCACTTTTTTTCTTTTCTTTGTTGCTTTATTTATTTTATTTTGTTTCTACTTACAAAAAAATACTTATTGTTTCTATTTTTATTTATTTTATTAAAGTTTATTTTTAATTATTTTTCTTTTAGGTCACAAAAATTATAAACTTTCTGTTAGTGCCATTAGTTTTCAAATTTGTTTTTTTGTTTTCTTTGTTGCTTTATTTATTTTATTTTTTTCTACTTACAACAAAATATTTATTGTTGCTATATTTATTTATTTTATTAAAGTTTATTTTAATTATTTTTCTTTTAGGTCACTTAACTTATAAACTTTATGTTAGTGCCATTAGTTTTCAAATTTGTTTTTTTGTTTTCTTTGTTGCTTTATTTATTTTATTTTTTTCTACTTACAACAAAATACTTATTGTTGCTATTTTTATTTATTTTATTCAAGTTTATTTTTAATTATTTTTGCTTTTTGGTCCGAAAAATTATAAACTTACTATTAGTGCCATTAGTTTTCAAATTTGAATAGTTAAAATTTGAGTTCTTTGAAATTTGTGTGAATCACAAGTTTGTGATTAACTTTACTATAAAATTATTTTTTTCCAATTTTTGTTTCTTTTTTCGCATTATTAATTTTCTTTCATTCTTTGCTTTATTTTTTAATTCTTTTTTCTTTTAGGTCAGAAAAATTGTAAATTTTCTGTTAGTGCCATTAGTTTTCGAAAAATTATAAACTTTTTGGTAGTGCCATTAGTTTTCGAATTTGAATAGTTAAAATTTGAATTCTTTGAAATTTGTGTGAATCACAAGTTTGTGATTAACTTTACTAAAAAAATGAGCATAGATGCACTTATAGAGAAAATTCAACCTAAATTCATAGTAAATTTCTATGAATTTCAAAGAAATTCACTCTGAATTTAGGTCAAATTTCCTGTATAAGGGCATCTATTTTCACTTTGAGAGGAGCTCAACAAGGCAAAGAGGGAAAGGCTTATAAACCGGTGTGAGCGCCCTTCGGTTGGTGAGGTGGGACTAAACTTTGACCGCAACGAGGACCAACCCTTTAGTCCCGATTTGTGGCACAAACCGGGACTAATGATCATGGGCCAGGGGTGAGGCGCATTAGTCCCGGTTGGTGCCACGAACCGGAACCAATGCCCCCTTTAGTCCCGGTTGGTGGTACCAATCGGGACCAAAGGCCTTGTGCTGCCCCGCGTCAAAAGTTTAGTACCACCTCGCTAGCTGAGAGAGCTCGAGAGTGGTTTATAAGCACTGCTGCGCCCACCCTCTCGAGCTCCTCTCAATTGTAGGCTTTCGGGCCTAACCATACGTTGTGTGCCTATGGGCCTACTGGGCCACCTACGGACCTGAATCCTGGCCCATGGTAGGGTTTCTAGTCGTATTCAGGCCATGGGGGCCCAGTAGGTGGCACTTTTTTTGTTTTCTTTGTTGCTTTATTTATTTTATTTTGTTTCTACTTACAACAAAATACTTATTGTTTCTATTTTTATTTATTTTATTAAAGTTTATTTTTAATTATTTTTCTTTTAGGTCACAAAAATTATAGACTTTCTGTTAGTGCCATTAGTTTTCAAATTTGTTTTTTTGTTTTCTTTGTTGCTTTATTTATTTTATTTTTTTGTACTTACAACAAAATACTTATTGTTGCTATATTTATTTATTTTATTAAAGTTTATTTTTAATTATTTTTCTTTTAGGTCACAAAAATTATAAACTTTATGTTAGTGCCATTAGTTTTCAAATTAGTTTTTTGTTTTCTTTGTTGCTTTATTTATTTTATTTTTTCTACTTACAACAAAATACTTATTGTTGCAATTTTTATTTATTTTATTCAAGTTTATTTTTAATTATTTTTGCTTTTGGGTCTGAAAAATTATAAACTTACTGTTAGTGCCATTAGTTTTCAAATTTGAATAGTTAAAATTTGAGTTCTTTGAAATTTGTGTGAATCACAAGTTTGTGATTAACTTTACTATAAAATTATTTTTTTCCAATTTTTGTTTTGTTTTTTGCATTATTTATTTTCTTTCATTCTTTGCTTTATTTTTTAATTCTTTTTTTCTTTTAGGTCAGAAAAATTGTAAACTTTCTGTTAGTGCCATTAGTTTTAGAAAAATTATAAACTTTTTGATAGTGCCATTAGTTTTCGAATTTGAATAGTTAAAATTTGAATTCTTTGAAATTTGTGTGAATCACAAGTTTGTGATTAACTTTACTAAAAAAATGAGCATAGATGCGCTTATAGAGAAAATTCAACCTAAATTCATAGTAAATTTCTATGAATTTCAAAGAAATTCACTCTGAATTTAGGTCAAATTTCCTGTATAAGGGCATCTATTTTCACTTTGAGAGGAGCTCAACAAGGCAAAGAGGGAAAGGCTTATAAACCGGTGTGAGCGCCCTTCGGTTGGCGAGGTTGGACTAAACTTTGACCGCAACGAGGACCAACCCTTTAGTCCCGATTTGTGGCACAAACCGGGACTAATGATCATGGGCCAGGGGTGAGGCGCATTGGTCCCGGTTGGTGCCACGAACTGGAACCAATGCCCCCTTTAGTCCCAGTTGGTGGTACCAATCGGGACCAAAGGCCTTGTGCTGCCCCGCGTCAAAAGTTTAGTACCACCTCGCTAGCTGAGAGAGCTCGAGAGTGGTTTATAAGCACTGCTGCGCCCACCCTCTTGAGCTCCTCTCAATTGTAGGCTTTCGGGCCTAACCATACGCTGTGTGCCTATGGGCCTACTGGGCCACCTACGGACCTAAATCCAGGCCCATGGTAGGGTTTCTAGTCGTATTCAGGCCGTGAGGGCCCAGTAAGTGGCACTTTTTTTGTTTTCTTTGTTGCTTTATTTATTTTATTTTGTTTCTACTTACAACAAAATATTTATTGTTTTATTTTTATTTATTTTATTCAAGTTTATTTTTAATTATTTTTGCTTTTAGGTCCGAAAAATTATAAACTTACTATTAGTGCCATTAGTTTTCAAATTTGAATAGTTAAAATTTGAGTTCTTTGAAATTTGTGTGAATCACAAGTTTGTGATAGAGTTTACTATAAAATTATTATTTTCCAATTTTTGTTTTGTTTTTTGCATTATTTATTTTCTTTCATTCTTTGCTTTATTTTTTAATTCTTTTTTTCTTTTAGGTCAGAAAAATTGTAAAGTTTCTGTTAGTGCCATTAGTTTTCGAAAAATTATAAACTTTTTGATAGTGCCATTAGTTTTCGAATTTGAATAGTTAAAATTTGAATTCTTTGAAATTTGTGTGAATCACAAGTTTGTGATTAACTTTACTAAAAAAATGAGCATAGATGCGCTTATAGAGAAAATTCAACCTAAATTCATAGTAAATTTCTATGAATTTCAAAGAAATTCACTCTGAATTTAGGTCAAATTTCCTGTATAAGGGCATCTATTTTCACTTTGAGAGGAGCTCAACAAGGCAAAGAGGGAAAGGCTTATAAACCGGTGTGAGCGCCCTTCGGTTGGCGAGGTGGGACTAAACTTTGACCGCAACAAGGACCAACCCTTTAGTCCCGATTTGTGGCACAAATCGGGACTAATGATCATGAGCCAGGGGTGAGGCGCATTGGTCCCGGTTGGTGCCACGAACCGGAACCAATGCCCCCTTTAGTCCCGGTTGGTGGTACCAATCGGGACCAAAGGCCTTGTGCTGCCCCGCGTCAAAAGTTTAGTACCACCACGTTAGCTGAGAGAGCTCGAGAGTGGTTTATAAGTACTGTTGCGCCCACCCTCTCGAGCTCCTCTCAATTATAGGCTTTCGGGCCTAACCATACGCTGTGTGCCTATGGGCCTACTGGGCCACCTACGGACCTGAATCCTGGCCCATGGTAGGGTTTCTAGTCGTATTCAGGCCGTGGGGGCCCAGTAGGTGGCACTTTTTTTGTTTTCTTTGTTGCTTTATTTATTTTATTTTGTTTCTACTTACAACAAAATACTTATTGTTTCTATTTTTATTTATTTTATTAAAGTTTATTTTTAATTATTTTTCTTTTAGGTCACAAAAATTATAAACTTTCTGTTAGTGCCATTAGTTTTCAAATTTATTTTTTTGTTTTCTTTGTTACTTTATTTATTTTATTTTTTTCTACTTACAACAAAATACTTATTGTTGCTATATTTATTTATTTTATTAAAGTTTATTTTTAATTATTTTTCTTTTAGGTCACAAAAATTATAAACTTTATGTTAGTGCCATTAGTTTTCAAATTTGTTTTTTTGTTTTCTTTGTTGCTTTTTTATTTTATTTTTTTTCTACTTACAACAAAATACTTATTGTTGCTATTTTTAGTTATTTTACTCAAGTTTATTTTTAATTCTTTTTTCTTTTAAGTCCGAAAAATTATATACTTACTGTTAGTGCCATTAGTTTTCAAATTTGAATAATTAAAATTTGAGTTCTTTGAAATTTGTGTGAATCACAAGTTTGTGATTAACTTTACTATAAAATTATTTTTTTCCAATTTTTGTTTTGTTTTTTGCATTATTTATTTTCTTTCATTCTTTGCTTTATTTTTTAATTATTTTTTTCTTTTAGGTCAGAAAAATTGTAAACTTTCTGTTAGTGCCATTAGTTTTAGAAAAATTATCAACTTTTTGATAGTGCCATTAGTTTTCGAATTTGAATAGTTAAAATTTGAATTCTTTGAAATTTGTGTGAATCACAAGTTTGTGATTAACTTTACTAAAAAAATGAGCATAGATGCGCTTATAGAGAAAATTCAACCTAAATTCATAGTAAATTTCTATGAATTTCAAAGAAATTCACTCCGAATTTAGGTCAAATTTCCTGTATAAGGGCATCTATTTTCACTTTGAGAGGAGCTCAACAAGGCAAAGAGGGAAAGGCTTATAAACCGGTGTGAGCGCCCTTCGGTTGGCGAGGTGGGACTAAACTTTGACCGCAACGAGGACCAACCCTTTAGTCCCGATTTGTGGCACAAACCGGGACTAATGATCATGGGCCAGGCGTGATGCGCATTGGTCCCCGTTGGTGCCACGAACTGGAACCAATGCCCCCTTTAGTCCCAGTTGGTGGTACCAATCGGGACCAAAGGCCTTGTGCTGCCCCGCGTCAAAAGTTTAGTACCACCTCGCTAGCTGAGAGAGGTCGAGAGTGGTTTATAAGCACTGCTGCGCCCACCCTCTCGAGCTCCTCTCAATTGTAGGCTTTCGGGCCTAACCATACGTTGTGTGCCTATGGGCCTACTGGGCCACCTACGGACCTAAATCCAGGCCCATGGTAGGGTTTCTAGTCGTATTCAGGCCGTGGGGGCCCAGTAGGTGGCACTTTTTTTGTTTTCTTTGTTGCTTTATTTATTTTATTTTGTTTCTACTTACAACAAAATACTTATTGTTTTATTTTTATTTATTTTATTCAAGTTTATTTTTAATTATTTTTGCTTTTAGGTCCGAAAAATTATAAACTTACTGTTAGTGCCATTAGTTTTCAAATTTGAATAGTTAAAATTTGAGTTCTTTGAAATTTGTGTGAATCACAAGTTTGTGATAGACTTTACTATAAAATAATTTTTTTCCAATTTTTGTTTTGTTTTTTGCATTATTTATTTTCTTTCATTCTTTGCTTTATTTTGTAATTCTTTTTTTCTTTTAGGTCAGAAAAATTGTAAAGTTTCTGTTAGTGCCATTAGTTTTAGAAAAATTATAAACTTTTTGATAGTGCCATTAGTTTTCGAATTTGAATAGTTAAAATTTGAATTCTTTGAAATTTGTGTGAATCACAAGTTTGTGATTAACTTTACTAAAAAAATGAGCATAGATGCGCTTATAGAGAAAATTCAACCTAAATTCATAGTAAATTTCTATGAATTTCAAAGAAATTCACTCTGAATTTAGGTCAAATTTCCTGTATAAGGGCATCTATTTTCACTTTGAGAGGAGCTCAACAAGGCAAAGAGGGAAAGGCTTATAAACCGATGTGAGCGCCCTTCGGTTAGCGAGGTGGGACTAAACTTTGACCGCAACGAGGACCAACCCTTTAGTCCTGATTTGTGGCACAAACCGGGACTAATGATCATGAGCCAGGGATGAGGCGCATTGGTCCCGGTTGGTGCCACGAACCGGAACCAATGCCCCCTTTAGTCCCGGTTGGTGGTACCAATCGGGACCAAAGGCCTTGTGCTGCCCCGCGTCAAAAGTTTAGTACCACCTCGTTAGCTGAGAGAGCTCGAGAGTGGTTTATAAGCACAGCTGCGCCCACCCTCTCGAGCTCCTCTCAATTGTAGGCTTTCGGGCCTAACCATACGCTGTGTGCCTATGGGCCTACTGGGCCACCTACGGACCTAAATCCTGGCCCATGGTAGGGTTTCAGGTCGTATTCAGGCCGTGGGGGCCCAGTAGGTGGCACTTTTTTTGTTTTCTTTGTTGCTTTATTTATTTTATTTTGTTTCTACTTACAACAAAATACTTATTGTTTCTATTTTTATTTATTTTATTAAAGTTTATTTTTAATTATTTTCTTTTAGGTCACAAAAATTATAAACTTTCTGTTAGTGCCATTAGTTTTCAAATTTGTTTTTTTGTTTTCTTTGTTGCTTTATTTATTTTATTTTTTCTACTTACAACAAAATACTTATTGTCTCTATATTTATTTATTTTATTAAAGTTTATTTTTAATTATTTTTCTTTTAGGTCACAAAAATTATAAACTTTATGTTAGTGCCATTAGTTTTCAAATTTGTTTTTTTGTTTTCTTTGTTGCTTTATTTATTTTATTTTTTTCTACTTACAACAAAATACTTATTGTTGCTATTTTTAGTTATTTTATTCAAGTTTATTTTTAATTCTTTTTTCTTTTAGGTCCGAAAAATTATAAACTTACTGTTAGTGCCATTAGTTTTCAAATTTGAATAGTTAAAATTTGAGTTCTTTGAAATTTGTGTGAATCACAAGTTTGTGATTAACTTTACAATAAAATTATTTTTTTCCAATTTTTGTTTTGTTTTTTGCATTATTTATTTTCTTTCATTCTTTGCTTTATTTTTTAATTCTTTTTTTCTTTTAGGTCAGAAAAATTGTAAACTTTCTGTTAGTGCCATTAGTTTTAGAAAAATTATCAACTTTTTGATAGTGCCATTAGTTTTCGACTTTGAATAGTTAAAATTTTAATTCTTTGAAATTTGTGTGAATCACAAATTTGTGATTAACTTTACTAAAAAAATGAGCATAGATGCGCTTATAGAGAAAATTCAACCTAAATTCATAGTAAATTTCTATGAATTTCAAAGAAATTCACTCTGAATTTAGGTCAAATTTCCTGTATAAGGGCATCTATTTTCACTTTGAGAGGAGCTCAACAAGGCAAAGAGGGAAAGGCTTATAAACCGGTGTGAGCGCCCTTCGGTTGGCGAGGTGGGACTAAACTTTGACCGCAACGAGGACCAACCCTTTAGTCCCGATTTGTGGCACAAACCGGGACTAATGATCATGGGCCAGGGGTGAGGCGCATTGGTCCCGGTTGGTGCCACGAACTGGAACCAATGCCCCCTTTAGTCCCAGTTGGTGGTACCAATCGTGACCAAAGGCCTTGTGCTGCCCCGCGTCAAAAGTTTAGTACCACCTCGCTAGCTGAGAGAGCTCGAGAGTGGTTTATAAGCACTGCTGCGCCCACCCTCTCGAGCTCCTCTCAATTGTAGGCTTTCGGGCCTAACCATACGTTGTGTGCCTATGGGCCTACTGGGCCACCTACGGACCTAAATCCAGGCCCATGGTAGGGTTTCTAGTCGTATTCAGGCCGTGGGGGCCCAGTAGGTGGCACTTTTTTTGTTTTTTATTGTTGCTTTATTTATTTTATTTTGTTTCTACTTACAACAAAATACTTATTGTTTTATTTTTATTTATTTTATTCAAGTTTATTTTTAATTATTTTTGCTTTTAGGTCCGAAAAATTATAAACTTACTGTTAGTGCCATTAGTTTTCAAATTTGAATAGTTAAAATTTGAGTTCTTTGAAATTTGTGTGAATCACAAGTTTGTGATTAACTTTACAATAAAATTATTTTTTTCCAATTTTTGTTTTGTTTTTTGCATTATTTATTTTCTTTCATTCTTTGCTTTATTTTTTAATTCTTTTTTTCTTTTAGGTCAGAAAAATTGTAAACTTTCTGTTAGTGCCATTAGTTTTAGAAAAATTATCAACTTTTTGATAGTGCCATTAGTTTTCGAATTTGAATAGTTAAAATTTTAATTCTTTGAAATTTGTGTGAATCACAAATTTGTGATTAACTTTACTAAAAAAAGGAGCATAGATGCGCTTATAGAGAAAATTCAACCTAAATTCATAGTAAATTTCTATGAATTTCAAAGAAATTCACTCTGAATTTAGGTCAAATTTCCTGTATAAGGGCATCTATTTTCACTTTGAGAGGAGCTCAACAAGGCAAAGAGGGAAAGGCTTATAAACCGGTGTGAGCGCCCTTCGGTTAGCGAGGTGGGACTAAACTTTGACCGCAACGAGGACCAACCCTTTAGTCCCGATTTGTGGCACAAACCGGGACTAATGATCATGAGCCAGGGGTGAGGCGCATTGGTCCCGGTTGGTGCCACGAACCGGAACCAATGCCCCCTTTAGTCCCGGTTGGTGGTACCAATCGGGACCAAAGGCCTTGTGCTGCCCCGCGTCAAAAGTTTAGTACCACCTCGTTAGCTGAGAGAGCTCGAGAGTGGTTTATAAGCACAGCTGTGCCCACCCTCTCGAGCTCCTCTCAATTGTAGGCTTTCGGGCCTAACCATACGCTGTGTGCCTATGGGCCTACTGGGCCACCTACGGACCTAAATCCTGGCCCATGGTAGGGTTTCAGGTCGTATTCAGGCCGTGGGGGCCCAGTAGGTGGCACTTTTTTTGTTTTCTTTGTTGCTTTATTTATTTTATTTTGTTTCTACTTACAACAAAATACTTATTGTTTCTATTTTTATTTATTTTATTAAAGTTTATTTTTAATTATTTTTCTTTTAGGTCACAAAAATTATAAACTTTCTGTTAGTGCCATTAGTTTTCAAATTTGTTTTTTTGTTTTCTTTGTTGCTTTATTTATTTTATTTTTTTCTACTTACAACAAAATACTTATTGTCACTATATTTATTTATTTTATTAAAGTTTATTTTTAATTATTTTTCTTTTAGGTCACAAAAATTATAAACTTTATGTTAGTGCCATTAGTTTTCAAATTTGTTTTTTTGTTTTCTTTGTTGCTTTATTTATTTTATTTTTTTCTACTTACAACAAAATACTTATTGTTGCTATTTTTAGTTATTTTATTCAAGTTTATTTTTAATTCTTTTTTCTTTTAGGTCCGAAAAATTATAAACTTACTATTAGTGCCATTAGTTTTCAAATTTGAATAGTTAAAATTTGAGTTCTTTGAAATTTGTGTGAATCACAAGTTTGTGATTAACTTTACAATAAAATTATTTTTTTCCAATTTTTGTTTTGTTTTTTGCATTATTTATTTTCTTTCATTCTTTGCTTTATTTTTTAATTCTTTTTTTCTTTTAGGTCAGAAAAATTGTAAACTTTCTGTTAGTGCCATTAGTTTTAGAAAAATTATCAACTTTTTGATAGTGCCATTAGTTTTCGAATTTGAATAGTTAAAATTTGAATTCTTTGAAATTTGTGTGAATCACAAGTTTGTGATTAACTTTACTAAAAAAAATGAGCATAGATGCGCTTATAGAGAAAATTCAACCTAAATTCATAGTAAATTTCTATGAATTTCAAAGAAATTCACTCTGAATTTAGGTCAATTTTCCTGTATAAGGGCATCTATTTTCACTTTGAGAGGAGCTCAACAAGGCAAAGAGGGAAAGGCTTATAAACCGGTGTGAGCGCCCTTCGGTTGGCGAGGTGGGACTAAACTTTGACCGCAACGAGGACCAACCCTTTAGTCCCGATTTGTGGCACAAACCGGGACTAATGATCATGGGCCAGGGGTGAGGCGCATTGGTCCCGGTTGGTCCCACGAACTGGAACCAATGCCCCCTTTAGTCCCAGTTGGTGGTACCAATCGGGACCAAAGGCCTTGTGCTGCCCCGCGTCAAAAGTTTAGTACCACCTCGCTAGCTGAGAGAGCTCGAGAGTGGTTTATAAGCACTGCTGCGCCCACCCTCTCGAGCTCCTCTCAATTGTAGGCTTTCGGGCCTAACCATACGCTGTGTGCCTATGGGCCTACTGGGCCACCTACGGACCTAAATCCAGGCCCATGGTAGGGTTTCTAGTCGTATTCAGGCCGTGGGGGCCCAGTAGGTGGCACTTTTTTGTTTTCTTTGTTGCTTTATTTATTTTATTTTGTTTCTACTTACAACAAAATACTTATTGTTTTATTTTTATTTATTTTATTCAAGTTTATTTTTAATTATTTTTGCTTTTAGGTCCGAAAAATTATAAACTTAGTGTTAGTGCCATTAGTTTTCAAATTTGAATAGTTAAAATTTGAGTTCTTTGAAATTTGTGTGAATCACAAGTTTGTGATAGACTTTATATAAAATTATTTTTTTCCAATTTTTGTTTTGTTTGTTGCATTATTTATTTTCTTTCATTCTTTGCTTTATTTTTTAATTCTTTTTTTCTTTTAGGTCAGAAAAATTGTAAAGTTTCTGTTAGTGCCATTAGTTTTAGAAAAATTATCAACTTTTTGATAGTGCCATTAGTTTTCGAATTTGAATAGTTAAAATTTGAATTCTTTGAAATTTGTGTGAATCACAAGTTTGTGATTAACTTTACTAAAAAAATGAGCATAGATGCGCTTATAGAGAAAATTCAACCTAAATTCATAGTAAATTTCTATGAATTTCAAAGAAATTCACTCTGAATATAGGTCAAATTTCCTGTATAAGGGCATCTATTTTCACTTTGAGAGGAGCTCAACAAGGCAAAGAGGGAAAGGCTTATAAACCGGTGTGAGCGCCCTTTGGTTGGCGAGGTGGGACTAAACTTTGACCGCAACGAGGACCAACCCTTTAGTCCCGATTTGTGGCACAAACCGGGACTAATGATCATGAGCCAGGGGTGAGGCGCATTGGTCCCGGTTGGTGCCACGAACCGGAACCAATGCCCCCTTTAGTCCCGGTTGGTGGTACCAATCGGGACCAAAGGCCTTGTGCTGCCCCGCGTCAAAAGTTTAGTACCACCTCGTTAGCTGAGAGAGCTCGAGAGTGGTTTATAAGCACTGTTGCGCCCACCCTCTCGACCTCCTCTCAATTTTAGGCTTTCGGGCCTAACCATACGCTGTGTGCCTATGGGCCTACTGGGCCACCTACGGACCTGAATCCTGGCCCATGGTAGGGTTTCAGGTCGTATTTAGGCCGTGGGGGCCCAGTAGGTGGCACTTTTTTTGTTTTCTTTGTTGCTTTATTTATTTTATTTTGTTTCTACTTACAACAAAATACTTATTGTTTCTATTTTTATTCATTTTATTAAAGTTTATTTTTAATTATTTTTCTTTTAGGTCACAAAAATTATAAACTTTCTGTTAGTGCCATTAGTTTTCAAATTTGTTTTTTTGTTTTCTTTGTTGCTTTATTTATTTTATTTTTTTCTACTTACAACAAAATACTTATTGTTGCTATATTTATTTATTTTATTAAAGTTTATTTTTAATTATTTTTCTTTTAGGTCACAAAAATTATAAACTTTATGTTAGTGCCATTAGTTTTCAAATTTGTTTTTTTGTTTTCTTTGTTGCTTTATTTTTTTTATTTTTTTCTACTTACAACAAAATACTTATTCTTGCTATTTTTAGTTATTTTATTCAAGTTTATTTTTAATTCTTTTTGCTTTTAGGTTTGAAAAATTATAAACTTACTGTTAGTGCCATTCGTTTTCAAATTTGAATAGTTAAAATTTGAGTTCTTTGAAATTTGTGTGAATCACAAGTTTGTGATAGACTTTACTATAAAATTATTTTTTTCCAATTTTTGTTTTGTTTTTTGCATTATTTATTTTCTTTCATTCTTTGCTTTATTTTTTAATTCTGTTTTTCTTTTAGGTCAGAAAAATTGTAAACTTTCTGTTAGTGCCATTAGTTTTAGAAAAATTATCAACTTTTTGATAGTGCCATTAGTTTTCGAATTTGAATAGTTAAAATTTGAATTCTTTGAAATTTGTGTGAATCACAAGTTTGTGATTAACTTTACTAAAAAAATGAGCATAGATGCGCTTATAGAGAAAATTCAACCTAAATTCATAGTAAATTTCTATGAATTTCAAAGAAATTCACTCTGAATTTAGGTCAATTTTCCTGTATAAGGGCATCTATTTTCACTTTGAGAGGAGCTCAACAAGGCAAAGAGGGAAAGGCTTATAAACCGGTGTGAGCGCCCTTCGGTTGGCGAGGTGGGACTAAACTTTGACCGCAACGAGGACCAACCCTTTAGTCCCGATTTGTGGCACAAACCGGGACTAATGATCATGGGCCAGGGGTGAGGCGCATTGGTCCCGGTTGGTCCCACGAACTGGAACCAATGCCCCCTTTAGTCCCAGTTGGTGGTACCAATCGGGACCAAAGGCCTTGTGCTGCCCCGCGTCAAAAGTTTAGTACCACCTCGCTAGCTGAGAGAGCTCGAGAGTGGTTTATAAGCACTGCTGCGCCCACCCTCTCGAGCTCCTCTCAATTGTAGGCTTTCGGGCCTAACCATACGCTGTGTGCCTATGGGCCTACTGGGCCACCTACGGACCTAAATCCAGGCCCATGGTAGGGTTTCTAGTCGTATTCAGGCCGTGGGGGCCCAGTAGGTGGCACTTTTTTTGTTTTCTTTGTTGCTTTATTTATTTTATTTTGTTTCTACTTACAACAAAATACTTATTGTTTTATTTTTATTTATTTTATTCAAGTTTATTTTTAATTATTTTTGCTTTTAGGTCCGAAAAATTATAAACTTAGTGTTAGTGCCATTAGTTTTCAAATTTGAATAGTTAAAATTTGAGTTCTTTGAAATTTGTGTGAATCACAAGTTTGTGATAGACTTTACTATAAATTTTTTTTTCCAATTTTTGTTTTGTTTTTTGCATTATTTATTTTCTTTCATTCTTTGCTTTATTTTTTAATTCTTTTTTTCTTTTAGGTCAGAAAAATTGTAAAGTTTCTGTTAGTGCCATTAGTTTTAGAAAAATTATCAACTTTTTGATAGTGCCATTAGTTTTCAAATTTGAATAGTTAAAATTTGAATTCTTTGAAATTTGTGTGAATCACAAGTTTGTGATTAACTTTACTAAAAAAATGAGCATAGATGCACTTATAGAGAAAATTCAACCTAAATTCATAGTAAATTTCTATGAATTTCAAAGAAATTCACTCTGAATTTAGGTCAAATTTCCTGTATAAGGACATCTATTTTCACTTTGAGACGAGCTCAACAAGGCAAAGAGGGAAAGGCTTATAAACCGGTGTGAGCGCCCTTCGGTTGGCGAGGTGGGACTAAACTTTGACCGCAACGAGGACCAACCCTATAGTCCCGATTTGTGGCACAAACCGGGACTAATGATCATGGGCCAGGGGTGAGGCGCATTGGTCCCGGTTGGTGCCACGAACCGGAACCAATGCCCCCTTTAGTCCCGGTTGGTGGTACCAATCGGGACCAAAGGCCTTGTGCTGCCCCGCGTCAAAAGTTTAGTACCACCTCGCTAGCTGAGAGAGCTCGAGAGTGGTTTATAAGCACTGCTGCGCCCACCCTCTCGAGCTCCTCTCAATTGTAGGCTTTCGGGCCTAACCATACGCTGTGTGCCTATGGGCCTACTGGGCCACCTACGGACCTAAATCCAGGCCCATGGTAGGGTTTCTAGTCGTATTCAGGCCGTGGGGGCCCAGTAGGTGGCACTTTTTTTGTTTTCTTTGTTGCTTTATTTATTTTATTTTGTTTCTACTTACAACAAAATACTTATTGTTTTATTTTTATTTATTTTATTCAAGTTTATTTTTAATTATTTTTGCTTTTAGGTCCGAAAAATTATAAACTTAGTGTTAGTGCCATTAGTTTTCAAATTTGAATAGTTAAAATTTGAGTTCTTTGAAATTTGTGTGAATCACAAGTTTGTGATAGACTTTACTATAAATTTTTTTTCCAATTTTTGTTTTGTTTTTTGCATTATTTATTTTCTTTCATTCTTTGCTTTATTTTTTAATTCTTTTTTTCTTTTAGGTCAGAAAAATTGTAAAGTTTCTGTTAGTGCCATTAGTTTTAGAAAAATTATCAACTTTTTGATAGTGCCATTAGTTTTCGAATTTGAATAGTTAAAATTTGAATTCTTTGAAATTTGTGTGAATCACAAGTTTGTGATTAACTTTACTAAAAAAATGAGCATAGATGCACTTATAGAGAAAATTCAACCTAAATTCATAGTAAATTTCTATGAATTTCAAAGAAATTCACTCTGAATTTAGGTCAAATTTCCTGTATAAGGACATCTATTTTCACTTTGAGACGAGCTCAACAAGGCAAAGAGGGAAAGGCTTATAAACCGGTGTGAGCGCCCTTCGGTTGGCGAGGTGGGACTAAACTTTGACCGCAACGAGGACCAACCCTATAGTCCCGATTTGTGGCACAAACCGGGACTAATGATCATGGGCCAGGGGTGAGGCGCATTGGTCCCGGTTGGTGCCACGAACCGGAACCAATGCCCCCTTTAGTCCCGGTTGGTGGTACCAATCGGGACCAAAGGCCTTGTGCTGCTCCGCGTCAAAAGTTTAGTAGCACCTCGCTAGCTGAGAGAGCTCGAGAGTGATTTATAAGCACTGCTGCGCCCACCCTCTCGAGCTCCTCTCAATTGTAGGCTTTCGGGCCTAACCATACGCTGTGTGCCTATGGGCCTACTGGGCCACCTACGGACCTAAATCCTGGCCCATGGTAGGGTTTCTAGTCGTATTCAGGCCGTGGTGGCCCAGTAGGTGGCACTTTTTTGTTTTCTTTGTTGCTTTATTTATTTTATTTTGTTTCTACTTACAACAAAATACTTATTGTTTCTATTTTTATTTATTTTATTAAAGTTTATTTTTAATTATTTTTCTTTTAGGTCACAAAAATTATAAACTTTCTGTTAGTGCCATTAGTTTTCAAATTTGTTTTTTTGTTTTCTATGTTGCTTTATTTATTTTATTTTTTTCAACTTACAACAAAATACTTATTGTTGCTATATTTATTTATTTTATTAAAGTTTATTTTTAATAATTTTTCTTTTAGGTCACAAAAATTATAAACTTTATGTTAGTGCCATTAGTTTTCAAATTTGTTTTTTTGTTTTCTTTGATGCATTTTTTTTTATTTTTTTCTACTTACAACAAAATACTTATTGTTGCTATTTTTAGTTATTTTATTCAAGTTTATTTTTAATTCTTTTTGCTTTTAGGTTCGAAAAATTATAAACTTACTCTTAGTGCCATTAGTTTTCAAATTTGAATAGTTAAAATTTGAGTTCTTTGAAATTTGTGTGAATCACAAGTTTGTGATAGACTTTACTATAAAATTATTTTTTTCCAATTTTTGTTCTGTTTTTTGCATTATTTATTTTCTTTCATTCTTTGCTTTATTTTTTAATTCTTTTTTTCTTTTAGGTCAGAAAAATTGTAAACTTTCTGTTAGTGCCATTAGTTTTAGAAAAATTATAAACTTTTTGATAGTGCCATTAGTTTTCGAATTTGAATAGTTAAAATTTGAATTCTTTGAAGTTTGTGTGAATCACAAGTTTGTGATTAACTTTACTAAAAAATGAGCATAGATGCGCTTATAGAGAAAATTCAACCTAAATTCAAAGTAAATTTCTATGAATTTCAGAGAAATTCACTCTGAATTTAGGTCAAATTTCCTGTATAAGGGCATCTATTTTCACTTTGAGAGGAGCTCAACAAGGAAAAGAGGGAAAGGCTTATAAACCGGTGTGAGCACCCTTCGGTTGGAGAGGTGGGACTAAACTTTGACCGCAACGAGGACCAACCCTATAGTCCCGATTTGTGGCACAAACCGGGACTAATGATCATGGGCCAGGGGTGAGGCGCATTGGTCTCGGTTGGTGCCACGAACCGGAACCAATGCCCCCTTTAGTCCCGGTTGGTGGTACCAATCGGGACCAAAGGCCTTGTGCTGCCCCGCGTCAAAAGTTTAGTACCACCTCGCTAGCTGAGAGAGCTCGAGAGTGATTTATAAGCACTGCTGCGCCCACCCTCTCGAGCTCCTCTCAATTGTAGGCTTTCGGGCCTAACCATACGCTGTGTGCCTATGGGCCTACTGGGCCACCTACGGACCTAAATCCTGGCCCATGGTAGGGTTTCTAGTCGTATTCAGGCCGTGGGGGCCCAGTAGGTGGCACTTTTTTTGTTTTCTTTGTTGCTTTATTTATTTTATTTTGTTTCTACTTACAACAAAATACTTATTGTTTCTATTTTTATTTATTTTATTAAAGTTTATTTTTAATTATTTTTCTTTTAGGTCACAAAAATTATAAACGTTCTGTTAGTGCCATTAGTTTTCAAATTTGTTTTTTTGTTTTCTTTGTTGCTTTATTTATTTTATTTTTTTCTACTTACAACAAAATACTTATTGTTGCTATATTTATTTATTTTATTAAAGTTTATTTTTAATTATTTTTCTTTTAGGTCACAAAAATTATAAACTTTATGTTAGTGCCATTAGTTTTCAAATTTGTTTTTTGTTTTCTTTGTTGCTTTATTTTTTTTATTTTTTTCTACTTACAACAAAATACTTATTGTTGCTATTTTTAGTTATTTTATTCAAGTTTTTTTTAATTCTTTTTGCTTTTTGGTCCAAAAAATTATAAACTTACTGTTAGTGCCATTAGTTTTCAAATTTGAATAGTTAAAATTTGAGTTCTTGGAAATTTGTGTGAATCACAAGTTTGTGATTAACTTTGCTATAAAATTATTTTTTTCCAATTTTTGTTTCATTTTTCGCATTATTTATTTTCTTTCATTCTTTGCTTTATTTTTTAATTCTTTTTTCTTTTAGGTCAGAAAAATTGTAAAGTTTCTGTTAGTGCCATTAGTTTTTGAAAAATTATAAACTTTTTGATAGTGCCATTAGTTTTCGAATTTGAATAGTTAAAATTTGAATTCTTTGAAATTTGTGTGAATCACAAGTTTGTGATTAACTTTACTAAAAAAATGAGCATAGATGCGCTTATAGAGAAAATTCAACCTAAATTCATAGTAAATTTCTATGAATTTCAAAGAAATTCACTCTGAATTTAGGTCAAATTTCCTGTATAAGGGCATCTATTTTCACTTTGAGAGGAGCTCAACAAGGCAAAGAGGGAAAGGCTTATAAACCGGTGTGAGCGCCCTTCGGTTGGCGAGGTGGGACTAAACTTTGACCCTAACGAGGACCAACCCTTTAGTCCCGATTTGTGGCACAAACCGGGACTAATGATCATGGGCCAGGAGTGAGGCGCATTGGTCCCAGTTGGTGCCATGAACCGGAACCAATGCCCCTTATAGTCCCGGTTGGTGGTACCAAACGGGACCAAAGGCCTTGTGCTGCCCCGCGTCAAAAGTTTAGTACCACCTCGCTAGCTGAGAGAGCTCGAGAGTGGTTTATAAGCACTGCTGCGCCCACCCTCTCGAGCTCCTCTCAATTGTAGGCTTTCGGGCCTAACCATACGTTGTGTGCCTATGGGCCTACTGGGCCACCTACGGACCTGAATCCTGGCCCATGGTAGGGTTTCTAGTCGTATTCAGGCTGTGGGGACCCAGTAGGTGGCACTTTTTTTGTTTTCTTTGTTGCTTTATTTATTTTATTTTGTTTCTACTTACAACAAAATACTTATTGTTTCTATTTTTATTTATTTTATTAAAGTTTATTTTTAATTATTTTTCTTTTAGGTCACAAAAATTATAAACTTTCTGTTAGTGCCATTAGTTTTCAAATTTGTTTTTTTGTTTTCTTTGTTGCTTTATTTATTTTATTTTTTTCACTTACAACAAAATACTTATTGTTGCTATATTTATTTATTTTATTAAAGTTTATTTTTAATTATTTTTCTTTTAGGTCACAAAAATTATAAACTTTATGTTAGTGCCATTAGTTTTCAAATTTGTTTTTTTGTTTTCTTTGTTGCTTTATTTATTTTATTTTTTTCTACTTGCAACAAAATACTTATTGTTTCTATTTTTATTTATTTTATTCAAGTTTATTTTTAATTTTTTTTGCTTTTGGGTCTGAAAAATAATAAACTTACTGTTAGTGCCATTAGTTTTCAAATTTGAATAGTTAAAATTTGAGTTCTTTGAAATTTGTGTGAATCACAAGTTTGTGATTAACTTTACTATAAAATTATTTTTTTCCAATTTTTCTTTTGTTTTTTGCATTATTTATTTTCTTTCATTCTTTGCTTTATGTTTAATTCCTTTTTTCTTTTAGGTCAGAAAAATTGTAAACTTTCTGTTAGTGCCATTAGTTTTAGAAAAATTATAAACTTTTTGATAGTGCCATTAGTTTTCAAATTTGAATAGTTAAAATTTGAATTCTTTGAAATTTGTGTGAATCACAAGTTTGTGATTAACTTTACTAAAAAATGAGCATAGATGCGCTTATAGAGAAAATTCAACCTAAATTCATAGTAAATTTCTATGAATTTCAAAGAAAT
This sequence comes from Triticum aestivum, assembly GCF_018294505.1. Classification (NCBI taxonomy): domain Eukaryota; kingdom Viridiplantae; phylum Streptophyta; class Magnoliopsida; order Poales; family Poaceae; genus Triticum; species Triticum aestivum. The sequence continues at coordinate 687,989,020 of NC_057800.1, read as the reverse complement.
TCACTCTGAATTTAGGTCAAATTTCCTGTATAAGGGCATCTATTTTCACTTTGAGAGGAGCTCAACAAGGCAAAGAGGGAAAGGCTTATAAACCGGTGTGAGCGCCCTTCGGTTGGCGAGGTGGGACTAAACTTTGACCGCAACGAGGACCAACCCTATAGTCCCGATTTGTGGCACAAACCGGGACTAATGATCATGGGCCAGGGGTAAGGCGCATTGGTCCCGGTTGGTGCCACGAACCGGAACCAATGCCCCCTTTAGTCCCGGTTGGTGGTACCAATCGGGACCAAAGGCCTTGTGCTGCCCCGCGTCAAAAGTTTAGTACCACCTCGCTAGCTGAGAGAGCTCGAGAGTGATTTATAAGCACTGCTGCGCCCACCCTCTCGAGCTCCTCTCAATTGTAGGCTTTCGGGCCTAACCATACGCTGTGTGCCTATGGGCCTACTGGGCCACCTACGGACCTGAATCCTGGCCCATGGCAGGGTTTCTAGTCGTATTCAGGCCGTGGGGGCCCAGTAGGTGGCACTTTTTTTGTTTTCTTTGTTGCTTTATTTATTTTATTTTGTTTCTACTTACAACAAAATACTTATTGTTTCTATTTTTATTTATTTTATTAAAGTTTATTTTTAATTATTTTTCTTTTAGGTCACAAAAATTATAAACTTTCTGTTAGTGCCATTAGTTTTCAAATTTGTTTTTTTGTTTTCTTTGTTGCTTTATTTATTTTATTTTTTTCACTTACAACAAAATACTTATTGTTGCTATATTTATTTATTTTATTAAAGTTTATTTTTAATTATTTTTCTTTTAGGTCACAATAATTATAAACTTTATGTTAGTGCCATTAGTTTTCAAATTTGTTTTTTTGTTTTCTTTGTTGCTTTATTTATTTTATTTTTTTCTACTTGCAACAAAATACTTATTGTTTCTATTTTTATTTATTTTATTCAAGTTTATTTTTATTTTTTTTTGCTTTTGGGTCTGAAAAATAATAAACTTACTGTTAGTGCCATTAGTTTTCAAATTTGAATAGTTAAAATTTGAGTTCTTTGAAATTTGTGTGAATCACAAGTTTGTGATTAACTTTACTATAAAATTATTTTTTTCCAATTTTTCTTTTGTTTTTTGCATTATTTATTTTCTTTCATTCTTTGCTTTATTTTTAATTCCTTTTTTCTTTTAGGTCAGAAAAATTGTAAACTTTCTGTTAGTGCCATTAGTTTTAGAAAAATTATAAACTTTTTGATAGTGCCATTAGTTTTCAAATTTGAATAGTTAAAATTTGAATTCTTTGAAATTTGTGTGAATCACAAGTTTGTGATTAACTTTACTAAAAAATGAGCATAGATGCGCTTATAGAGAAAATTCAACCTAAATTCATAGTAAATTTCTATGAATTTCAAAGAAATTCACTCTGAATTTAGGTCAAATTTCCTGTATAAGGGCATCTATTTTCACTTTGAGAGGAGCTCAACAAGGCAAAGAGGGAAAGGCTTATAAACCGGTGTGAGCGCCCTTCGGTTGGCGAGGTGGGACTAAACTTTGACCGCAACGAGGACCAACCCTATAGTCCCGATTTGTGGCACAAACCGGGACTAATGATCATGGGCCAGGGGTAAGGCGCATTGGTCCCGGTTGGTGCCACGAACCGGAACCAATGCCCCCTTTAGTCCCGGTTGGTGGTACCAATCGGGACCAAAGGCCTTGTGCTGCCCCGCGTCAAAAGTTTAGTACCACCTCGCTAGCTGAGAGAGCTCGAGAGTGATTTATAAGCACTGCTGCGCCCACCCTCTCGAGCTCCTCTCAATTGTAGGCTTTCGGGCCTAACCATACGCTGTGTGCCTATGGGCCTACTGGGCCACCTACGGACCTGAATCCTGGCCCATGGCAGGGTTTCTAGTCGTATTCAGGCCGTGGGGGCCCAGTAGGTGGCACTTTTTTTGTTTTCTTTGTTGCTTTATTTATTTTATTTTGTTTCTACTTACAACAAAATACTTATTGTTTCTATTTTTATTTATTTTATTAAAGTTTATTTTTAATTATTTTTCTTTTAGGTCACAAAAATTATAAACTTTCTGTTAGTGCCATTAGTTTTCAAATTTGTTTTTTTGTTTTCTTTGTTGCTTTATTTATTTTATTTTTTTCACTTACAACAAAATACTTATTGTTTCTATTTTTATTTATTTTATTAAAGTTTATTTTTAATTATTTTTCTTTTAGGTCACAATAATTATAAACTTTATGTTAGTGCCATTAGTTTTCAAATTTGTTTTTTTGTTTTCTTTGTTGCTTTATTTATTTTATTTTTTTCTACTTGCAACAAAATACTTATTGTTTCTATTTTTATTTATTTTATTCAAGTTTATTTTTAATTTTTTTTGCTTTTGGGTCTGAAAAATAATAAACTTACTGTTAGTGCCATTAGTTTTCAAATTTGAATAGTTAAAATTTGAGTTCTTTGAAATTTGTGTGAATCACAAGTTTGTGATTAACTTTACTATAAAATTATTTTTTTCCAATTTTTCTTTTGTTTTTTGCATTATTTATTTTCTTTCATTCTTTGCTTTATGTTTAATTCCTTTTTTCTTTTAGGTCAGAAAAATTGTAAACTTTCTGTTAGTGCCATTAGTTTTAGAAAAATTATAAACTTTTTGATAGTGCCATTAGTTTTCAAATTTGAATAGTTAAAATTTGAATTCTTTGAAATTTGTGTGAATCACAAGTTTGTGATTAACTTTACTAAAAAATGAGCATAGATGCGCTTATAGAGAAAATTCAACCTAAATTCATAGTAAATTTCTATGAATTTCAAAGAAATTCACTCTGAATTTAGGTCAAATTTCCTGTATAAGGGCATCTATTTTCACTTTGAGAGGAGCTCAACAAGGCAAAGAGGGAAAGGCTTATAAACCGGTGTGAGCGCCCTTCGGTTGGCGAGGTGGGACTAAACTTTGACCGCAACGAGGACCAACCCTATAGTCCCGATTTGTGGCACAAACCGGGACTAATGATCATGGGCCAGGGGTAAGGCGCATTGGTCCCGGTTGGTGCCACGAACCGGAACCAATGCCCCCTTTAGTCCCGGTTGGTGGTACCAATCGGGACCAAAGGCCTTGTGCTGCCCCGCGTCAAAAGTTTAGTACCACCTCGCTAGCTGAGAGAGCTCGAGAGTGATTTATAAGCACTGCTGCGCCCACCCTCTCGAGCTCCTCTCAATTGTAGGCTTTCGGGCCTAACCATACGCTGTGTGCCTATGGGCCTACTGGGCCACCTACGGACCTGAATCCTGGCCCATGGCAGGGTTTCTAGTCGTATTCAGGCCGTGGGGGCCCAGTAGGTGGCACTTTTTTTGTTTTCTTTGTTGCTTTATTTATTTTATTTTGTTTCTACTTACAACAAAATACTTATTGTTTCTATTTTTATTTATTTTATTAAAGTTTATTTTTAATTATTTTTCTTTTAGGTCACAAAAATTATAAACTTTCTGTTAGTGCCATTAGTTTTCAAATTTGTTTTTTTGTTTTCTTTGTTGCTTTATTTATTTTATTTTTTCACTTACAACAAAATACTTATTGTTTCTATTTTTATTTATTTTATTAAAGTTTATTTTTAATTATTTTTCTTTTAGGTCACAATAATTATAAACTTTATGTTAGTGCCATTAGTTTTCAAATTTGTTTTTTTGTTTTCTTTGTTGCTTTATTTATTTTATTTTTTTCTACTTGCAACAAAATACTTATTGTTTCTATTTTTATTTATTTTATTCAAGTTTATTTTTAATTTTTTTTGCTTTTGGGTCTGAAAAATAATAAACTTACTGTTAGTGCCATTAGTTTTCAAATTTGAATAGTTAAAATTTGAGTTCTTTGAAATTTGTGTGAATCACAAGTTTGTGATTAACTTTACTATAAAATTATTTTTTTCCAATTTTTCTTTTGTTTTTTGCATTATTTATTTTCTTTCATTCTTTGCTTTATGTTTAATTCCTTTTTTCTTTTAGGTCAGAAAAATTGTAAACTTTCTGTTAGTGCCATTAGTTTTAGAAAAATTATAAACTTTTTGATAGTGCCATTAGTTTTCAAATTTGAATAGTTAAAATTTGAATTCTTTGAAATTTGTGTGAATCACAAGTTTGTGATTAACTTTACTAAAAAATGAGCATAGATGCGCTTATAGAGAAAATTCAACCTAAATTCATAGTAAATTTCTATGAATTTCAAAGAAATTCACTCTGAATTTAGGTCAAATTTCCTGTATAAGGGCATCTATTTTCACTTTGAGAGGAGCTCAACAAGGCAAAGAGGGAAAGGCTTATAAACCGGTGTGAGCGCCCTTCGGTTGGCGAGGTGGGACTAAACTTTGACCGCAACGAGGACCAACCCTATAGTCCCGATTTGTGGCACAAACCGGGACTAATGATCATGGGCCAGGGGTAAGGCGCATTGGTCCCGGTTGGTGCCACGAACCGGAACCAATGCCCCCTTTAGTCCCGGTTGGTGGTACCAATCGGGACCAAAGGCCTTGTGCTGCCCCGCGTCAAAAGTTTAGTACCACCTCGCTAGCTGAGAGAGCTCGAGAGTGATTTATAAGCACTGCTGCGCCCACCCTCTCGAGCTCCTCTCAATTGTAGGCTTTCGGGCCTAACCATACGCTGTGTGCCTATGGGCCTACTGGGCCACCTACGGACCTGAATCCTGGCCCATGGCAGGGTTTCTAGTCGTATTCAGGCCGTGGGGGCCCAGTAGGTGGCACTTTTTTTGTTTTCTTTGTTGCTTTATTTATTTTATTTTGTTTCTACTTACAACAAAATACTTATTGTTTCTATTTTTATTTATTTTATTAAAGTTTATTTTTAATTATTTTTCTTTTAGGTCACAAAAATTATAAACTTTCTGTTAGTGCCATTAGTTTTCAAATTTGTTTTTTTGTTTTCTTTGTTGCTTTATTTATTTTATTTTTTTCACTTACAACAAAATACTTATTGTTGCTATATTTATTTATTTTATTAAAGTTTATTTTTAATTATTTTTCTTTTAGGTCACAAAAATTATAAACTTTATGTTAGTGCCATTAGTTTTCAAATTTGTTTTTTTGTTTTCTTTGTTGCTTTATTTATTTTATTTTTTTCTACTTGCAACAAAATACTTATTGTTTCTATTTTTATTTATTTTATTCAAGTTTATTTTTAATTTTTTTTGCTTTTGGGTCTGAAAAATAATAAACTTACTGTTAGTGCCATTAGTTTTCAAATTTGAATAGTTAAAATTTGAGTTCTTTGAAATTTGTGTGAATCACAAGTTTGTGATTAACTTTACTATAAAATTATTTTTTTCCAATTTTTCTTTTGTTTTTTACATTATTTATTTTCTTTCATTCTTTGCTTTATTTTTAATTCCTTTTTTCTTTTAGGTCAGAAAAATTGTAAACTTTCTGTTAGTGCCATTAGTTTTAGAAAAATTATAAACTTTTTGATAGTGCCATTAGTTTTCAAATTTGAATAGTTAAAATTTGAATTCTTCGAAATTTGTGTGAATCACAAGTTTGTGATTAACTTTACTAAAAAATGAGCATAGATGCGCTTATAGAGAAAATTCAACCTAAATTCATAGTAAATTTCTATGAATTTCAAAGAAATTCACTCTGAATTTAGGTCAAATTTCCTGTATAAGGGCATCTATTTTCACTTTGAGAGGAGCTCAACAAGGCAAAGAGGGAAAGGCTTATAAACCGGTGTGAGCGCCCTTCGGTTGGCGAGGTGGGACTAAACTTTGACCGCAACGAGGACCAACCCTATAGTCCCGATTTGTGGCACAAACCGGGACTAATGATCATGGGCCAGGGGTAAGGCGCATTGGTCCCGGTTGGTGCCACGAACTGGAACCAATGCCCCCTTTAGTCCCGGTTGGTGGTACCAATCGGGACCAAAGGCCTTGTGCTGCCCCGCGTCAAAAGTTTAGTACCACCTCGCTAGCTGAGAGAGCTCGAGAGTGATTTATAAGCACTGCTGCGCCCACCCTCTCGAGCTCCTCTCAGTTGTAGGCTTTCGGGCCTAACCATACGCTGTGTGCCTATGGGCCTACTGGGCCACCTACGGACCTGAATCCTGGCCCATGGCAGGGTTTCTAGTCGTATTCAGGCCGTGGGGGCCCAGTAGGTGGCACTTTTTTTGTTTTCTTTGTTGCTTTATTTATTTTATTTTGTTTCTACTTACAACAAAATACTTATTGTTTCTATTTTTATTTATTTTATTAAAGTTTATTTTTAATTATTTTTCTTTTAGGTCACAAAAATTATAAACTTTCTGTTAGTGCCATTAGTTTTCAAATTTGTTTTTTTGTTTTCTTTGTTGCTTTATTTATTTTATTTTTTTCGACTTACAACAAAATACTTATTGTTGCTATATTTATTTATTTTATTAAAGTTTATTTTTAATTATTTTTCTTTTAGGTCACAAAAATTATAAACTTTATGTTAGTGCCATTAGTTTTCAAATTTGTTTTTTTGTTTTCTTTGTTGCATTTTTTTTTATTTTTTTCTACTTACAACAAAATACTTATTCTTGCTATTTTTAGTTATTTTATTCAAGTTTATTTTTAATTCTTTTTGCTTTTAGGTTCGAAAAATTATAAACTTACTCTTAGTGCCATTAGTTTTCAAATTTGAATAGTTAAAATTTGAGTTCTTTGAAATTTGTGTGAATCACACGTTTGTGATAGACTTTACTATAAAATTATTTTTTTCCAATTTTTGTTTTGTTTTTTGCATTATTTATTTTCTTTCATTCTTTGCTTTATTTTTTAATTCTTTTTTTCTTTTAGGTCAGAAAAATTGTAAACTTTCTGTTAGTGCCATTAGTTTTAGAAAAATTATAAACTTTTTGATAGTGCCATTAGTTTTCGAATTTGAATAGTTAAAATTTGAATTCTTTGAAATTTGTGTGAATCACAAGTTTGTGATTAACTTTACTAAAAAATGAGCATAGATGCGCTTATAGAGAAAATTCAACCTAAATTCAAAGTAAATTTCTATGAATTTCAGAGAAATTCACTCTGAATTTAGGTCAAATTTCCTGTATAAGGGCATCTATTTTCACTTTGAGAGGAGCTCAACAAGGCAAAGAGGGAAAGGCTTATAAACCGGTGTGAGCACCCTTCGGTTGGAGAGGTGGGACTAAACTTTGACCGCAACGAGGACCAACCCTATAGTCCCGATTTGTGGCACAAACCGGGACTAATGATCATGGGCCAGGGGTAAGGCGCATTGGTCCCGGTTGGTGCCACGAACCGGAACCAATGCCCCCTTTAGTCCCGGTTGGTGGTACCAATCGGGACCAAAGGCCTTGTGCTGCCCCGCGTCAAAAGTTTAGTACCACCTCGCTAGCTGAGAGAGCTCGAGAGTGATTTATAAGCACTGCTGCGCCCACCCTCTCGAGCTCCTCTCAATTGTAGGCTTTCGGGCCTAACCATACGCTGTGTGCCTATGGGCCTACTGGGCCACCTACGGACCTGAATCCTGGCCCATGGCAGGGTTTCTAGTCGTATTCAGGCCGTGGGGGCCCAGTAGGTGGTACTTTTTTTGTTTTCTTTGTTGCTTTATTTATTTTATTTTGTTTCTACTTACAACAAAATACTTATTGTTTCTATTTTTATTTATTTTATTAAAGTTTATTTTTAATTATTTTTCTTTTAGGTCACAAAAATTATAAACTTTCTGTTAGTGCCATTAGTTTTCAAATTTGTTTTTTTGTTTTCTTTGTTGCTTTATTTATTTTATTTTTTTCGACTTACAACAAAATACTTATTGTTGCTATATTTATTTATTTTATTAAAGTTTATTTTTAATTATTTTTCTTTTAGGTCACAAAAATTATAAACTTTATGTTAGTGCCATTAGTTTTCAAATTTGTTTTTTTGTTTTCTTTGTTGCATTTTTTTTTATTTTTTTCTACTTACAACAAAATACTTATTCTTGCTATTTTTAGTTATTTTATTCAAGTTTATTTTTAGTTCTTTTTGCTTTTAGGTTCGAAAAATTATAAACTTACTCTTAGTGCCATTAGTTTTCAAATTTGAATAGTTAAAATTTGAGTTCTTTGAAATTTGTGTGAATCACAAGTTTGTGATAGACTTTACTATAATTTTTTTTTCAATTTTTGTTTTGTTTTTTGCATTATTTATTTTCTTTCATTCTTTGCTTTATTTTTTAATTCTTTTTTTCTTTTAGGTCAGAAAAATTGTAAACTTTCTGTTAGTATCATTAGTTTTAGAAAAATTATAAACTTTTTGATAGTGCCATTAGTTTTCGAATTTGAATAGTTAAAATTTGAATTCTTTGAAATTTGTGTGAATCACAAGTTTGTGATTAACTTTACTAAAAAATGAGCATAGATGCGCTTATAGAGAAAATTCAACCTAAATTCAAAGTAAATTTCTATGAATTTCAGAGAAATTCACTCTGAATTTAGGTCAAATTTCCTGTATAAGGGCATCTATTTTCACTTTGAGAGGAGCTCAACAAGGCAAAGAGGGAAAGGCTTATAAACCGGTGTGAGCACCCTTCGGTTGGAGAGGTGGGACTAAACTTTGACCGCAACGAGGACCAACCCTATAGTCCCGATTTGTGGCACAAACCGGGACTAATGATCATGGGCCAGGGGTAAGGCGCATTGGTCCCGGTTGGTGCCACAAACCGGAACCAATGCCCCCTTTAGTCCCGGTTGGTGGTACCAATCGGGACCAAAGGCCTTGTGCTGCCCCGCGTCAAAAGTTTAGTACCACCTCGCTAGCTGAGAGAGCTCGAGAGTGATTTATAAGCACTGCTGCGCCCACCCTCTCGAGCTCCTCTCAATTGTAGGCTTTCGGGCCTAACCATACGCTGTGTGCCTATGGGCCTACTGGGCCACCTACGGACCTGAATCCTGGCCCATGGTAGGGTTTCTAGTCGTATTCAGGCCGTGGGGGCCCAGTAGGTGGCACTTTTTTTGTTTTCTTTGTTGCTTTATTTATTTTATTTTGTTTCTACTTACAACAAAATACTTATTGTTTCTATTTTTATTTATTTTATTAAACTTTATTTTTAATTATTTTTCTTTTAGGTCACAAAAATTATAAACTTTTTGTTAGTGCCATTAGTTTTCAAATTTGTTTTTTTGTTTTCTTTGTTACTTTATTTATTTTATTTTTTTCTACTTACAACAAAATACTTATTGTTGCTATATTCATTTATTTTATTAAAGTTTATTTTTAATTATTTTTCTTTTAGGTCACAAAAATTATAAACTTTATGTTAGTGCCATTAGTTTTCAAATTTGTTTTTTTGTTTTCTTTGTTGCTTTATTTTTTTTTATTTTTTTCTACTTACAACAAAATACTTATTGTTTCTATTTTTATTTATTTTATTCAAGTTTATTTTTAATTATTTTTGCTTTTGGGTCTGAAAAATAATAAACTTACTGTTAGTGCCATTAGTTTTCAAATTTGAATAGCTAAAATTTGAGTTCTTTTAAATTTGTGTGAATCACAAGTTTGTGATTAACTTTACTATAAAATTATTTTTTTCCAATTTTTGTTTTGTTTTTTGCATTATTTATTTTCTTTCATTCTTTGCTTTATTTTTAATTCTTTTTTTCTTTTAGGTCAGAAAAATTGTAAACTTTCTGTTAGTGCCATTAGTTTTAGAAAAATTATAAACTTTTTGATAGTGCCATTAGTTTTCAAATTTGAATAGTTAAAATTTGAATTCTTTGAAATTTGTGTGAATCACAAGTTTGTGATTAACTTTACTAAAAAATGAGCATAGATGCGCTTATAGAGAAAATTCAACCTAAATTCATAGTAAATTTCTATGAATTTCAAAGAAATTCACTCTGAATTTAGGTCAAATTTCCTGTATAAGGGCATCTATTTTCACTTTGAGAGGAGCTCAACAAGGCAAAGAGGGAAAGGCTTATAAACCGGTGTGAGCGCCCTTCGGTTGGCGAGGTGGGACTAAACTTTGACCGCAACGAGGACCAACCCTTTAGTCCCGATTTGTGGCACAAACCGGGACTAATGATCATGGGCTACGGGTGAGGCGCATTGGTCCCGGTTGGTGCCACGAACCGGAACCAATGCCCCCTTTAGTCCCGGTTGGTGGTACCAATCGGGACCAAAGGCCTTGTGCTGCCCCGCGTCAAAAGTTTAGTACCACCTCGTTAGCTGAGAGAGCTCGAGAGTGGTTTATAAGCACTGCTGCGCCCACCCTCTCGAGCTCCTCTCAATTGTAGGCTTTCGGGCCTAACCGTACGCTGTGTGCCTATGGGCCTACTGGGCCACCTACGGACCTGAATCCTGGCCCATGGTAGGGTTTCTAGTCGTATTCAGGCCGTGGGGGCCCAGTAGGTGGCACTTTTTTTGTTTTCTTTATTGCTTTATTTATTTTATTTTGTTTCTACTTACAACAAAATACTTATTGTTTCTATTTTTATTTATTTTATTAAAGTTTATTTTTAATTATTTTTCTTTTAGGTCACAAAAATTATAAACTTTCTGTTAGTGCCATTAGTTTTCAAATTTGTTTTTTTGTTTTCTTTGTTGCTTTATTTTTTTTATTTTTTTCTACTTACAACAAAATACTTATTGTTGCTATATTTATTTATTTTATTAAAGTTTATTTTTAATTATTTTTCTTTTAGGTCACAAAAATTATAAACTGTATGTTAGTGCCATTAGTTTTCAAATTTGTTTTTTTGTTTTCTTTGTTGCTTTATTTTTTTTTATTTTTTTCTACTTACAACAAAATACTTATTGTTGCTATTTTTAGTTATTTTATTCAAGTTTTTTTTAATTCTTTTTGCTTTTTGGTCTGAAAAATTATAAACTTACTTTTAGTGACATTAGTTTTCAAATTTGAATAGTTAAAATTTGAGTTCTTTGAAATTTGTGTGAATCAGAAGTTTGTGATTAACTTTACTATAAAATTATTTTTTTCCAATTTTTGTTTCGTTTTTCGCATTATTTATTTTCTTTCATTCTTTGCTTTATTTTTTTATTCTTTTTTCTTTTAGGTCAGAAAAATTGTAAAGTTTCTGTTAGTGCCATTAGTTTTAGAAAAATTATAAACTTTTTGATAGTGCCATTAGTTTTCGAATTTGAATAGTTAAAATTTGAATTCTTTGAAATTTGTGTGAATCACAAGTTTGTGATTAACTTTACTAAAAAAAATGAGCATAGATGCGCTTATAGAGAAAATTCAACCTAAATTCATAGTAAATTTCTATGAATTTCAAAGAAATTCACTCTGAATTTAGGTCAAATTTCCTGTATAAGGGCATCTATTTTCACTTTGAGAGGAGCTCAACAAGGCAAAGAGGGAAAGGCTTATAAACCGGTGTGAGCACCCTTCGGTTGGCGAGGTGGGACTAAACTTTGACCCTAACGAGGACCAACCCTTTAGTCCCGATTTGTGGCACAAACCGGGACTAATGATCATGGGCCAGGGGTGAGGCGCATTGGTCCCGGTTGGTGCCACGAACCGGAACCAATGCCCCCTTTAGTCCCGGTTGGTGGTACCAATCGGGACCAAAGGCCTTGTGCTGCCCCACGTCAAAAGTTTAGTACCACCTCGCTAGCTGAGAGAGCTCGAGAGTGATTTATAAGCACTGCTGCGCCCACCCTCTCGAGCTGCTCTCAATTGTAGGCTTTCGGGCCTAACCATACGCTGTGTGCCTATGGGCCTACTGGGCCACCTACGGACCTGAATCCTGGCCCATGGTAGGGTTTCTAGTCGTATTCAGGCCGTGGGGGCCCAGTAGGTGGCACTTTTTTTGTTTTCTTTGTTGCTTTATTTATTTTATTTTGTTTCTACTTACAACAAAATACTTATTGTTTCTATTTTTATTTATTTTATTAAAGTTTATTTTTAATTATTTTTCTTTTAGGTCACAAAAATTATAAACTTTCTGTTAGTGCCATTAGTTTTCAAATTTGTTTTTTTGTTTTCTTTGTTGCTTTATTTATTTTATTTTTTTCACTTACAACAAAATACTTATTGTTGCTATATTTATTTATTTTATTAAAGTTTATTTTTAAATATTTTTCTTTTAGGTCACAAAAATTATAAACTTTATGTTAGTGCCATTAGTTTTCAAATTTGTTTTTTTGTTTTCTTTGTTGCTTTATTTATTTTATTTTTTTCTACTTACAACAAAATACTTATTGTTTCTATTTTTATTTATTTTATTCAAGTTTATTTTTAATTATTTTTGCTTTTGGGTCTGAAAAATAATAAACTTCTTGTTAGTGCCATTAGTTTTCAAATTTGAATAGTTAAAATTTGAGTTCTTTGAAATTTGTGTGAATCACAAGTTTGTGATTAACTTTACTATAAAATTATTTTTTTCCAATTTTTGTTTTGTTTTTTGCATTATTTATTTTCTTTCATTCTTTGCTTTATTTTTAATTCTTTTTTTCTTTTAGGTCAGAAAAATTGTAAACTTTCTGTTAGTGCCATTAGTTTTAGAAAAATTATAAACTTTTTGATAGTGCCATTAGTTTTCATATTTGAATAGTTAAAATTTGAATTCTTTGAAATTTGTGTGAATCACAAGTTTGTGATTAACTTTACTAAAAAATGAGCATAGATGCGCTTATAGAGAAAATTCAACCTAAATTCATAGTAAATTTCTATGAATTTCAAAGAAATTCACTGTGAATTTAGGTCAAATTTCCTGTATAAGGGCATGTATTTTCACTTTGAGAGGAGCTCATCAAGGCAAAGAGGGAAAGGCTTATAAACCGGTGTGAGCGCCCTTCGGTTGGCGAGGTGGGACTAAACTTTGACCGCAATGAGGACCAACCCTTTAGTCCCGATTTGTGGCACAAACCGGGACTAATGATCATGGGCTACGGGTGAGGCGCATTGGTCCCGGTTGGTGCCACGAACCGGAACCAATGCCCCCTTTAGTCCCGGTTGGTGGTACCAATCGGGACCAAAGGCCTTGTGCTGCCCCGCGTCAAAAGTTTAGTACCACCTCGTTAGCCGAGAGAGCTCGAGAGTGGTTTATAAGCACTGCTGCGCCCACCCTCTCGAGCTCCTCTCAATTGTAGGCTTTCGGGCCTAACCATACGCTGTGTGCCTATGGGCCTACTGGGCCACCTACGGACCTGAATCCTGGCCCATGGTAGGGTTTCTAGTCGTATTCAGGCCGTGGGGGCCCAGTAGGTGGCACTTTTTTTGTTTTCTTTGTTGCTTTATTTATTTTATTTTGTTTCTACTTACAACAAAATACTTATTGTTTCTATTTTTATTTATTTTATTAAAGTTTATTTTTAATTATTTTTCTTTTAGGTCACAAAAATTATAAACTTTCTGTTAGTGCCATTAGTTTTCAAATTTGTTTTTTTGTTTTCTTTGTTGCATTTTTTTTATTTTTTTCTACTTACAACAAAATACTTATTCTTGCTATTTTTAGTTATTTTATTCAAGTTTATTTTTAATTCTTTTTGCTTTTAGGTTCGAAAAATTATAAACTTACTGTTAGTGCCATTAGTTTTCAAATTTGAATAGTTAAAATTTGAGTTCTTTGAAATTTGTGTGAATCACAAGTTTGTGATAGACTTTACTATAAAATTATTTTTTTCCAATTTTTGTTTTGGCATTATTTATTTTCTTTCATTCTTTGCTTTATTTTTTAATTCTTTTTTTCTTTTAGGTCAGAAAAATTGTAAACTTTCTGTTAGTGCCATTAGTATTAGAAAAATTATAAACTTTTTGATAGTGCCATTAGTTTTCGAATTTGAATAGTTAAAATTTGAATTCTTTGAAATTTGTGTGAATCACAAGTTTGTGATTAACTTTACTAAAAAATGAGCATAGATGCGCTTATAGAGAAAATTCAACCTAAATTCAAAGTAAATTTCTATGAATTTCAGAGAAATTCACTCTGAATTTAGGTCAAATTTCCTGTATAAGGGCATCTATTTTCACTTTGAGAGGAGCTCAACAAGGCAAAGAGGGAAAGGCTTATAAACTGGTGTGAGCACCCTTCGGTTGGAGAGGTGGGACTAAACTTTGACCGCAACGAGGACCAACCCTATAGTCCCGATTTGTGGCACAAACCGGGACTAATGATCATGGGCCAGGGGTGAGGCGCATTGGTCCCGGTTGGTGCCACGAACCGGAACCAATGCCCCCTTTAGTCCCGGTTGGTGGTACCAATCGGGACCAAAGGCCTTGTGCTGCCCCGCGTCAAAAGTTTAGTACCACCTCGCTAGCTGAGAGAGCTCGAGAGTGATTTATAAGCACTGCTGCGCCCACCCTCTCGAGCTCCTCTCAATTGTAGGCTTTCGGGCCTAACCATACGCTGTGTGCCTATGGGCCTACTGGGCCACCTACGGACCTGAATCCTGGCCCATGGTAGGGTTTCTAGTCGTATTCAGGCCGTGGGGGCCCAGTAGGTGGCACTTTTTTTGTTTTCTTTGTTGCTTTATTTATTTTATTTTGTTTCTACTTACAACAAAATACTTATTGTTTCTATTTTTATTTATTTTATTAAACTTTATTTTTAATTATTTTTCTTTTAGGTCACAAAAATTATAAACTTTTTGTTAGTGCCATTAGTTTTCAAATTTGTTTTTTTGTTTTCTTTGTTACTTTATTTATTTTATTTTTTTCTACTTACAACAAAATACTTATTGTTTCTATATGCATTTATTTTATTAAAGTTTATTTTTAATTATTTTTCTTTTAGGTCACAAAAATTATAAACTTTATGTTAGTGCCATTAGTTTTCAAATTTGTTTTTTTGTTTTCTTTGTTGCTTTATTTATTTTTATTTTTTTCTACTTACAACAAAATACTTATTGTTGCTATTTTTAGTTATTTTATTCAAGTTTTTTTTAATTCTTTTTGCTTTTTGGTCCGAAAAATTATAAACTTACTGTTAGTGCCATTAGTTTTCAAATTTGAATAGTTAAAATTTGAGTTCTTTGAAATTTGTGTGAATCACAAGTTTGTGATTAACTTTACTATAAAATTATTTTTTTCCAATTTTTGTTTCGTTTTTCGCATTATTTATTTTCTTTCATTCTTTGCTTTATTTTTTTATTCTTTTTTCTTTTAGGTCAGAAAAATTGTAAAGTTTCTGTTAGTGCCATTAGTTTTAGAAAAATTATAAACTTTTTGATAGTGCCATTAGTTTTCGAATTTGAATAGTTAAAATTTGAATTCTTTGAAATTTGTGTGAATCACAAGTTTGTGATTAACTTTACTAAAAAATGAGCATAGATGCGCTTATAGAGAAAATTCAACCTAAATTCAAAGTAAATTTCTATGAATTTCAGAGAAATTCACTCTGAATTTAGGTCAAATTTCCTGTATAAGGGCATCTATTTTCACTTTGAGAGGAGCTCAACAAGGCAAAGAGGGAAAGGCTTATAAACTGGTGTGAGCACCCTTCGGTTGGAGAGGTGGGACTAAACTTTGACCGCAACGAGGACCAACCCTATAGTCCCGATTTGTGGCACAAACCGGGACTAATGATCATGGGCCAGGGGTGAGGCGCATTGGTCCCGGTTGGTGCCACGAACCGGAACCAATGCCCCCTTTAGTCCCGGTTGGTGGTACCAATCGGGACCAAAGGCCTTGTGCTGCCCCGCGTCAAAAGTTTAGTACCACCTCGCTAGCTGAGAGAGCTCGAGAGTGATTTATAAGCACTGCTGCGCCCACCCTCTCGAGCTCCTCTCAATTGTAGGCTTTCGGGCCTAACCATACGCTGTGTGCCTATGGGCCTACTGGGCCACCTACGGACCTGAATCCTGGCCCATGGTAGGGTTTCTAGTCGTATTCAGGCCGTGGGGGCCCAGTAGGTGGCACTTTTTTTGTTTTCTTTGTTGCTTTATTTATTTTATTTTGTTTCTACTTACAACAAAATACTTATTGTTTCTATTTTTATTTATTTTATTAAACTTTATTTTTAATTATTTTTCTTTTAGGTCACAAAAATTATAAACTTTTTGTTAGTGCCATTAGTTTTCAAATTTGTTTTTTTGTTTTCTTTGTTACTTTATTTATTTTATTTTTTTCTACTTACAACAAAATACTTATTGTTGCTATATGCATTTATTTTATTAAAGTTTATTTTTAATTATTTTTCTTTTAGGTCACAAAAATTATAAACTTTATGTTAGTGCCATTAGTTTTCAAATTTGTTTTTTTGTTTTCTTTGTTGCTTTATTTATTTTTATTTTTTCTACTTACAACAAAATACTTATTGTTGCTATTTTTAGTTATTTTATTCAAGTTTTTTTTAATTCTTTTTGCTTTTTGGTCCGAAAAATTATAAACTTACTGTTAGTGCCATTAGTTTTCAAATTTGAATAGTTAAAATTTGAGTTCTTTGAAATTTGTGTGAATCACAAGTTTGTGATTAACTTTACTATAAAATTATTTTTTTCCAATTTTTGTTTCGTTTTTCGCATTATTTATTTTCTTTCATTCTTTGCTTTATTTTTTTATTCTTTTTTCTTTTAGGTCAGAAAAATTGTAAAGTTTCTGTTAGTGCCATTAGTTTTAGAAAAATTATAAACTTTTTGATAGTGCCATTAGTTTTCGAATTTGAATAGTTAAAATTTGAATTCTTTGAAATTTGTGTGAATCACAAGTTTGTGATTAACTTTACTAAAAAAATGAGCATAGATGCGCTTATAGAGAAAATTCAACCTAAATTCATAGTAAATTTCTATGAATTTCAAAGAAATTCACTCTGAATTTAGGTCAAATTTCCTGTATAGGGGCATCTATTTTCACTTTGAGAGGAGCTCAACAAGGCAAAGAGGGAAAGGCTTATAAACCGGTGTGAGCGCCCTTCGGTTGGCGAGGTGGGACTAAACTTTGACCCTAACGAGGACCAACCCTTTAGTCCCGATTTGTGGCACAAACCGGGACTAATGATCATGGGCCAGGGGTGAGGCGCATTGGTCCCGGTTGGTGCCACAAACCGGAACCAATGCCCCTTATAGTCCCGGTTGGTGGTACCAATCGGGACCAAAGGCCTTGTGCTGCCCCGCGTCAAAAGTTTAGTACCACCTCGCTAGCTGAGAGAGCTCGAGAGTGGTTTATAAGCACTGCTGCGCCCACCCTCTCGAGCTCCTCTCAATTGTAGGCTTTCGGGCCTAACCATACGTTGTGTGCCTATGGGCCTACTGGGCCACCTACGGACCTGAATCCTGGCCCATGGTAGGGTTTCTAGTCGTATTCAGGCCGTGGGGGCCCAGTAGGTGGCACTTTTTTTGTTTTCTTTGTTGCTTTATTTATTTTATTTTGTTTCTACTTACAACAAAATACTTATTGTTTCTATTTTTATTTATTTTATTAAAGTTTATTTTTAATTATTTTTCTTTTAGGTCACAAAAATTATAAACTTTCTGTTAGTGCCATTAGTTTTCAAATTTGTTTTTTTGTTTTCTTTGTTGCTTTATTTATTTTATTTTTTTCACTTACAACAAAATACTTATTGTTGCTATATTTATTTATTTTATTAAAGTTTATTTTTAAATATTTTTCTTTTAGGTCACAAAAATTATAAACTTTATGTTAGTGCCATTAGTTTTCAAATTTGTTTTTTTTGTTTTCTTTGTTGCTTTATTTATTTTATTTTTTTCTACTTACAACAAAATACTTATTGTTTCTATTTTTATTTATTTTATTCAAGTTTATTTTTAATTATTTTTGCTTTTGGGTCTGAAAAATAATAAACTTCTTGTTAGTGCCATTAGTTTTCAAATTTGAATAGTTAAAATTTGAGTTCTTTGAAATTTGTGTGAATCACAAGTTTGTGATTAACTTTACTATAAAATTATTTTTTTCCAATTTTTGTTTTGTTTTTTGCATTATTTATTTTCTTTCATTCTTTGCTTTATTTTTAATTCTTTTTTTCTTTTAGGTCAGAAAAATTGTAAACTTTCTGTTAGTGCCATTAGTTTTAGAAAAATTATAAACTTTTTGATAGTGCCATTAGTTTTCATATTTGAATAGTTAAAATTTGAATTCTTTGAAATTTGTGTGAATCACAAGTTTGTGATTAACTTTACTAAAAAATGAGCATAGATGCGCTTATAGAGAAAATTCAACCTAAATTCATAGTAAATTTCTATGAATTTCAAAGAAATTCACTCTGAATTTAGGTCAAATTTCCTGTATAAGGGCATCTATTTTCACTTTGAGAGGAGCTCATCAAGGCAAAGAGGGAAAGGCTTATAAACCGGTGTGAGCGCCCTTCGGTTGGCGAGGTGGGACTAAACTTTGACCGCAACGAGGACCAACCCTTTAGTCCCGATTTGTGGCACAAACCGGGACTAATGATCATGGGCTACGGGTGAGGCGCATTGGTCCCGGTTGGTGCCACGAACCAGAACCAATGCCCCCTTTAGTCCCGGTTGGTGGTACCAATCGGGACCAAAGGCCTTGTGCTGCCCCGCGTCAAAAGTTTAGTACCACCTCGTTAGCCGAGAGAGCTCGAGAGTGGTTTATAAGCACTGCTGCGCCCACCCTCTCGAGCTCCTCTCAATTGTAGGCTTTCGGGCCTAACCATACGCTGTGTGCCTATGGGCCTACTGGGCCACCTACGGACCTGAATCCTGGCCCATGGTAGGGTTTCTAGTCGTATTCAGGCCGTGGGGGCCCAGTAGGTGGCACTTTTTTTGTTTTCTTTGTTGCTTTATTTATTTTATTTTGTTTCTACTTACAACAAAATACTTATTGTTTCTATTTTTATTTATTTTATTAAAGTTTATTTTTAATTATTTTTCTTTTAGGTCACAAAAATTATAAACTTTCTGTTAGTGCTATTAGTTTTCAAATTTGTTTTTTTGTTTTCTTTGTTGCTTTATTTTTTTTATTTTTTTCGACTTACAACAAAATACTTATTGTTTCTATATTTATTTATTTTATTAAAGTTTATTTTTAATTATTTTTCTTTTAGGTCACAAAAATTATAAACTTTATGTTAGTGCCATTAGTTTTCAAATTTGTTTTTTTGTTTTCTTTGTTGCATTTTTTTTATTTTTTTCTACTTACAGCAAAATACTTATTCTTGCTATTTTTAGTTATTTTATTCAAGTTTATTTTTAATTCTTTTTGCTTTTAGGTTCGAAAAATTATAAACTTACTGTTAGTGCCATTAGTTTTCAAATTTGAATAGTTAAAATTTGAGTTCTTTGAAATTTGTGTGAATCACAAGTTTGTGATAGACTTTACTATAAAATTATTTTTTTCCAATTTTTGTTTTGTTTTTGGCATTATTTATTTTCTTTCATTCTTTGCTTTATTTTTTAATTCTTTTTTTCTTTTAGGTCAGAAAAATTGTAAACTTTCTGTTAGTGCCATTAGTATTAGAAAAATTATAAACTTTTTGATAGTGCCATTAGTTTTCGAATTTGAATAGTTAAAATTTGAATTCTTTGAAATTTGTGTGAATCACAAGTTTGTGATTAACTTTACTAAAAAATGAGCATAGATGCGCTTATAGAGAAAATTCAACCTAAATTCATAGTAAATTTCTATGAATTTCAGAGAAATTCACTCTGAATTTAGGTCAAATTTCCTGTATAAGGGCATCTATTTTCACTTTGAGAGGAGCTCAACAAGGCAAAGAGGGAAAGGCTTATAAACTGGTGTGAGCACCCTTCGGTTGGAGAGGTGGGACTAAACTTTGACCGCAACGAGGATCAACCCTATAGTCCCGATTTGTGGCACAAACCGGGACTAATGATCATGGGCCAGGGGTGAGGCGCATTGGTCCCGGTTGGTGCCACGAACAGGAACCAATGCCCCCTTTAGTCCCGGTTGGTGGTACCAATCGGGACCAAAGGCCTTGTGCTGCCCCGCGTCAAAAGTTTAGTACCACCTCGCTAGCTGAGAGAGCTCGAGAGTGATTTATAAGCACTGTTGCGCCCACCCTCTCGAGCTCCTCTCAATTGTAGGCTTTCGGGCCTAACCATACGCTGTGTGCCTATGGGCCTACTGGGCCACCTACGGACCTGAATCCTGGCCCATGGTAGGGTTTCTAGTCGTATTCAGGCCGTGGGGGCCCAGTAGGTGGCACTTTTTTTGTTTTCTTTGTTGCTTTATTTATTTTATTTTGTTTCTACTTACAACAAAATACTTATTGTTTCTATTTTTATTTATTTTATTAAACTTTATTTTTAATTATTTTTCTTTTAGGTCACAAAAATTATAAACTTTTTGTTAGTGCCATTAGTTTTCAAATTTGTTTTTTTGTTTTCTTTGTTACTTTATTTATTTTATTTTTTTCTACTTACAACAAAATACTTATTGTTGCTATATTCATTTATTTTATTAAAGTTTATTTTTAATTATTTTTCTTTTAGGTCACAAAAATTATAAACTTTATGTTAGTGCCATTAGTTTTCAAATTTGTTTTTTTGTTTTCTTTGTTGCTTTATTTTTTTTTATTTTTTTCTACTTACAACAAAATACTTATTGTTTCTATTTTTATTTATTTTATTCAAGTTTATTTTTAATTATTTTTGCTTTTGGGTCTGAAAAATAATAAACTTACTGTTAGTGCCATTAGTTTTCAAATTTGAATAGCTAAAATTTGAGTTCTTTTAAATTTGTGTGAATCACAAGTTTGTGATTAACTTTACTATAAAATTATTTTTTTCCAATTTTTGTTTTGTTTTTTGCATTATTTATTTTCTTTCATTCTTTGCTTTATTTTTAATTCTTTTTTTCTTTTAGGTCAGAAAAATTGTAAACTTTCTGTTAGTGCCATTAGTTTTAGAAAAATTATAAACTTTTTGATAGTGCCATTAGTTTTCAAATTTGAATAGTTAAAATTTGAATTCTTTGAAATTTGTGTGAATCACAAGTTTGTGATTAACTTTACTAAAAAATGAGCATAGATGCGCTTATAGAGAAAATTCAACCTAAATTCATAGTAAATTTCTATGAATTTCAAAGAAATTCACTCTGAATTTAGGTCAAATTTCCTGTATAAGGGCATCTATTTTCACTTTGAGAGGAGCTCAACAAGGCAAAGAGGGAAAGGCTTATAAACCGGTGTGAGCGCCCTTCGGTTGGCGAGGTGGGACTAAACTTTGACCGCAACGAGGACCAACCCTTTAGTCCCGATTTGTGGCACAAACCGGGACTAATGATCATGGGCTACGGGTGAGGCGCATTGGTCCCGGTTGGTGCCACGAACCGGAACCAATGCCCCCTTTAGTCCCGGTTGGTGGTACCAATCGGGACCAAAGGCCTTGTGCTGCCCCGCGTCAAAAGTTTAGTACCACCTCGTTAGCTGAGAGAGCTCGAGAGTGGTTTATAAGCACTGCTGCGCCCATCCTCTCGAGCTCCTCTCAATTGTAGGCTTTCGGGCCTAACCGTACGCTGTGTGCCTATGGGCCTACTGGGCCACCTACGGACCTGAATCCTGGCCCATGGTAGGGTTTCTAGTCGTATTCAGGCCGTGGGGGCCCAGTAGGTGGCACTTTTTTTGTTTTCTTTATTGCTTTATTTATTTTATTTTGTTTCTACTTACAACAAAATACTTATTGTTTCTATTTTTATTTATTTTATTAAATTTTATTTTTAATTATTTTTCTTTTAGGTCACAAAAATTATAAACTTTCTGTTAGTGCCATTAGTTTTCAAATTTGTTTTTTTGTTTTCTTTGTTGCTTTATTTTTTTATTTTTTCTACTTACAACAAAATACTTATTGTTGCTATATTTATTTATTTTATTAAAGTTTATTTTTAATTATTTTTCTTTTAGGTCACAAAAATTATAAACTGTATGTTAGTGCCATTAGTTTTCAAATTTGTTTTTTTGTTTTCTTTGTTGCTTTATTTTTTTTTTATTTTTTTCTACTTACAACAAAATACTTATTGTTGCTATTTTTAGTTATTTTATTCAAGTTTTTTTAATTCTTTTTGCTTTTTGGTCCGAAAAATTATAAACTTACTGTTAGTGCCATTAGTTTTCAAATTTGAATAGTTAAAATTTGAGTTCTTTGAAATTTGTGTGAATCACAAGTTTGTGATTAGCTTTACTATAAAATTATTTTTTTCCAATTTTTGTTTCGTTTTTCGCATTATTTATTTTCTTTCATTCTTTGCTTTATTTTTTAATTCTTTTTTCTTTTAGGTCAGAAAAATTGTAAAGTTTCTGTTAGTGCCATTAGTTTTAGAAAAATTATAAACTTTTTGATAGTGCCATTAGTTTTTGAATTTGAATAGTTAAAATTTGAATTCTTCGAAATTTGTGTGAATCACAAGTTTGTGATTAACTTTACTAAAAAAATGAGCATAGATGTGCTTATAGAGAAAATTCAACCTAAATTCATAGTAAATTTCTATGAATTTCAAAGAAATTCACTCTGAATTTAGGTCAAATTTCCTGTATAAGGGCATCTATTTTCACTTTGAGAGGAGCTCAACAAGGCAAAGAGGGAAAGGCTTATAAACCGGTGTGAGCGCCCTTCGGTTGGCGAGGTGGGACTAAACTTTGACCGCAACGAGGACCAACCCTTTAGTCCCGATTTGTGGCACAAACCAGGACTAATGATCATGGGCCAGGGGTGAGGCGCATTGGTCCCAATTGGTGCCACGAACCGGAACCAATGCCCCTTATAGTCCCGGTTGGTGGTACCAATCGGGACCAAAGGCCTTGTGCTGCCCCGCGTCAAAAGTTTAGTACCACCTCGCTAGCTGAGAGAGCTCGAGAGTGGTTTATAAGCACTCCTGCGCCCACCCTCTCGAGCTCCTCTCAATTGTAGGCTTTCGGGCCTAACCATACGTTGTGTGCCTATGGGCCTACTGGGCCACCTACGGACCTGAATCCTGGCCCATGGTAGGGTTTCTAGTCGTATTCAGGCTGTGGGGGCCCAGTAGGTGGCACTTTTTTTGTTTTCTTTGTTGCTTTATTTATTTTATTTTGTTTCTACTTACAACAAAATACTTATTGTTTCTATTTTTATTTATTTTATTAAAGTTTATTTTTAATTATTTTTCTTTTAGGTCACAAAAATTATAAACTTTCTGTTAGTGCCATTAGTTTTCAAATTTGTTTTTTTGTTTTCTTTGTTGCTTTATTTTTTTTATTTTTTTTCACTTACAACAAAATACTTATTGTTGCTATATTTATTTATTTTATTAAAGTTTATTTTTAATTATTTTTCTTTTAGGTCACAAAAATTATAAACTTTATGTTAGTGCCATTAGTTTTCAAATTTGTTTTTTTGTTTTCTTTGTTGCTTTATTTATTTTATTTTTTTCTACTTACAACAAAATACTTATTGTTTCTATTTTTATTTATTTTATTCAAGTTTATTTTTAATTATTTTTGCTTTTGGGTCTGAAAAATAATAAACTTACTGTTAGTGCCATTAGTTTTCAAATTTGAATAGTTAAAATTTGAGTTCTTTGAAATTTGTGTGAATCACAAGTTTGTGATTAACTTTACTATAAAATTATTTTTTTCCAATTTTTGTTTTGTTTTTTGCATTATTTATTTTCTTTCATTCTTTGCTTTATTTTTAATTCTTTTTTTTTTTTAGGTCAGAAAAATTGTAAACTTTCTGTTAGTGCCATTAGTTTTAGAAAAATTATAAACTTTTTGATAGTGCCATTAGTTTTCAAATTTGAATAGTTAAAATTTGAATTCTTTGAAATTTGTGTGAACCACAAGTTTGTGATTAACTTTACTAAAAAATGAGCATAGATGCGCTTATAGAGAAAATTCAACCTAAATTCATAGTAAATTTCTATGAATTTCAAAGAAATTCACTCTGAATTTAGGTCAAATTTCCTGTATAAGGGCATCTATTTTCACTTTGAGAGGAGCTCAACAAGGCAAAGAGGGAAAGGCTTATAAACCGGTGTGAGCGCCCTTCGGTTGGCGAGGTGGGACTAAACTTTGACCGCAACGAGGACCAACCCTTTAGTCCCGATTTGTGGCACAAACCGGGACCAATGATCATGGGCTACGGGTGAGGCGCATTGGTCCCGGTTGGTGCCACGAACCGGAACCAATGCCCCCTTTAGTCCCGGTTGGTGGTACCAATCGGGACCAAAGGCCTTGTGCTGCCCCGCGTCAAAAGTTTAGTACCACCTCGTTAGCTGAGAGAGCTCGAGAGTGGTTTATAAGCACTGCTGCGCCCACCCTCTCGAGCTCCTCTCAATTGTAGGCTTTCGGGCCTAACCGTATGCTGTGTGCCTATGGGCCTACTGGGCCACCTACAGACCTGAATCCTGGCCCATGGTAGGGTTTCTAGTCGTATTCAGGCTGTGGGGGCCCAGTAGGTGGCACTTTTTTTGTTTTCTTTGTTGCTTTATTTATTTTATTTTGTTTCTACTTACAACAAAATACTTATTGTTTCTATTTTTGTTTATTTTATTAAAGTTTATTTTTAATTATTTTTCTTTTAGGTCACAAAAATTATAAACTTTCTGTTAGTGCCATTAGTTTTCAAATTTGTTTTTTTGTTTTTTTTGTTGCTTTATTTATTTTATTTTTTTCTACTTACAACAAAATACTTATTATTGCTATATTTATTTATTTTATTAAAGTTTATTTTTAATTATTTTTCTTTTAGGTCACAAAAATTATAAACTTTATGTTAGTGCCATTAGTTTTCAAATTTGTTTTTTTGTTTTCTTTGTTGCTTTATTATTTTTATTTTTTTCTACTTACAACAAAATACTTATTCTTGCTATTTTTAGTTATTTTATTCAAGTTTATTTTTAATTCTTTTTGCTTTTAGGTCCGAAAAATTATAAACTTACTGTTAGTGCCATTAGTTTTCAAATTTGAATAGCTAAAATTTGAGTTCTTTGAAATTTGTGTGAATCACAAGTTTGTGATTAACTTTACTATAAAATTATTTTTTTCCAATTTTTGTTTTGTTTTTTGCATTATTTATTTTCTTTCATTCTTTGCTTTATTTTTAATTCTTTTTTTCTTTTAGATCAGAAAAATTGTAAAGTTTCTGTTAGTGCCATTTGTTTTAGAAAAATTATCAACTTTTTGATAGTGCCATTAGTTTTCAAATTTGAATAGTTAAAATTTGAATTCTTAGAAATTTGTGTGAATCACAAGTTTGTGATTAACTTTACTGAAAAAATGAGCATAGATGCGCTTATAGAGAAAATTCAACCTAAATTCATAGTAAATTTCTATGAATTTCCAAGAAATTCACTCTGAATTTAGGTCAAATTTCCTGTATAAGGGCATCTATTTTCACTTTGAGAGGAGCTCAACAAGGCAAAGATGGAAAGGCTTATAAACCGGTGTGAGCGCCCTTCGGTTGGCGAGGTGGGACTAAACTTTGACCGCAACGAGGACCAACCCTTTAGTCCCGATTTGTGGCACAAACCGGAACTAATGATCATGAGCCAGGGGTGAGGCGCATTGGTCCTGGTTGGTGCCACGAACCGGAACCAATGCCCCCTTTAGTCCCGGTTGGTGGTACCAATCGGAACCAAAGGCCTTGTGCTGCCCCGCGTCAAAAGTTTAGTACCACCTCGTTAGCTGAGAGAGCTCGAGAGTGGTTTATAAGCACTGTTGCGCCCACCCTCTCGAGCTCCTCTCAATTGTAGGCTTTCGGGCCTAACCATACGCTGTGTGCCTATGGGCCTACTGGGCCACCTACGGACCTGAATCCTGGCCCATGGTAGGGTTGCTAGTCGTATTCAGGCCGTGGGGGCCCAGTAGGTGGCACTTTTTTTGTTTTCTTTGTTGCTTTATTTATTTTATTTTGTTTCTACTTACAACAAAATACTTATTGTTTCTATTTTTATTTATTTTATTAAAGTTTATTTTTAATTATTTTTCTTTTAGGTCACAAAAATTATAAACTTTCTGTTAGTGCCATTAGTTTTCAAATTTGTTTTTTTGTTTTCTTTGTTGCTTTATTTTTTTTACTTTTTTCTACTTACAACAAAATACTTATTGTTGCTATATTTATTTATTTTATTAAAGTTTATTTTTAATTATTTTTCTTTTAGGTCACAAAAATTATAAACTTTATGTTAGTGCCATTAGTTTTCAAATTTGTTTTTTTGTTTTCTTTGTTGCTTTATTTTTTTATTTTTTTCTACTTACAACAAAATACTTACTCTTGCTATTTTTAGTTATTTTATTCAAGTTTATTTTTAATTCTTTTTGCTTTTAGGTTCGAAAAATTATAAACTTACTGTTAGTGCCATTAGTTTTCAAATTTGAATAGTTAAAATTTGAGTTCTTTGAAATTTGTGTGAATCACAAGTTTGTGATTAACTTTACTATAAAATTATTTTTTTCCAATTTTTGTTTTGTTTTTTGCATTATTTATTTTCTTTCATTCTTTGCTTTATTTTTTAATTCTTTTTTTCTTTTAGGTCAGAAAAATTGTAAAGTTTCTGTTAGTGCCATTACTTTTAGAAAAATTATAAACTTTTTGACAGTGCCATTAGTTTTCGAATTTGAATAGTTAAAATTTGAATTCTTTGAAATTTGTGTGAATCACAAGTTTGTGATTTACTTTACTAAAAAAATGAGCATAGATGCGCTTATAGAGAAAATTCAACCTAAATTCATAGTAAATTTCTATGAATTTCAAAGAAATTCACTCTGAATTTAGGTCAAATTTCCTGTATAAGGGCATCTATTTTTTACTTTGAGAGGAGCTCAACAAGGCAAAGAGGAAAAGGCTTATAAACCGGTGTGAGCGCCCTTCGGTTGGCGAGGTGGGACTAAACTTTGACCGCAACGAGGACCAACCCTTGAGTCCCGATTTGTGGCACAAACCGGGACTAATGATCATGAGCCAGGGGTGAGGCGCATTGGTCCCGGTTGGTGCCACGAACCGGAACCAATGCCCCCTTTAGTCCCGGTTGGTGGTACCAATCGGGACCAAAGGCCTTGTGCTGCCCTGCCTCAAAAGTTTAGTACCACCTCGTTAGCTGAGAGAGCTCGAGAGTGGTTTATAAGCACAGCTGCGCCCACCCTCTCGAGCTCCTCTCAATTGTAGGCTTTGGGCCTAACCATACGCTGTGTGCCTATGGGCCTACTGGGCCACCTACGGACCTGAATCCTGGCCCATGGTAGGGTTTCTAGTCGTATTCAGGCCGTGGGGGCCCAGTAGGTGGCACTTTTTTTGTTTTCTTTGTTGCTTTATTTATTTTATTTTGTTTCTACTTACAACAAAATACTTACTGTTTCTGTTTTTATTTATTTTATTAAAGTTTAATTTTAGTTATTTTTCTTTTACATCACAAAAATTATAAACTTTCTGTTAGTGCCATTAGTTTTCAAATTTGTTTTTTTGTTTTCTTTGTTGCTTTATTTATTTTATTTTTCTACTTACAAGAAAATACTTATTGTTGCTTTATTTATTTATTTTATTAAAGTATATTTTTAATTATTTTTCTTTTAGGTCACAAAAATTATAAACTTTATGTTAGTGCCATTAGTTTTCAAATTTGTTTTTTTGTTTTCTTTGTTGCTTTATTCATTTTATTTTTTCTACTTACAACAAATACTTATTGTTGCTATTTTTATTTATTTTATTAAAGTTTATTTTTAATTCTTTTTGCTTTTAGGTCCGAAAAATTATAAACTTTCTATTAGTGCCATTAGTTTTCAAATTTGAATAGTTAAAATTTGAATTCTTTGAAATTTGTGTGAATCACAAGTTTGCGATTAACGTTACTATAAGAATAGTTTTTTTCCATTTTTTGTTTTGTTTTTTTCTATTATTTATTTTCTTTTATTTTTTGCTTTATTTTTTTAATTATTTTTGCTTTTAGGTGAGAAAAATTATAAACTTTCTGTTAGTGCCATTAGTTTTAGAAAAATTATAAACTTTCTGTTAGTGCCATTAGTTTTCAAATTTGAATTCTTTGAAATGTGTGTGAATCACAAGTTTGTGATTAACTTTACTAAAAAAATGAGCATAGATGCGCTTATAGAGAAAACTCAACCTAAATTCATAGTAAATTTCTATGAATTTCAGAGAAATTCACTCTCAATTTAGTCAATTTTCCTGTATACGGGCATCTATTTTCACTTTGAGAGGAGCTCAACAAGGCAGAGAGGGAAGGGCTTATAAACCGGTGTGAGCGCCCTTCCGTTGGCGAGGTGAGACTAAACTCTGACCGCAACGAGGACCAACCCTTTAGTCCTGATTTGTGGCACAAACCGGGACTAATGATCATGGGCCAGGGGCGAGGCGCATTGGTCCGGGTTGGTGCCACGAACCGGGACCAATGCCCCCTTTAGTCCCGGTTGGTGGTACCAACCAGGACCAAAGGCCTTGTGCTGCCCCGCGTCAAAAGTTTAGTACCACCTCGCTAGCTGAGAGAGCTCGAGAGTGGTTTATAAGCGCTGCTGCGCCCACCCTCTCGAGCTCCTCTCAATTGTAGGCTTTCGGACCTCACCATACGCTGTGTGCCTATGGGCCCACTGGGCCACCTACGGGCATGAATCCTGGCCCATGGTAGGGTTTCTAGTCATATTCAGGCCATGGGGGCCAAGTAGGTGGCACTTTTTTTGTTTTCTTTGTTGCTTTATTTATTTTATTTTGTTTCTACTTACAACAAAATACTTATTGTTGCTATTTTTATTTATTTTATTAAAGTTTATTTTTAATTATTTTTCTTTTTGGTCACAAAAATTATAAACTTTCTGTTAGTGCCATTAGTTTTCAAATTTGGTTTTTGTTTTCTTTGTTGCTTTATTTTTTTTTTGCTTACAAAAAAATACTTATTATTGCTATTTTTATTTATTTTATTAAAGTTTATTTTTAATTCTTTTTGCTTTTAGGTCCGAAAAATTATAAACTTTTTGTTAGTGCCATTAGTTTTCAAATTTGAATAGTTAAAATTGGAATTCTTTGAAATTTGTGTGAATCACAAGTTTGTGATTAACTTTACAATAAAAATAGTTTTTTTCCATTTTTTGTTTTGTTTTTCGCATTATTTATTTTCTTTTATTTTTTGCTTTATTTTTTTAATTCTTTTTTGCTTTTAGGTTAGAAAAATTATAAACTTTTTGTTAGTGCCATTAGTTTTAGAAAAATTATAAACTTATTGTTAGTGCCATTAGTTTTCAAATTTGAATAGTTAAAATTTGATTTATTTGAAATTTGTGTGAATCACAAGTTTGTGATTAACTTTACTAAAAAATGAGCATAGATGCGCTTATAGAGAAAATTCAACCTAAATTCATAGTACATTTCTATGAATTTCAGAGAAATTCACTCTGAATTTAGGTCAAATTTCCTGTATAAGGGCATCTATTTTCACTTTGAGATGAGCTCAACAAGGCAGAGAGGGAAGGGCTTATAAACCGGTGTGAGCGCCCTTCGGTTGGCGAATTGGGACTAACTCTGACCGCAACAAGGACCAACCTTTTAGTCCCGGTTTATGGCACAAACCGGGACTAATGATCATGGGCCAGGGGCGAGGCGCATTGGTCCTGGTTGGTGCCTAGAACCAGGACCAATGCCCCCTTTAGTCCTGGTTGGTGGTACCAAACGGGACCAAATGCCTTGTGCTGCCCCATGTCAAAAGTTTAGTACCACCTCGCTAGTTGAGAGAGCTCGAGAGTGGTTTATAAGCGCTGCTGCGCCCACCCTCTCGAGCTCCTCTCAATTGTAGGCTTTCGGGCCTAACCATACACTGTGTGCCTATGGGCCTACTGGGCCACCTGCGGGCCTGAATCCGGGCCCAGGTAGGGTTTCTAGTCGTATTCACGCCGTGGGGGCCCAGTAGGTGGCACTTTTTTTGTTTTCTTTGTTGCTTTATTTATTTTATTTTGTTTCTACTTACAACAAAATACTTATTGTTTCTATTTTTATTTATTTTGTTAAATTTTATTTTTAATTATTTTTCTTTTAGGTCACAAAAATTATAAACTTTCTGTTAGTGCCATTAGTTTTCAAATTTGAATAGTTCAAATTTGAATTCTTTGATATTTGTGTGAATCACGAGTTTGTGATTAACTTTACTATAAACATAGTTTTTTTCTAGTTTTTGTTTTGTTTTTTGCATTATTTATTTTCTTTTATTTTTTGCTTTATTTTTTATTTTTTTTTTTGCTTTTAGGTTAGAAAAATTATTTTTTTTTTGTTAGTGCCATTAGTTTTAGAAAAATTATAAACTTTCTGTTAGTGCCATTAGTTTTCAAATTTGAGTACTTAAAATTTGAATTCTTTGAAATTTGTGTGAATCACAAGTTTGTGATTAACTTTACTATAAAAATAGTTTTTTCCAGTTTTTTTGTTTTGTTTTTTGTATTATTTATTTCATTTTATTTTTTGCTTTATTTTTTAATTCTTTTTGCTTTTAGGTCAGAAGTTATAAACTTTCTGTTAGTGCCATTAGTTTTAGAAAAATTATAAACTTTCTGGTAGTGCCATTAGTTTTAGAAAAATTATAAACTTTTTGTTAGTGCCATTAGTTTTAGAAAAATTACAAACTTTCTATTAGTGTCATTAGTTTTCAAATTTGAATAGTTAAAATTTGAATAATGGTATTACGAGGGCCGAACCCTAAGACATTAAAGCATTTCAAATGAACTCTGAAAAAGTTGAAAGTTGGCATGGTATTATAATTTCACCCACATAGCATGTGCATGTACAAAATGGACAATGCTATCATACTCGTTGATGACCCACGAGTATAGGGGATCTATCGTAGTCCTTTCGATAAGTAAGAGTGTCGAACCCAATGAGGAGCAGAAGGAAATGATAAGCGGTTTTCAGCAAGGTATTCTCTGCAAGTACTGAAATAAGTGGTAACAGATAGTTTTGTGACGGGATAAATTGTAACGAGCAACAAGTAACAAAAGTAAATAAAGTGCAGCAAGGTGGACCAATCCTTTTGTAGCAAAGGACAAGCCGGAACAAACTCTTATAATAGGAAAAGCGCTCCCGAGGACACATGGGAATATCGTCAAGCTAGTTTTCATCACATTCATATGATTCATGTTCGATACTTTCATAATTTGATATGTGGGTGGACCGGTGCTTGGGTGCTGTTCTTACTTGAACAAGCATCCCACTTATGATTAACCTCTATTGCAAGCATCCGCAACTACAACAAAAGTATTAAGGTAAACCTAACCATAGCATGAAACATATGGATCCAAATCAGCCCCTTACGAAGCAACGCATAAACTAGGGTTTAAGCTTCTGTCACTCTAGCAACCCATCATCTACTTATTACTTCCCAATGCCTTCCTCTAGGCCCAAATAATGGTGAAGTGTTATGTAGTCGACGTTCACATAACACCACTAGAGGCTAGACAACATACATCTTATCAAACGAATACCAAATTCACATGACTACTCATAGCAAGACTTCTCCCTTGTCCTCAGGAACGAACGTAATTACTCACAAAGCATATTCATGTTCATAATCATAGGGGTAATAATATGCATATAGGATCTGAACATATAATCTTCCACCAATTAAACCAACTAGCATCAACTACAAGGAGTAATCAACACTACTAGCAACCTACTAGCACCAATCCCGGACTTTGAGACAAGAATTGGATACAAGAGATGAACTAGGGTTTGGAGATGAGATGGTGCTGGTGAAGATGTTGATGGAGATTGCCCTCTCCCGATGAGAGGAGCGTTGGTGATGACGATGGTGATGATTTCCCCCTCCGGGAGGGAAGTATCCCCGGCAGAACAGCTCTGCCGGAGCTCTAGATTGGATCCGCCAAGGTTCCGCCTCATGGCGGCGGAGTCTCGTCCCGAAAAGTTCCCTCTTATTTTTTCTCATCGAAAGACCTCATATAGGAGAAGATGGGCATCAGAGAGCCACCAAGGGGCTCACGAGGTAGGGGGCGCGCCCTAGGGGGGGCGCCCCCCACCCTCGTGAGCAGGGTGTGGGCCCCCTGGCCTTTTGTAACACCCTCGATGCGACTATAGCTCCCATGTGTCGAGGCACGACTTAGAGACATAATCGCATTGAAGGCATATGCCGCAAGTTAGGCAATCTTCACAACATCCCATGTAATATAGATAATAAAAGGGGAGATAACATAGTTGGCTTACACTCGCCACGTCAATCAAGTACATAAATAGCATTACAACATTCAAACACTCATGGCCCAACTACGGCGCCAAAATAAAAGACAACCCAACATGCAACACGGTCCCGATCACCCCAACTGGGCACCACTACTGATCATCAGGAAAAGAAACATAGTATCGCTGGGAGTCCTCGTCGAACTCCCACTTGAGCTCAAACGCGTCACCTGGAGCGGAATCATCAGGCCCTACATCTGGTGTAATAGTAATCTGTGAGCCACAGGGACTCAGCAATCTCGCACCCTCGTGATCAAGACTATTTAAGCTTAATAGGTAAGGTAAGGTGAAAATATGTGGAGCTGCGGCAAGCGACTATCATATATGGTGGCTAACCTGTTCGCAAAGGAGAGCGAGAAGAGGGGGCAAAGCGCGAGCAAGAAACTAGAGGACAACCTGTGCAAGCATTACTCCAACACTGTGTTCACTTCTCGGACTCCGCCGAGAAGAGACCATCACGGTAAATCACACGGTTGATTCATTTTAATTAAGTTAAGGTTCAAGTTATCTACAACCGAACATTAACAAATTCCCATCTGCCCATAACCGCGGGCATGGCTTTCGAAAGTTCAAATCCCTGCAGGGGAGTCCCAACTTAGCCCATGACAAGCTCTCACAGTCAACGAAGGAATAGACCTCCTCCCGAGACGTTCCAATCAGACTCAGTACCTCGGTTCTTCAAGACACTTCGACAGGTTAAAACAAGAACAGCAACACCGCCCGAATGTGCCGATAAATCCCGATAGGAGCTGCACATATCTCGTTCTCAGGGCACAATCGGATAAGCAATCCATACAACTAAAACCAGCCCTCGAGTTTCCCCGAGGTGGCGCTGCAAGGGGCTCTAGGTTGGACCAACACTCAGAGGAGCACTGGCCCGGGGGGGGGGGGGGGTTAAAATAAGATGACCCCCGGGCTCTGGAAACCCAAGGGAAAAGAGGCTAGGTGGCAAATGGTAAAACCAAGGTTGGGCATTGCTGGAAAAGCTTTAAACAAGGCGAACTATCAAGGGGTTCCCATTATAACCCAACCGCGTAAGGAACGCAGAATCCGGGAACATAACACCGATATGACGGAAACTAGGGAGGCAAGAGTGGAACAAAACACTAGGCGAGAGGCCGAGCCTTCCACCCTTTACCAAGTATATAGATGCATTAAGATAACATGGCAATATAATGATATCCCAACAAGTAAATAATGTTCCAACAAGGAACGGTCTCCAATCTTCACCTGCAACTAGCAACGCTATAAGAGGGGCTGAGCAAAGCGGTAACATAGCCAAACAACGGTTTGCAAGGACATGGTGGGTTAGAGGTTTGAGCATCTAGCATAGCAAAGATAGTAGTGATTTCGAGGGTATGATCATCTTGCCTGCGAAGTTGTCAGAGTTGCCTGGATCCTCGAAAGCAAACTCAACTGGCTCCTCGTTAGCGAACTCGTCTCCCGGCTCTACCCAAACAAGACAAACAAGCAAACGGAACACAATCAACCACGTGCAAAGCTCAAACATTATGATGCAAAGATGATATGCTATGCGGGATGCGATGCGGGATGCATATGCAAGATTTGACAAGGAATGCATGAACCTGGCCTCAACTTGGAAAACCAAGTGTGCCACTGGAAAGATGAGATGAAATCGCTTGAAAACGATATAAAGAACGCCGGAATCGGAGTTACGGTTTGGAAATGGCAAGCGATTAGAACGCCGGAATCGGAGTTACGGTTTGGAAATGGCAAGCGATTCAAATATGACACCGGTCTGCGATTTACAGCAAATAGCCATGTAAATGCAACAAGATGAACATGCTACAACACCCAAACATGGCATCAAAATACATGGCAGGGATGCATTCAAGATGCTTAACAAAAGTCTAGCACTGAACTACGGCCAATTCATCCATTAACAGGATCAAACAAGCATGGCAAAAATGCATATGGTAAACAGATTTCAGACTTAGTGAAATTAACACTTGTCTGGAATCTCAGATCAGATAGCACTCTTTGGAGCAACAAAACTACATGCTACAGGACCTGAACATGGCAAAGTAAAACATGGCATGGAGCTACTCAAAACGCTTAACAAAAGTACCTTAGTGACCTTGATCCAAAAGGGATCAGAAAACACATTTGCAAGCATGTGAACATAGCAAAAGCATAATCAGTTTTTAGACTTAGTGAAAACTGGCACATGCTGAAAACATATCTCAAGTAGGCATGTTTACGAGCTCGATGCACTCACTACGGAGCAAGTCATGAAAAGCTAAGCATACATCCATCAAGAATACTTAAAATGCAAGCTAGACATGGCAAGAACAATAGCATAGCATGCACGGATCAACTAGAACATCACCGGCAAAATCGCTAACAAGTAGACAATCTGCCCGGATTCACGAAGTAGCAAAAGTAGAGCTTGATTGACTCGAGCTAGGGTGCTCCATAATTGCAAACAAAGACATGGATGGATAGAGCACTACAAGATTAATAAAACATCCTTACTGATCATCCTCAAAAGAGGCACGGATCACTAGGAAACAACATGAACATATGACCATATGAGAAAAACAGGTAAAGGACTTAGTGGAAATGCTAAGTCCCTGAAATCAGCATCACCAAGTGCCGCACTTTGCAAGCTTCTGCTAGTCACCACACACATCACAAAAATACATGGTTTGCACCTCTGGATAGATGGCAAAACCCTTAACAAAACATATCTAGAGCACATGGGCATATCATGCACACAACAATCATGGCAAAAATGACAAATATCTAAATGGAGCAGCAGATCTGACAATTATCTCAAGTAGCACTCTTCTAACAGCATTTCGGGCATCAAGATGAACTCAAATGAAAATGATGCAGTGAGATGAAATGAAGTGCTCTCTGAGGCGAACATTTTGATATGCTATATGCCCAAAACGGAGCTACGGATGCAAAGATACAATGCGATGAACATAGCAATTTATCTAGGATTTCAGGCAAAAAGTCAACCGTCCCAAATTTCCAGATCTGGATCTGGCACGAATTCCGAAGCAGCTCGCTGGAGTTACTATAGCAGGGTCCGCCGGAGTTGGAAGGGGCCGGCCGGAAGGGTGCGGGCGTGGAGGAAGGAGGAGGCCGGAGCTAGCGACGGCGGCGGACGCGGTTGGCGGCGAGGCGGCAGCGCTCGCCGGCGCGGGGCGGCGGCCGCCGGCGAGGAGGCGCGGGACGTGGGCGAAGGGAGGCGGCTCGGGCGAGGCGGCGCACCTCTGGCCCGGATCGGCGGCGGGAGGGCCGGCCTCGGGCCGCGTCAGTGCGGGACAGCGAGGTGGGGCGCGCCGGCGCCACGTGGCGGGGCATGATAGGCCGGGCGGTGGTGGTCGGACGAAATGGACACGTCTGGCCCGAGCGGACGCGTCCGGCGGCGAGAGGTGGAAGACGGTTAGGGTTTTGGGAGAGGAAGAAAGAGAATTTCGGAGGGGTCTTTAAATAGGCATAGCAGGAGCTAGGAGAGTCCAAATGAGGTGCGGTTTTCGGCCACGCAATTGTGATCGAACGATCTAGATGATGGAGAGGGTTTTGGTGGGTTTTGGACCAAATTGGAGAGGTGTTGGGCTGCAACACACACGAGGCCTTTTCGGTCCATCGGTTAACCGTTGGAGTGTCAAACGAAGTCCAAATGGTACGAAACTTGACAGGCGGTCTACCGGTAGTAAACCAAGGCCGCTTGGCAAGTCTCGGTTCAATCCGGAAATGTTTAATCCCCACACACGAAAGAAAGGTAGAATTGACCACCGGAGGAGAACGAAGCGCCGGAATGCAAAACAAACAACGGGGAAAATGCTCGAATGCATTAGATGAACACGTATGCAAATGCAATGCACATGATGACATGATATGAGATGCATGACAACGATAACAACATACGGAGACAAAAAACCCGAACCCGAGAAAATAAAATAACTTAACGCCGGAAACGGCAAGAGTTGGAATACATATTGGGAATGTCATACCCGGGGTGTTACACCTTCATCTTTGGCGTGGATTTTTCTTTATTTCTTCTAAGACGTTCCGTGGAGTTTCAGGACTTTTGGAGTTGCGCAGAATAGGTCTCTAATATTTGCTCCTTATCTAGACCAGAATTCCAGCTGCCGGCATTCTCCCTCTTTATGTAAACCTTGTAAAATAAGAGAGAATAGCCATAAGTATTGTGACATAAAGTGAAATAACAGTCCATAATGCAATAAATATCGATATAAAAGCATGATGCAAAATGGACGTATCAACTCCCCCAAGCTTAGACCTCGCTTGTCCTCAAGCGAAAAGCCAATAACAATAAATATGTCCTCATGTTTAGAGGTAGAGGCGTCGATATAAATAAAATACGGACATGAAGGCATCATGATTATTCTCATAACAACAACTTATATAGATTTTGTCATATGATTACTTATGTTCAAGTGATGATCTATTCACAATGCAAAATTATAAATCATAAACCTTATTGGGCTCCGACAAACTATAATCTCAGTCATTAAAGCAATTGCAATTTATCATAACATCGGAAAGAGTCTATGTCAGAGCTAAAAAGCAAGTCCACATACTCAACTATCATTTAGTCCCCCATAATTGCTAACACTCACACGATACTAGTGGTTACGGAGTTTTAATTGGACACAGAGAAAGATAGGGGCTTATAGTTTTGCCCCACAACCTTTTACCTCAAGGGTAATGTCAACAATAATGGTTCATGCTCCCCTACATCCAATTAGATATATATATCATGTTCTTTCCAACATGCTGAGCTTGCCAAAGGATAAAATGAAAAAGAAAAGGTGAAGATCACCATGACTCTTGCATAAGGTAGAATATAATAACAAAGGATAGACCCTTCACAGAGGGAAGCAGAGGTTGCCATGCGCTTTTATGGTTGGATATATAAAATCTCAATGCGAAAGAACGTCACTTTATATTGCCACTTGTGATATGAACCTTTATTATGCAGTCCGTCGCTTTTATTACTTCCACGTCACAAGATCGTATAAAGCTTAGTTCTCCCACACCAATCAATCATACATATTTAGAGCAATTTTTATTGCTTTGCACCGATGACAACTTACTTGAAGGATCTTACTCAATCCATAGGTAGATATGGTGGACTCTCATGGCAAAACTGGTTTAGGGATATTTGGAAGCACAGGTAGTATTTCAACTTACTGCTGAGGATTTGGCTAGCATGAGGGGGAAAGGCAAGCTCAACAAGTTAGAGGAACCATGACAACATACTTTATCTCAGATATAAGAAAGACATAACTCATTACGTTGTCTTCCTTGTCCAACATCAACTCTTTAGCATGTCATATTTTAATGAGTGCTCACAATCATAAAAGATGTCAATGATAATATATTTATATATGAAGACCTCTCTTTCCTTATTACTTCTTATTAATTGCAACAATGACCAAAGCTATGTCTGCCAACTCCCAACAACTTTTAATCATCATACTCTTTCTATGTAAAGTCATTACTCTCAATAAGATCAATATGAACTTTTTGTTTCTTTTTATTCTTTTCTTCTTTCTTTTATTCACCCAAGATCATGGCAAAATAATCAAGCCCTTGACTCAACACTAATCTTTATTATATATAACTCACGGACTCGATTACATAGAGAGATCATAAAGCAAAACTCAAAACTAGATCATGCCATAAACTTTATTCTACTAGATCAAGATACTACTAATAGGATCAAACTAAGGAAAACGGTAAAGATAGGTGTCGGTGTCAAAACCGGCGGATCTCGGGTAGGGGGTCCCAAACTGTGCGTCTAGGCCGGATGGTAACATGAGGCAAGGAACACGATGTTTTACCCAGGTTCGGGCCCTCTTCATGGAGGTAAAACCCTACGTCCTGCTTGATTAATATTGATGATATGGGTAGTACAAGAGTAGATCTACCACGAGATCAAGGAGGCTAAACCCTAGAAGCTAGCCTATGGTATGATTGTTGTATGATGAAGTTGTCCTACGGACTAAAACCCTTCGGTTTATATAGAAACCGGAGAGGGTTAGGGTTACACAAAGTCGGTTACAATGGTAGGAGATCTTGAATATCCGCATCGCCAAGCTTGCCTTCCACGCCAAGGAAAGTCCCATCCGGACACGGGACGAAGTCTTCAATCTTGTATCTTCATAGTCCTGGAGTCCGGCTGAAGGTATAGTCCGGCTACCCGGACACCCCCTAATCCAGGACTTCCTCAGTAGCCCCCGAACCAGGCTTCAATGATGACGAGTCCAGCGCGCAGATTGTCTTCGGCATTGCAAGGCGGGTTCTTCTCCAAATTCCGTGTACCTTCTGAATAATGTCCGATTTTCGTAATGTAGCGCACCTTGGCTTCCACACCCAATAATGGCCGTCTTCCACGTGTCAAACGAATGCGAAAAGTCGGGGTGTTTTTACATTCACACTCCTACCCGCATAAACGAGCCGCCTATTTAATGGGATGGGGATTCAGATCCAAACCACACCTTCTCCTCTCCGCGAGTAATCATCAGAGCGCCTCCAGCAAAGGTCCATTCCAACATGGCCAGCCGTCGCAGCTCCTCCTCTCGCCCTTCCAGTCCTAAACCTGGAGACTGGGAGAGGTGCTCCATCCCGCACAGTGAGCTAGTGTCGCTTCAGGCCAAGGAATTTCTCCCTCAGGCCTATATGGTCCCAGTCCGAGCCGGACTCGCCACCTATAATGGCGGAGAGCAAGCGGAGAGCACCCCCAATCCCTCCAAAGGAGAGCGGGTGTGCCTCGTCCCTTATCTAATAAGAGGACTTGGATTTCCAATTCATCCATTTCTCCGTGGGCTTCTGGAGTTCTGCGGCCTCCAGCTGCACAATCTCACGCCCGGCTCTATATTGCATATCGCGGGCTTCGTCGCCCTTTGCGAGCTATTCTTGGGTATTGAGGCTCATTTCGTGCTGTGGAAGAGGTTATTCTGCCTGGTGCCCCGCTCTCAAGAGGGGTCTATATATGAAGTGGGCGGAGCCGAAGTGTGGCGTATCGCCGGGACCGGATATCTATCCGGAACCCCAAAGAAGGCGTCCGAGGACTAGCCTTCGGAATGGTTTTATATAGATGATGTCCCGCTGCCGGATCCTATCCGGGTCGGTCTCCCTGAATTCAACAGTGCTCCCTTAAAGAAACGCCTAAGCTGGCGTCCGCGGAGCTCTCAGAGAGAAGGCGACTGGGACGTCCTTCGCCTCATGGGTCGTATAAGACTGTTGGCTCATTCCGGACTAACCATGATTCGAGTCATGGCCACATGCATTATGCGGGGGGGGGGGTGCAGCCGCTTCAATATAGAGGCCACCCCATGTGGGATTTTAATGGGGAGGATGACGCCACCCGTTACGGTCGTAAGGGGCCAGCCTCAGCTGCCGCTCTAGTAAAGATCTTATCCTCTTTGTACAAGGCAGAAGAGGAGGAATTCCTCCGTGTCAACCCGCAGGGCGGATTTACTATGTACAACCCTCCGAGTTGGGTAAGTGGACAATTGTACTTTCCCATCCGTTTCATATTCCCATGATTAAATATGTAGTCTAACGATTTCAACGCAGGAACTGCGTCAGGAAGTATAGGATATAAACAGCCGTCCCCCACAGCCCGAGGATCCAGAACGGTCCCTCGATCCGGACTCCGAAGAGGATCCAGACATATCGGTGGAGCTGATCGACGGGGTGTTTCATCAGCTAAGCAAGGACAATACCTTGGTGGCCATTACGGCTGATTACCCAGGGTTAATCCCGGCCTCCCAGGTAACAAAGAGCGGAGTCTCATCCCCTTGAGAAGGAATCCATTCTCACGCATTTCAGTTTTCCTGACAACGACCTTGTTTTGCAGGGGAGGTTTCCAAGGCGGGAGGCCAAACCTGCGGCGGCTAGCCAACGAGGGGCCGCAGGGCCCCGTGGGGTAAAAAGGAATGTAGTCCGGGCTGAGACGCCGGCGCAAAGGTATAGCGCAGCCTCTTTTTCCCTGGTGTTATTCCTTTAGGGCATATTAACGTTCGTGTTATCTTTAGGACGAAGAGACCTCGCCGGACTACATCCGGAGAGGTTGCCAATCATGCCTCCACCAGCCAGGCTCCAACGCCTGGCCTAGAAGCGGAAGCGAGCACAAGGCGCGCACTGGATGCTCCTCCGACAGAGGATGCGGACAGGCTGTCTGCCACCAATTCCGAGGTGGATAGTGCCATGAACCACAGGCGTCGCCGGACAGTTCTTCGCGACGCTTGTCTTTCCCAAGAGGCATTAGATGCCTTCAATTCGGGAGATGCGTACCTCCGTGCCGCTCAAAATGGTCTAGCCAGAGCCACGGAGCAATATGTAAAAGACATACGGGTAAGAAAATTTTGGTAAATATATATATATATATACCAGTAGCCCCCGAGACTTGAAACAGTTAGAGTAACTAATTTAAGGATCACTTGTTATGCAGGTTCTTACAGAGAAGAATACCGTACTATCCCAGGAGCTGGAAGAGTGCAGAGCCCAACTGGAGGCCGCACTAGCCGCGGCAGGGGAGCCCAAAGAGACCCCCTCTGGTAAGATACACTTCAAAAGATTAGTATATTGCAAAGTGCGGCGTGGGTGTAAATCTGACAAATCATATTACAGATGGCGCCGGACTCGATCC
Source organism: Triticum aestivum (assembly GCF_018294505.1). Taxonomy (NCBI): domain Eukaryota; kingdom Viridiplantae; phylum Streptophyta; class Magnoliopsida; order Poales; family Poaceae; genus Triticum; species Triticum aestivum. The sequence goes on along the minus strand of NC_057800.1, from coordinate 687,948,277 downwards.
GGAGAGGCAACAACTCTTACGCCGGCTAAAGGCCGGTGAGAGAATGCTGACAAGGGTGAGGCGGGAGAAGAATGATCTTCAGGATGCCAACACCAAGCTGGACGTTGAACTTAAAGATGTTCGTGGCCAGCTGTCGGACTCCACTAAGGAGAATCAGCGGCTTCGACGCAGCATATTTAGTAAGTGCTTAAGCGAATCTTTGGAAGAAAAGAGTTTGGCAAGGAAGTCGACTAACAGAGTAATGTCTGTAGGTATGCTAATGGGTCGTCCTGCAGAGGAGATGCCCGGTTCTACGGGTGACCTTCTTCCCGAGCTCTCGCAACTGCACGAGCGAGTTCGGCAGGTGATGCGAGGCGTTGCCCAAGCCTTATGGCCTTCCCACTCTATGCCCGAGGGCCTTGGAGAGCTTTCGGAGAGGCTTAAGGGAGCTCGACGACGCTTCCGGTTGTGGAAGATATCGGCCTGCCGACAAGGCGCGAGGGAGGCCTGGGCCATGGTGAAGACGCGGTACACGAAGTCTGACCCAAACCACATGGCCGAGGTCGGACCTGTGGGGCCTGACGAGAAGGAGATCCCTGTAAGCTTAGTGTACGGCCAAGTAGAATTGGCCGCAAAGTATTCCCAGCAGGACTGTAAGTTAGACAGCCTGTTAGATGGTATTGAAGAGGAATACAATCAGTCAGAGTGACTATGTAATTTTTAATTGACATGTGTAATGCCTTCTAGCCGGATTGTAGATTGTTTGTCGTTGCCGACCTTTTCGCTTCAACCTCAGGACCTGACGGTTCAGAGTGTGTCCGAATACCCTACCGGTTATGTAAGAACCGGGGTATGCATGGAGACCAGGCGTAGGGGTCATTAGTGCTTTATCAGACAAGTGCCCAACTAGTTATGTTATATTACATGGTTAGTAAGAAACATCTTCCAGAGAGAATAGTTTCGTTAGGGGTTCCTTTCTCTGGGAGGCATGCCCTAAAGTGCATGTCCAGACTGCAAACGCAGGAAAATCATCTGGGGGCATATATATAAATAAGTAAAAAAGGTCATATTTTAGTTCACCGACCGAATATTCCCTTAAGAACGCTAGCTTTTGGCTTCAACCAGTCTAAGGTACACATCCGGCTGATCTGGCAGTAACAATCGCAGAGGTACTCCTTTTACCACCTAGCCGAACAATCGGGAACGTAGGGGTAAGCACAGGAGCCAGGCAACCCAGCTTGGCCAAAACTTAAGTCATATCGATGCATATAATGGTGAAGAAAAGGTACATGCGGAAGTTTGACACATGTGGTGGGTGTGAAGCCCATGTAAATAAGCTTCTGTTAAAGAAGCCCCCAGGTTTAATGAGTGCGAGTAGCACGTCACTTGAGGAGCCTTTAAGGGCTATAAAAGAAAAGAGGGGAAGGAGAGAAATGTAAGATAGAAAATGTAAAAAATGGACAGAGGAAGGAGACAAACACAGAGTCCGGTGCTAGGCATAGAATCTTCGGAGACGGGCTGCGTTCCATGGGTTCGGCTCGAGTCGGTTATCCGACGCATCTCGCAGGCGGTATGCTCCACCAGTCAGGACTTAGTCGATTATGAATGGTCCTTCCCACTTGGGCTTTAGCTTGTCCTTTTTCTTGTCCGGCAGGCGTAGAACTAATTCGCCAACGTTGTAGTTTTTGGCCCGCACTTCTCTGCTTTGATATCTTCGAGCTTGCTGTTGATAGAATGTGGTACAGGCTTTTGCCACATCGCGCTCCTCCTCTAAGGCGTCCAAACTGTCCTGCTGATCAAGCTGGGCTTCCCTTTCTTCGTACATGCGCACTCGAGGTGAGTCATGAATTATGTCGCAGGGCAAGATTGCCTCTGCGCCATACACCATAAAAAATGGTGTGTATCCGGTGGTGCGATTCGGCGTGGTCCGCAGTCCCCAGAGTACGGAGTCGAGCTCCTCTACCCAGTGCGTGTTAGATTCCTTGAGGGACCGCACTAATCTGGGTTTGATGCCGCTCATGATGAGACCATTTGCACGTTCAACCAGACCGTTAGTTTGTGGGTGATAGACAGAAGCATAATCGAGCTTGATGCCCATGTTTTTGCACCAGAGTTTTACCTCATCGGCCGTAAAGTTCGTGCCGTTATCGGTGATGATGCTGTGGGGGACGACATAATGGTGTACGACCCCAGATATGAAGTCTATCATAGGTCCAAATTCGGCCGTCTTAACAGGCTTGGCTTCTATCCATTTGGTGAACTTATCCACCATGACCAGTAAGTATTTTTTCTTGTGGGTTCCACCTTTAAGGGGTCCCACCATGTCAAGCCCCCAGACCGCGAAAGGCCAAGTGATGGGGATAGTTTGGAGGGCGGTGGGTGGCATATGGCTTTGGTTTGCAAAAAGCTGGCAACCGACGCATCATTGGACCAAGTCCTGAGCGTCCGCCCAGGCCATCGGCCAATAAAAGCCTGTACGAAAAGCCTTGCTTACAAGGGACCGGGCTGCCGCATGATGGCCACCGAGTCCGGCATGAATTTCAGCCAGCAGGTTCCGCCCTTCCTCTTCGGAGATGCACCTTTGAAGGACTCCGGTAGTGCTTTTCTTATAAAGTTCTCCCTCATGGACTTTATAGGCTTTAGATCGCCGCACTATACAGCGTGCCTCGTTTTGGTCCTCTGGGAGTTCTTGCCTAGTAAGGTAGGCTAGGAATGGTTCTGTCCACGGGGTAATAACGGCCATTAGTACGTGGGCTGAGGTTGTGATTTCATTGGCAGAGCCTCCGATTATGTCAGATTGTTCGGCGTCGGACAGTGCAGTTGGGTCCGGGCTAATATTGCCATGTTCCCCGTCCCATACTACGGATGGCTTGAACAACCTTTCCAGGAAGATGTTGGGGGGGGGACCGCATCGCGTTTTGCGCCGATGCGTGCCAGGACGTCTGCCGCCTCATTGTTTTCTCGGGCTATATGGTGAAATTCGAGCCCCTCAAACCGAGCTGACATTTTGAGGACGGCGTTGCGGTAAGCTGCCATTTTTGGATGCTTGGCATCGAAGTCTCCATTTATTTGGGATATCGCGAGGTTCGAATACCCGCGCACCTCTAGGCGTCGTATGCCCATGGATACTGCCATCCGGGGACCATGTAAAAGGGCCTCATATTCGGCTGCATTGTTGGAGTCCGTGTACATAATCTGGAGTACATATTGAACTGTGTCTCCTGTGGGGGACGTCAAAACGACGCCGGCCCCTAGTCCGGCCAACATTTTGGAACCATCGAAGTGCATGATCCAGTTTGAATATGTGCCGTACACTTTAGGGAGTTCGGCCTCCATCCATTCTGCGACGAAGTCGGCCAAAACTTGCGACTTGATAGCTCGCCGTGGCCTATAAGTTATGTCGAACGGGAGGAGCTCAATGGCCCATTTTGCAATCCGGCCGGTTGCGTCACGGTTGTTTATAATATCGTTGAGTGGTACTTCCGATGCTACTGTGATTGAACACTCTTGAAAGTAGTGTCGTAGCTTCCGGGATGCCATGAATACCGCATATGCAATCTTTTGATAATGTGGGTACCGTGATTTGCATGGGGTGAGGACAGTGGACACATAGTAAACCGGCTTTTGAAGGGGGAATTTGTGTCCGTCCGTTTCCCGCTCGATGACGAGTACTGCACTGACAACTTGATGGGTTGCTGTAATGTACAATAGCATTGGTTCGCCGATGTTTGGCGTGGCCAGGACAGGGTTTGTTGCCAATATGGCTTTTATTTCCTCGAGTCCGGCCGTGGCGGCATCCGTCCACTCGAAGTGTTCGGTGTGCCGAAGGAGGCGATAGAGGGGTAGCGCCTTTTCTCCCAAACGGGAGATAAAGCGGCTGAGAGCCGCCATGCATCCGGTTAATTTTTGTATTTGTTTGAGGTCCTTTGGGATATCCAATTGTGACAAAGCTCGGATCTTGGCTGGATTTGCTTCGATTCCTCTACCGGATACAATGAAGCCCAAGAGATTTCCGGCTAGAACACCGAAAACGCATTTTTCCGAATTTAGCTTGATGTCATATGCTCGGAGGTTGTCAAATGTAAGCCTCAAGTCGTCTACTAGAGATTCGACATGTCTTGTTTTTACGACCACATCATCCACGTATGCCTCTACTGTTTTGCCGATCTAGTTTGCCAGACATGTCTAAATCGTGCGCTGATATGTTGCGCCGGCGTTTTTGAGCCCGAAAGGCATTGTGTTGAAGCAGAATGGGTCGTATGGGGTGATGAATGCCGCTGCGGCTTGGTCTGACTCGGCCATCTTGATTTGATGGTAACCGGAGTATGCGTCGAGGAAGCACAACAAATCGTGTCCTGCAGTGGCGTCGATAATTTGATCGATGCGGGGGAGGGGGAAGGGATCCTTTGGGCAAGCCTTGTTAAGGTCTTTGAAGTCAACGGACAGGCGCCAGGATTTGTCCTTCTTTGGTACCATCACCAAGTTTGCTAGCCAGTCCGGATGTTTTTATGTCTTTGATAAATCCGGCCTCCAATAGTTTGGCTAGCTCCTCTCCCATTGCATGTCTCTTGGGCTCAGAGAAACGCCGAAGGGCTTGTTTGACAGGTTTGAATCCTTTTAGGATATTTAAGCTGTGTTCGGCCAGCCTGCGTGGGATTCCTGGCATGTCTGAAGGGTGCCAGGCAAAAATGTCCCAGTTCTCCCATAGGAATTCTCACAGTGCGGCGTCTACATCGGGGTTTAATCGTGCCCCGATGGAAGCTGTTTTATTGGGGTCCGTTGGATGGACCTGGAATTTGACTATTTCATCCGTTGGTTTAAAGGAGGTGGACTTGGATCTTTTGTCGAGTATCACATCGTCCCTGTTTACCGTGGAGCACAGCGTAGTCAATTCCTCAACCGCTAGGGCTTCGGACAGTGCCTCAAGGGCCAATGCGGCTGTCTTGTTTTTGGCGCGGAGTGCTATGTCCGGATCACTAGCGAGAGTGATGATTCCGTTCGGCTCGGGCATCTTGAGCTTCAGGTACCCATAATGGGGTATTGCTTGGAAGATTGTAAACGCTTCCCGCCCCAGCAGAGCGTGGTGTCCGCTACTGAACGTGGCCACTTGGAATGTGACCTCTTCGGACCTATAATTATCCGGCGTGCCGAACACCACATCTAGTGTGATTTTTCCTGTACAGCACGCTTCCCGACTGGGGATTATTCCTCAAAAGGTTGTGCTCTTCTCTCAATGCGGTTCCAGTCTATTTCCATTTTTGAAGGGTTTCCTCATAAATGAGGTTCAATCCGCTGCCTTCGTCCATGAGTACCTTGGTGAGGCGAAAGCCGTCCACTATAGGACTGAGTACCAATGCGGCTGGTGCTCTAGCTGTTCGGAATTTAGGTTCATCACTGGCATTAAAAGTAATAGCCGTGTCACTCCATGGGTTTATTGTTGCTACTTGATAGACTTCGGCGAGGCTGCGGAGTGTTCTTTTTCGCATATTATTTGATGCGAAAGTCTCGAAGACTGTTAAGACTGTACTGGAGTCCCTAAGGTGGCTTTCTACGGCCTCCGGAATCAGGAGATCTTCGCCCCTTTTGGCCACCTGCCAGAGTATCCAACATGCTCTAAGGCTATGAGTTGGTGTGGCGTCCTCTGCACTATGAATTTTACAGGGTCCATTAAGCCATCCCTCCAGTACGGTTCCATGCCCTATAGAGGGTTTTGGTTTTGTGGTTTTTAACCCGGGTGTCTGATGATGATGCACCCCTTTATTTCGGACGAGGTTTCTATTCAGGGCCGGATTGTCCCAAAATTTAGTTTCGGTTTTCCGGGTGCTTTCCATCACACAATACATTTGTACTATGGTCGCCAAGTCAGCGAAGCGTGTAAGATCACGACGACCTGTGGCGTTGAGGATTCCCTTGTCCGTGCAATTATTGCAGAAGATTGAGATTGCGTCTTCCTCGCGGCAGTCCTTTATCCTGTTCATAACCAGGAGGAACCTTGCCCAGTAATGATGTACTGTTTCTTTGGGCTTTTGCCTGATTTGGGATAGATCGCTTATGTTCGGGTGGGTGGGTGGAATTAAATCCGGAACTTCACCCAATCTAAGACTCAGAGGCCAAGGAGCTTCCGAACTCTAAAGTTTGGATTCTTGGATGTTGTCCAGTGAATCTAACCCGTTGCCTGATTCTAAGTTCAGGTCTTGAGTTACATCCTCCCCTCCGCGGGTATCCGGCTTGGAGGGATCGGGAATTCAGACGTAGCTAGTCCTTAAGATAGATGAAGAGTCGCCGCACTGTGCCTCTACCACGGCAACATGATGGGTGACTTGGGGAGAATTAATTTCTCTTAGATCGGGTTTAAGCCCAACCTGGTCATAATCCGTAGTGACCCCCAAGGCGGCGATGCGATCCAAGAGCTCGTTTACGGAAGATATCTCCATTGGATCTAACTGCTCGACGAGTTCCGAGCTGACGTGAAGATTACTTTTGATGACCCGAGAGGTCACCGTTGGCGCAACGGCCGAACAGGCGGTCATGAGAAAACCGCCTAGCCAGAGAGTTTGGCCGATAGCCAAGGCTCCCTTAGTAACGGCGCCGTCTTTAAAGACGGGAAGAGGCATCCTTCCTGATTGTGACGGCACAGAGGAACTCTCAATGAAAGCACCAATGTCGGTGTCAAAACCGGCGGATCTCAGGTAGGGGGTCCCGAACTGTACGTCTAGGCCGGATGGTAACAGGAGGCAAGGAACACGATGTTTTACCCAGGTTCGAGCCCTCTTGATGGAGGTAAAACCCTACGTCCTGCTTGATTAATATTGATGATATGGGTAGTACAAGAGTAGATCTACCACGAGATCAAGGAGGCTAAACCCTAGAAGCTAGCCTATGGTATGATTGTTGTATGATGAAGTTGTCCTACGGACTAAAACCCTCCGGTTTATATAGACACCGGAGAGGGTTAGGGTTACACAAAGTCGGTTACAATGGTAGGAGATCTTGAAAATCTGCATCGCCAAGCTTGCCTTCCACGCCAAGGAAAGTCCCATCCGGACACGGGACGAAGTCTTCAATCTTGTATCTTCATAGTCCTGGAGTCCGGCTGAAGGTATAGTCCAGCTACCCGGACACCCCCTAATCCAGGACTCCCTCAATAGGAGTTGTGATTGTGATACGATACCGGGGCACCTCCCCCAAGCTTGGCAGTTGCCAAGGGGAGTGCCCATACCCAGATACTCAATTCTTCTTTGTTGGAGGAGACGGTGGAGGTGACGGATAATCGCACATCGAGCGTAAGAGGTCGTCCAGCTTGCGAATAATGCCCTTGAGTGTGACAATGTGCTCCTTCAACACAATATTTGCTTGTGTGAGATACTTGTTTTCTATATGAGCTAACTCAATCATCTTGAAAGCTTCGATCTCAGTTGGGGTAAGAAGGTTATGATCTAGTTCAAGGATGTCTTTTGCTGCTGGAGCTTGATCCTCCGTGGCCTTCTTGATCCTTTCATCCTTGTTGACCCTCGTGGGTTCTTCCCTCTTCAGATCTATCTTCATTAGCCCAGTATCGTTGTCACCATTGTTGGAGGAGGGAGACGACATGATGCCTAGCCTGGAAAACCCTGATAGAAAACAGCTCGAAACAAGAACAGAGGAGGTTATATATGAGTCAAAACCTTCGGGAGAATATATAATGAATTTTTATCGACCAAAATACGTAACGTGCAAGAAAATGGAGTCCGGAAGGCACACGAGGCGCTCACGAGGTACGGGGGCGCACCCAGGGGGTAGAGCGCGCCCACCACCCTCGTGGGGCCCTCGTGTCCTTCCCGGACTGCTACTTATTTTTCTATTTTTCTAAATATTCCAAAATGGAGAAATATTGCCTTAAAAATTGTTTTGGAGTCGGTTTACTTACCATACCGCATACCTATTCCTTTTCGGTGTCTGAAGCGTTCCGGAAAGTGTCTCTTATGTATTCCTCCGGGGTTATGGTTTCAATAATATTGGTTTCAACATTTATGGGATTACCTGAGATATAATGTTTAATTCTTTGACCATTTACCACCTTCGGATTTGTGCCCTTGAAGTTGTTGATTTTTATGGCACCGGAATAATAAAGCTCCTCGATAACGTAGGGGCCTTCCCATTTAGAGAGAAGTTTTCCTACAAAAAATCTTAAACGAGAGTTGTATAGCAATACATAATCACCTACATTAAATTCACGCTTTTGTATCCTTTTGTCATGCCATCTTTTCACTTTTTCTTTAAACAACTTGGCATTTTCATAAGCTTGGGTTCTCCATTCGTCAAGTGAGCTAATATTGAATAACCTCTTCTCACCGGCAAGTTTAAAATCATAGTTGAGTTCTTTAATAGCCCAATATGCCTTATGTTCTAGTTCGAGAGGTAAGTGACATGCTTTTCCATAAACCATTTTATACGGAGACATACCCATAGGAATTTTATATGCAGTTCTATAGGCCCATAATGCATCATCAAGTTTCTTAGACCAATTCTTTCTAGACCTATTAATAGTCTTTTACAAAATTAATTTGAGCTCTCTATTGCTCAACTCTACTTGACCACTAGACTGTGGGTGATAAGGAGATGCAATTCTATGATTAACATCATATTTAGCAAGCATTTTACGGAAGGCACCATGAATAAGGTGTGAACCACCATCAGTCATTAAATATCTAGGGACTCCAAACCTTGGAAAAATAACTTCCTTAAGCATTTTAATAGAAGTGTTATGATCAGCACTACTAGTTGGAATAGCTTCTACCCACTTAGTAACGTAATCAACAGCAACTAGAATATGTGTGTATCCATTAGAGGCAGGAAAAGGTCCCATATAATCAAATCCCCAAACATCAAATGATTTAATAACAAGAGAATAATTCATAGGCATTTCTTGACATCTACTAATATTACCAATTCTTTGACATTCATCACATGACAAGACAAACTTACGGGCATCCTTGAGGAGAGTAGGCCAATAAAAACTAGATTGCAATACCTTATGTGCAGTTCTATCTCTAGCGTGGTGTCCTCCATAAGACTCGGAATGACACTTGCATAGGATCTATTCCTGTTCATGCTCAGGTACACAACGTCCAATAACACCATCTACTCCTTCTTTATAAAGATGTGGGTCATCCCAAAAGTAATGTCTCAAGTCATAGAAAAACTTTTTCTTTTGCTGGTATGTGAAGCTAGGTGGTATAAACTTAGCAACAATATAATTAGCATAATCCGCATACCATGGAGTGCTACGAGAAGTGCTTATAACATTTAATTGTTCATCAGGAAAGTCATCATTAATAGGTAGTGGGTCATCAAGAATATTTTCTAACCTAGATAAGTTGTCTGCAACGGGGTTCTCAGCTCCCTTTCTATCAACAATATGCAAATCAAATTCTTGTAGCAAGAGAACCCATCTAATAAGTCTAGGTTTAGCATCTTTCTTTTCCATAAGGTATTTAATAGCAGCATGATCAGTGTGAATAGTTACTTTAGAATCAACAATATAAGGTCTGAACTTATCACAAGCAAATGCAACTACTAAAAGCTCTTTTTCAGTAGTAGCATAATGTCTTTGAGCATTGTCTAGAGTCTTACTAGCATAATGAATAACATTTAATTTCTTATCAACTCTTTGCCCTAGAACAGCACCTACATCATAATCACTAGCATCGCACATAATTTCAAAGGACAAATTCCAATCAGGTGGCTGAACAATAGGTGCAGAGACTAATGATTTCTTAATTATTTCAAATGCTTCTACACAATCATCATCAAAGACAAATGGTATATCTTTTTGCAATAAATTAGTCAGAGGCCGAGAAATTTTTGAGAAGTCCTTAATGAACACTACTAGGGAAAAGCCTATACACAGAAGCTTGCCAGTAGTGCTGTACAAAATCAAACTCTACTGCTACTTAGTAGCAGCGCGCGTAAATAAACCGCGCTACTGCTATGACTTTTGCAGTAGCGCATACTAGCGAAAAGCGCTGCTGCTATGTTTGAACTGGGCGCGCATGGCTAGCCCAACCTAGCAGTAGCGCGTATACTGGCCCAGCGCTACAGCTACTCTCCTTAGCGGTAGCGCGCTTACATGTAAGGCGCTGCTGCTACTAGAAATAAAATAAAGTGAAAAACAAGTAGAAAAGTAAATGAAAATGAAATAAATAGAAAAAGGAGAAAGAAAAAAAATAAAATGTAAAGAAAAAAAAGAAAAAGGGAAAAAGGAGAAAGGAATAGCAGTAGCGGGTTTCAGGAAACACACTACCGTTACGTTTCACTTAAACATCAGTCCTCCCCGCCCACCGGCCACCACTTCTTCCCCAAATCCCTCGCCCTCGCCGCCGTCTCCCCAATTCGCCGTTGCCCCACTTCGCCGCCGTCTCCTGCCGGCGTGGACGCCCGCAACCTCACCGTCTCCCCCCGAGGCTGCCGTCATCCTCACCGCCGCCGCCCGAGGCCACCCTCAGCCTCACCGCCGCCGCCTGAGACCGCCCTCGACGTCACCGTCGGTGCCCTCCACCTCACCGCCGCCCGAGCCTGCCAAGGACCGCCGTTTCCCATGCCCGAGCCCGCCCTCTCCGCCCCTGCCTCCGTCACCGAGAACCTCCCCGCCACCGTCTCTCCCCTCTCTGTAAGTCCCCCACCCCTCCCCCACTCATCTCTCTCTGCATTTTAGAGAAAAAATTAGTAGAGAAAAAGTTTGTTTATAGCAAAAAATTTAATTTAGAGCAAAGGATGTTAAGTAGTAGATGTTAGAGCAAAAATTAGTTTAGAGCAAAAAATTTGGTTTACAACAAAAGTTAGTTAGGGCAGTAGGGTTTAATTAGGGTAGATGCTGCTTGTATAGTATATAGTGATACTAGTAGATGTTAATTAGGTTAGGGCAATAGTGGTACTAGTAGATGTTAATTAGATGTTATTCAGTTAGGGCACTAGAGTTTTGCTAGGTTAATTAGGTTAGTAGTGCTGCTAGTAGTAGTGGTACAATAGGTTAATTAGGTGATGTTAAATGAATAACCTAAATGAATGAAATTAGTAGTTAACTGAATTTTTTTTCCTTTCATCATTATAGAGCACTAAAGTTAACTGAATTTTGTTCCATTAGTAGTTAAATGAATTTTATTCTACACTTTGTTTTTGAATTAGCTTGTGAAATTTGGACATGTGGTTGCTCGTGTATATTTGGACATGTGTTGCGGTGTCGAAGAGGGATATCTGAACACTGTTTCCAGGGAATGATGCCGAGTGGCCTATGTTTTGCCGGAATGTTGATTCATTTCTGTTCCGGCAAATTTCAGGTTCTCGATTTGTCCACTTTTTAGCAAAGGTCATGCCGAAATTTTCCGTGAATTTCGGCATGACTTGTGCTACAAACTAGACATATCGAGTGCCCGTGATTTGCCGCACCAGGAAGGAGTCAACATTCCTGCAAAACAATTTTCCTTTTTATGTCATTATTCATTTTATTAGGTCTAGAATTAATTAACTACATTTAATCATAGGAAACATGGCTAGCAACGATGAAGGACAGGGTTCTGGTGATTGCGACGACGCCTACCGGGCGGCAGACGAATTTTTTAGCCTTACCGACAATCAACCGATGTTATTGTTGGGCCCACCGGTGGCATCGGGGACTGAGACCGACACGCAGACCAGTCCTGAGACTGAGACCGGCGCTCAGACTCAGACCGGCATCGAGACCGGCGCTGAGACTGAGACCAGAGCTGCCTCGGGGAGCGGAGCCGGTGTAGAACCGAAAGCAAAGAGGCAATGGATTCCTAACAAACTCAGGACTACTAGAGTGGTGGTCACGAAGGTGGACGACGGCAATTTTGAGCCAATAGCGCCCGAGGAAGCGCGTCGATGCTACGGCAATCAAATAGGTTGCATCGTACGGACAACCGCCACCATCAATGATGAGAAACTACAGAAGATAGAAAATATGAGGAGCTCCCTCCTAAAGAAGTTTCACCAGATATTCTTGTTCCCGGGATGGAATGAGAAGGATTATAAAGATCCAGATGAGGACCCGGCAATGAAGAAGATAAACAAACACGCCATGACCAAGTTTAGCGACGCGTTGGCCGCCTGGAAAAATCGAGTGAAAGCAAGGATCATCGACAAGAAGGAACCCTACTCCGAGATTGTAAAGGATAATCCGACAATCACAGAAGATCAGTTTCAAATATTCAAGGAGGCTTGCGAGGCCAAAGAAGCCAAAAAAAAGTCTAAGTACATGAAGGGGCTTCAAGAGAGGAACTTTGGGAGCCACCACCTCGGAATCCGTGGTTACGGCGGAAAGAGGTCCAAATGGGCCAAGGAGGACGAGGAAGCCGCGAGTCTGGGCATCCCAGACCCCTTGGCGGAGTTCACCGTCCCGCAGGAGCGTGACGTCCTCAGGGCCCGGCACCGTTGGGACCCAGTGAAGAAGGTTTACGAGACAACACCGGTCATTACGGAGTTCATGAGACTGCTGGTAATTTTAGTTTCTGATCAATTCGACTGCACACTTTATTCATATTTGTAAACGATCGTTGTGCCTTTTGCAGAGAGAGCAGCACAGGATTGCGGCCGAAAGCGACTCACCGTCTGAGGCATTGGCGAGGCCCAAGTGGGACACTCCATTCAACCGGGCGTTGAACATATTGAAACAACAACCGGTGGATACTCGACTGTCGTATGGACGCGTGCACAGTGTCGGAGACGGCGCCACGTGGAAGAAGTACTACTGTGAGACCACGGAGGAGAGAAAGGAAAGATGGAGGTTAAATGAAGAAAACATCGACAAGAGGGTTGAGATTGCGGTTGAGAAGAAATCAACGCAGACAGTCGCAACAGCGGTAGCTGCCGCAAAACAGGTGGCTGGAGATATTTCTACTACCTTGGTTCCGGCCGTTTTCAATTGGACCAGGCAAAATCCAGAAAAAAATGCAGCGGACTTTCCCCTTGCTGACTTCTTGGCGGGGAGCAGCTCCACTAGCGTTGCACCAGCACCTGCAACTGCACCTGCTCCCGCATCGGCTCCTGCACCGGATGTGCTAGGCGGTGCTTCGTCTTTGGCTGAGCTCGACACCCTCACAGTATTTGTCACACCGGCCCCTTCAATATAAATGTATAATCTCCCGTTTTCATTGCCTTTCAGATTTTTCACGTCGCAGACTTTTCTTTGCAGGCCGACGAAACCCCGTGCACCATATTGTACACCATCGGCGACCAGAAGGTGGACGTGGGGAAGGCGACGATAATGGAGCCGAAGGAACCATTGTTCCACTGCCGACCGATCCCCCCGAACGTCTTCATGGTTTCCGTGGCCAGTGTCAAACCGGGCCACGAGAATTTGCCTCCTCCAGTACTACTGGGGGATGACGTTGAGACACTGCGGCGGCTTGGTGATTGTTGCAATGCTGGGTGGGTCCTGTTGTGGCCAAAGAGTCTGCTTCGTCTGGAGGCGGCCGGGAGCACACCCACGAGCACGCAGCCTCAGCAAGGTATGAACATCAACACCCCACCTACCCAATTAGCGTCGGGTGTCAGGTTGGGTGATAGCGGACGGGGTAAGGAGGAGGCTCCATTAGTCGCTGATGACATCGCCATGGATGAGGATGAGGACGACGATGGCGCTGCTGAACAGTATGTCTATACTGGCGCCTCCTCAGGGTTTGAGCGTCATGAGTCGGTGCCTGAATTGCCATCTCAACGTATTATGGACGACCCTCCGGTAGTAAAGAAGTTTAGGAAGAGAGCGAGGAGAGGCAAAAATAGTTGCTTCTATGATCCAGCCGCCGAGGCAGCCTCGGCTTCAGGACCGTATAGATATCCCCGATGCGGATAAATGGCATATCCCCGGTCAACCAATCCTACCTGCAACATCACTACGGGCCAGATTTGGCGATCTAAAGAGACTTCATGATGATGTTCTGCGGGTAGAGAAAGACCTCATCGCCTCGAAAGATCCAGGTTACCCACTCTACGTGGTTAACGTTCCGCGGCAAATGTCGTACGTCGACAGCTTCCCCGAGGATAAGATCTTCCTCCGATTTGATTACATATTCGACATGTTTCACGTGAAGAAGCTGGATTTTACGTTTGTCTGCCTTTATGCCTTGCACATGAACTACATCATCGGGGTTGAGCAGATATCTCATATCTGTGTCACTGACCCGTACTACATGCACGAGGGCTTCTTGGGAGTCTGCACAAAGCACCGTGAATACGCGAGGGATTACATCGCCAGTTTCATGCTCGCCAATAAGGACAAGGGGGCGATTATCGTGCCTTATCATCCCGTGTAAGTCATCCACGCTGCTATCCTTCCTTCGATTTCAATCATTCATTTGCACGGTGGAGGGTAATTAATTTGAGGACTTATTTTGCGCAGCGGCGGGCGCGCCGTCCTCATCATCCTCTACCCCTGATTCTCCCACGCTCTTTACTTGGACTCGTCAAAGAACATTCACAAAAAGGATTACACCCACATCAAGGATGTTCTCGATAGTGCTATGTATTACTACCAATCAATGGGTGGAGTGGTCAGGGACAAGAAGATAAGGGGCGGCAGGGTCGCCTTCGGCCATAAGACGGACTTCTGCTGCATCCAGCAACCGAACGATTCTCTTAATGATGGATTCTATGTCATACACCACATGCTGGAGTACAGACGGGATCACCAGAACCTTCGCATGGCACCTTCTTCCGGCGATGCCCATATTATGCAATGGGCAAAGGACATAGGAGATATCGAGGATCATCGACTTCGAGCTGAGTTCTATAACATCCAGCGCGAACTTGCCCAAATCATCATGAAGGAGGTCGTCGGAAAAACAGGGATGTTCTACGGAGAAGGACAAATGTCGCGGGAAGACGTCCGAACATGGATAGCCTCTTAGCGTCTCGACCTGAAGCCTTTCACTAGGCTCGGGGACTATCTCCCTGACTTGGATGGATGGAACGACATGTTGGAGTGATTGTCGATATATGACAATGTGTCCGTTTAGTCCATACTTTCTATATGACAAAACTTTGAGTTATGCACGGTGAAACTTTATTTGTGATGTAATTAAACCGTTCTCCTCCTCGACTAGCGAAAATCACCCTAGTTAGGGAATTTTGGGGTACGATGAACTTTGTTATTTATGCTTATGATATGTTGTTTCTATTTTTGCCAAGTCTGTCTCTTTTTGTTGATCAACTATATATGTTGCATATCATCGACTCATGTGATGATGCAGGTGCATAGATCATAGATGGTGAAGAAGTGCTACGCCAGGAGTATATATACGACAAGTGGCCGGAGTGTCAGGCCGCCCAGGTGTACCGGTTTCCGGTTTCCGAGCGACAGGCAGTAGTTAGTTTAGGTTCACGCTAGTGCGAGAGAGGGATACGAACTCATGTTCTCAAAGTGATAGCTCCTCTCGCGTATATCATTGTTTAGATGGATGACGATGCATTTGTAAATAATCGAGACTTGTATCACTATTTTTGAGATGATGACGAGAGACCACTTTGTGTTGGATGATGATTATGATGATGACATGATTTGATGAGACTAATTGTATGTATATGCTATGATTACATTTGTATGTGTATGATATGCTAAAGATTATTGTATAAAGCCTATTCAAATACAAAACAAATATGCAGGAAAAAAACTAATAAATAAACTAGTAGTAGCGAGGGGGGAAATTTAGCAGTAGCGCCTCCTTACCAGTAGCGCATCCCAGCAAACAGCGCTGCAGATAATATCAGTAGCGCCCTTTCCCAAAGAGCGCTACAACTATTCATGTATAGCAGTAGCGTGGGACAACAGGCGCTACTGCTATACGTTAGCTGTAGCGCCTTATTAGTAGCGCCAGCACCCGCGCTACTGAGAGGCCCAAAACCCTCGCTGCTGCTAGGCTTTTCCCTAGTAGTGGAACCTCCTATAAAATCCGGTGTGACCAAGGAAACTTCTTATACCTTTGATGTCCTTGGGACATGGCATCTTTTCAATAGCCTCAACCTTGGCTTTATCAACTTCAATACCTCTTTCAGAAACTTTGTGCCCCAAGACAATACCTTCATTAACCATAAAGTGGCACTTTTCCCAATTCAAGACAAGATTAGTTTCTTCACATCTCTGCAAAACTCGATCAAGATTGCTCAAACAATCGTCAAAAGAGAAACCATAGACGGAAAAGTCGTCCATGAAAACCTCACAAATCTTTTCACAAAAGTTAGAGAATATAGCCATCATGCATCTTTGAAAGGTAGCAGGTGCATTACATAAACCAAAAGGCATACGTCTATAAGCAAAAGTACCAAAAGGGCAAGTAAAAGTAGTTTTTGATTGATCTTTAGCCGACACAGGTATTTGAGAGAAACCAGAATAACCATCTAGAAAGCAATAATGTGTGTGTTTGCATAATCTTTCTTGCATTTGATCAATAAAAGGTAAGGGGTAATGATCTTTCTTAGTAGCTTTATTTAATTTGCGGAAATCAATTACCATCCTATAACCTGTGAAAATTCTTTGTGGAATCAATTCATCTTTATCATTAGGAACAACAGTAATACCTCCCTTCTTAGGGACACAATGGACAGGACTTACCCACTCACTATGAGCAACGGGATAAATTATACATGCCTCCAGAAGCTTGAGTATTTCTTTTCTTACCACTTCTTTCATTTTAGGATTCAGACGTCGTTGAGGATCACGAACTGGTTTGGCATCTGCTTCCAAATTTATTTTATGTTGACATAGAGTGGGACTAATGCCCTCAAGATCATCAAGAGTATATCCAATAGCAGCATGATGCTTCTTCAGAGTTTTCAATAATCTTTCTTCTTCATGCTCTGAAAGGTTAGCACTAATAATAACAGGATATATCTTCTTTTCATCAAGATAAACATATTTAAGATTATCAGGCAACAGTTTAAGCTCAAACACGGGATCACCCTTGGGTGGAGGAGGATCCCCTAAAATTTCAACAGGCAAGTTGTGTTGCAGAATAGGTTCCTGTTTAAAGAATACTTCATCTATTTCCCTTCTTTCATTCATGAACATATCATTTTCATGGTCTAGCAAATAGTGTTCTAAAGGATCACTAGGAGGTACAGCAATAGAAGCAAGACCAATAATTTCATCCTTACTAGGTAATTCTCCCTCATGATGTTGTTTACTAAATTTAGAGAGATTAAACTCATGAACCATATCATCCAGGCCAACAGTAACAACATTCTTTTCACAATCTATCTTAGCATTAACAGTGTTCAAGAAGGGTCTACGAAATATAATAGGACAAAAGCTATCTTGTGGGGAAGTAAGAACAAGAAAATCAGCAGGATATTTAGTTTTCCCACACAAGACTTCAACATCTCTAACAATTCCAATTGGTGAAATAGTATCTCTATTAGCAAGTTTAATTGTGACATCAATATCTTCTAACTCAACAGGTGCAATATCATGCATAATTTCTTTGTATAAGTCATGAGGTATAACACTAGCACTAGCACCCATATCACATAAGCCATGATAAAAATGATCTCCTATTTTAACAGAAATAACAGGCACGCCCACCACAGGTCTATGTTTATCTTTAGCACAAGGTTTAGCAATTCTAGCAGTTTCGCCTTCGAACTGAATAACATGCCCCTCAATATTATCAGACAAGAGATCTTTAACAATAGCAATATTAGTTTCTACTTTAACTTGCTCAGGAGGTGTATATGTTTTAATATTGATTTTACGAACAACAGTTGAAGGTTTGTCATGATCCTTTATTCTAATAGGAAAGGGTGGTTTCTCGACATAAGAAGTAGGAACAATAGGATCATTATAAGTGACAGTATTTTCTTCAACTTTAATAGGTGCAGCTACTTTTACTTCTATGGGAGGATGATATTTAAACCACTTCTCCTTAGGGAGATCAACATAAGTAGCAAAAGATTCACAGAAAGAAGCTACTATCTCAGAATAAAGTCCATATTTAGTGCTAAACTTACGGAAAATATCGGTATCCATAAAAGATTTAACACAATCAAACTTAGGTGTCATACCTGACTCTTTACCCTCGTCGAGGTCCCAATCTTCAGAGTTGCATTTAATTCTATCCAATAAATTCCATCTGAATTAAATAGTCTTCATCATAAAAGAGCCAGCACAAGAAGTATCGAGCATGTTGCGATTGTTTTCAGAAAGCCGAGCATAAAAACTTTGCATAATTATTTCTCTCTGGAGCTCATGATTGGGGCATGAATATAACATTGATTTAAGCCTCCCCCAAGCTTGAGCGATGCTTTCTCCTTCGCGAGGCCAGAAATTATATATATAATTGCGATCATGATGAACAAGATGCATAGGGTAATACTTTTGATGAAATTCCAGCTTCAATCTTTTATAGTCCCATGATCTCATATCATCACATAGCCTATACCATGTCAATGCGTCTCCCTTCAAAGATAAAGGGAAGACCTTCTTCTTAGCAACATCATTGGGTATACCTGCAAGCTTAATTAATCCACAAACTTCATCCACACATATTAAGTGCTCATCAGGATGCTTTGTTCCATCTCCTATAAAAGGATTAGCTAGCAGTTTTTTCATCATAGCCGCAGGAAATTCAAAAGGAGTATCATTTTCAATAGGTTCAGTAGGTTGAGGAGCAACTCTTTGCTCTACTAGACAGGGTGAAGATACCCTGAACAAGCCCCTCAGAGAATTACTTTCCATAGTAACAAGTGACAGTAAATTTCAGCACACTATATAAATTTTTCCTTACAAAATTCCACCTACCAAAGGCGCTACACTCCCCGGTAACGGCTCCAGAAAAGGGTCTTGGTGACCCACAAGTATAGGGGATCTATCGTAGTCCTTTCAATAAGTAAGAGTGTCGAACCCAATGAGGAGTAGAAGGAAATGAAAAGCGGTTTTCAGCAAGGTATTCTCTGCAAGTACTGAAATAAGTGGTAACAGATAGTTTTGTGACGGGATAAATTGTAACGAGCAACAAGTAACAAAAGTAAATAAAGTGCAGCAAGGTGGCCCAATCCTTTTGTAGCAAAGGACAAACTGGAACAAACTCTTATAATAGGAAAAGCGCTCCCGAGGACACATGGGAATATCGTCAAGCTAGTTTTCATCACGTTCATATGATTCATGTTCGATACTTTGATAATTTGATATGTGGGTGGACCGGTGCTTGGGTGTTGTTCTTACTTGAACAAGCATCCCACTTATGATTAACCTCTATTGCAAGCATCCGCAACTACAACAAAAGTATTAAGGTAAACCTAACCATAGCATGAAACATATGGATCCAAATCAGCCCCTTACGAAGCAACACATAAACTAGGGTTTAAGCTTCTGTCACTCTAGCAACCCATCATCTACTTATTACTTCCCAATGCCTTCCTCTAGGCCCAAATAATGGTGAAGTGTTATGTAGTCGACGTTCACATAACACCACTAGAGGCTAGACAACATACATCTTATCAAAATATCAAACGAATACCAAATTCACATGACTAATCATAGCAAGACTTCTCCCTTGTCCTCAGGAACGAATGTAATTACTCACAAAGCATATTCATGTTCATAATCAGAGGGGTAATAATATGCATATAGGATCTGAACATATAATCTTCCACCAATTAAACCAACTAGCATCAACTACAAGGAGTAATCAACACTACTAGCAACCTACTAGCACGAATCCCGGACTTTGAGACAAGAATTGGATACAAGAGATGAACTAGGGTTTGGAGATGAGATGGTGCTGGTGAAGATGTTGATGGAGATTGCCCTCTCCCGACGAGAGGAGCGTTGGTGATGACGATGGTGATGATTTCCCCCTCCGGGAGGGAAGTATCCCTGGCAGAATAGCTCTGCCAGAGCTCTAGATTGGATCCGCCAAGGTTCCGCCTCGTGGCGGCGGAGTCTCGTCCCGAAAAGTTCCCTCTTATTTTTTTTCTCATCGAAAGACCTCATATAGGAGAAGATGGGCATCGGAGAGCCACCAGGGGGATCACGAGGTAGGGGGCGCGCCCTAGGGGGGGGGCGCCCCCACCCTCGTGAGCAGGGTGTGGGCCCCCTGGCCTTCATATTTGGCGTGGATTTTTATTTATTTACTCTAATAAGTTCCGTGGAGTTTCAGGACTTTTGGAGTTGCGCAGAATAGGTCTCTAATATTTGCTCCTTATCCAGACCAGAATTCCAGCTGCCGGCATTCTCCCTCTTTATGTAAACCTTGTAAAATAAGAGAGAATAGCCCTAAGTATTGTGACATAAAGTGAAATAACAGTCCATAATGCAATAAATATCGATATAAAAGCATGATGCAAAATGGACGTATCACTCGTCTGTTACAAAGTTGGCATGGTATCATCATAATAGTTGCGGGAGAAAGTCTTCACTTTTTCTTCGCTTGTGTCATTTGCTTATTGCGCCGTAACCATGGATAATATTCATCGTTTATCAAGATGCTTGGGTCAGCCTTGACATTGAAGGGAGGAATTTCATGAAACTTTTCATAATCTTCAGACATGTCTGTATTGCCCTCCACTCCCACGATGTCCCTTTTTCCTGAAAGAACTATGTGGCGCTTTGGCTCATCGTATGATGTATTCGCTTCCTTATCTTTTTTTTTCTTGGTTTGGTAGACATGTCCTTCACATAGATAACCCGTGCCACATCATTGGCTAGGACAAATGGTTCGTCAGTGTACCCAAGATATTTCAGATCCACTATTGTCATTCCGTACTGTGGGTCTATCTGTACCCCGCCTCCTGACAGATTGACCCATTTGCACTTAAACAAAGGGACCTTAAAATCATGTCCGTAGTCAAGTTCCCATATGTCCACTATGTAACCATAATATGTGTCCTTTCCCCTCTCGGTTGCTGCATCAAAGCGGACACCGCTATTTTGGTTGGTGCTCTTTTGATCTTGGGCGATCGTGTAAAATGTATTACCATTTATCTCGTATCCTTTGTAAGTCAATACAGTCAAAGATGGTCCCCTGGACAACAAGTACAGCTCATCACAAACAGTGTTGTCACCTCTGAGACGTGTTTCCAACCAACTGCTGAAAGTCCTGATGTGTTCACATGTAATCCAGTCGCCGCACTGCTTTGGGTGTTTGGAGCGCAGACTGTTCTTGTGTTCATCGACATACGGGGTCACCAAGGTAGAGTTCTGTAGAACTGTGTAGTGTGCTTGAGACCAAGAATGTCCGTCCCTGCATATTATTGAGTCCCCTCCCAACGTGCCTTTTCCAGTCAGTCTCCCCTCATACCGTGATTTTGGGAGACATATCTTCTTAAGGCCAAGAATGAAGTCAACACAAAACCCAATGACATCCTCTGTTTGATGGCCCATGGAGATGCTTCCTTCTGGCCTAGCGCAGTTACGCACATATTTATTTAGGACTCACATGAACCTCTCAAAGGGGAACATATTGTGTAGAAATACGGGCCCCAGAATGACAATCTCGTCTACTAGAGGAACTAGGACGTGCGTCATGATATTGAAGAAGGATGGTGAGAACACCGGCTCGAAACTGACAAGACATTGCGGCACATTACTCCTTAGCCTTGGTACGATTTCTGGATCGATCACCTTCTGAGAGATTGCATTGAGGAATGCACATAGCTTCACAATGGCTAATCGGACATTTTCCGGTAGAAGCCCCCTCAATGCAACCAGAAGCAGTTGCGTCATAATCACGTGGCAGTCATGAGACTGTAGGTTCTGGAACTTCTTCTCTGGCATATTTATTATTCCCTTTATATTTGACGAGAAGCCAGTCGTGACCTTCATACTGAGCAGGCATTCAAAGAAGATTTCTTTCTCTTCTTTCGTAAGAGCGTAGCTGGCAGGACCTTCATACTGCTTCGGAGGCATGCCGTCTTTTTTGTGCAAACGTTGCAGGTCCTCCCGTGCCTCGGGTGTATATTTTGTCTTCCCATACACGCCCAAGAAGCCTAGCAGGTTCACGCAAAGGTTCTTTGTCACGTGCATCACGTCAATTAAAGAGCGGATCTCTAGGTCTTTCCAGTAGGGTAGGTCCCAAAATATAGATTTCTTCTTCCACATGTGCGTGTCCCTCAGCGTCATTCGGAACAGCTAGTCCGTCGGGACCCTTTCCAAAGATTACGTGTAAATCATTGACCATAGCAAGTACGTGATCACCGGTACGCATGGCGGGATTCTTTCGGTGATCTGCCTCGCCTTTGAAATGCTTGCCTTTCTTTCGACATTGATGGTTGGTCGGAAGAAATCGACGATGGCCCAGGTACACATTCTTCCTGCATTTTTTCAGGTATATACTTTCAGTTTGATCTAAACAGTGCGTGCATGCGTGGTATCCCTTGTTTGTCTATCCTGAAAGGTTACTGAGAGCGGGTCAATCGTTGATGGTTACAAACAGCAACGCGTGCAGGTTAAATTCCTCCTGTTTGTGCTCATCCCACGTACATACACCATTCCCATTTCACAGCTGTAAAAGTTCTTCAACTAATGGCCTTAGGAACACATCAATGTTGTTGCCGGGTTGCTTAGGGCCTTGGATGAGAACTGGCATCATAATGAACTTCCGCTTCATGCGCATCCAAGGAGGAAGGTTATACATACATAGAGTCATGGGCTAGGTGCTGTGATTGCTGCTCTGCTCCCAGAAAGGATTAATGCCATCCGCGGTTAAACCAAACCATACGTTCCTTGGGTCACTTGCAAACTCAGGCCAGTACTTTCTCTCGATTTTTCTCCACCGCGACCCGTCAGCGGGTGCTCTCAACTTCCCGTCTTTCTTACGGTCCTAACTATGCCACGGCATCAACTTGGCATGCTCTTCGTTTTTGAACAGACGTTTCAACCGTGGTATTATAGTTGCATACCACATCACCTTCGCAGGAACCCTCATCCTGGGGGGCTCGCCGTCAACATCACCAAGGTCATCTCGACTGATCTTATACCGCAATGCACCGCACACCGGGCATGCGTTCAGATCCTTGTACGCACCGCGGTAGAGGATGCAGTCATTAGGGCATGCATGTATCTTCTGCACCTCCAATCCTAGAGAGCATACGACCTTCTTTGCTGCATATGTACTGTCGGGCAATTCGTTATCCTTTGGAAGCTTCTTCTTCAATATTTTCAGTAGCTTCTCAAATCCTTTGTCAGGCACAACATTCTCTGCCTTCCACTGCAGCAATTCCAGTACGGTACCGAGCTTTGTGTTGCCATCTTCGCAATTGGGGTACATCCCTTTTTTGTGATCCTCTAACATGCGATCAAACTTCAGCTTCTCCTTTTGACTTTCGCATTGCGTCCTTGCATCGACAATGACCCGGCGAAGATCATAATCATCGGGCACATCGTCTGGTTCCTATTGATCTTCAGTAGCTTCCCCTGTTGCAGCATCATTGGGCACATCGTCTGGTTCCTCTTGATCTTCAGCAGCTTCCCCCGTTGCAGCATCACCGTATTCAAGGGGCACATAGTTGTCATCGTCCTCTTCTTCTTCGCCGTCTTCCATCATAACCCCTATTTCTCCGTGCCTCGTCCAAACATTATAGTGTGGCATGAAACCATTGTAAAGCAGGTGGGTGTGAAGGATTTTCTGGTCAGAGTAAGATTTTGTATTCCCACATTTAGGGCATGGACAACACATAAAACCATTCTTCTTGTTCGCCTCATCCACTTCGAGAAAATCATGCACGCCCTTAATGTACTCGGAGGTGTGTCTGTCACCGTACATCCATTGCCGGTTCATCTGCGTGCATTATATATAATAAAGTGTGTCAAAAACCATTACATAACATCATGAATAGATAATTAAGTGACCAAATTAATAGAAGTTCATAATCACATTAAAACCAAAGTACATACATAGTTCTCATCTAACATATAGCTCTCCAGAGCATCTAATTAATTAAACCACACATTGAAACTATGTAAAACATTTCAATGCGAAAACAAATGTGATCATAATCGCAACCAAGGTAACAATTGATCCAACGGCATAATGATACCAAGCCTCGGTATGAATGGCATATTTTCTAATCTTTCTCATCTTCAACCGCATTGCATCCATCTTGATCTTGTGATAATCGACGACATCCGCAACATGCAACTCCAATATCATCTTCTCCTCCTTAATTTTTTTATTTTTTCCTTCAAGTAATTGTTTTCTTCTTCAACTAAATTTAACCTCTCGACAATAGGGTCGGTTGGAATTTCCGGTTCAACTACCTCCTACATAAATAAAATCTATGTCACGTTGGTCGGCATAATTGCCATAAACAATAAATGAACCAAATAGTTATAAAAATATAATATATACTACATCCGAATCATAGCCAGGACGAGGGCCGACGGGGGCGGATACCAAAACCATCGCACTATATAATAACAAGCAATAATAAAAGTAAGAAAATTAGACAAGTATCTATCTAAAGTAAGATTTTTTTTTCTAACAGAAACAAGATAAGAACAGGAGGCTCACCACGGTGGTGCCAGCGACGAGATCGGCGCGGGCGATCGACGGCGGTGAAGACGGGAATGGAACGTGACAGGCCGCTAAACCTAGACAAATCTCGAGGAAAATGGAGCTTTGAGGTCGAGCTTCGAGAGGAGAAAGCTTAACTAGTGTGGCTCGGGCATTTCATCGAACACCTCATGTGCATAGAAGGTGAGCTAGAGCACCACAAAACGCTCCCCTCGCCGGCCAGAGAAAAACAGAGCACTGGAGTGCTCTGCTCGCGGGCAAGGGGTATATATAGGCACCTCATTAGTCCCAGTTCATGGCACAAACCGGGACTAAAGGGAAGCCTGTTGTCCCGGTTCAAGCCACCAACCGGGACCAATGATGGTGGGCCAGAAGCGAGGTCCATTCGTTCCGGTTCGTCCCATCAACCGGGACCAAAGGGGCCAAACGAACCGGGACCAATGCCCCCACGAGGCCCGGCAGGCCCCTGGCCTCACGAACCGGGACCAATGCCCCATGGGTCCCAGTTCTGAACTGAACCGGAACTAATGGGCTAACCCGGCCTGAACCAAAGTCCTCTTTTCTACTAGTGATGCATGCACATGAAGGAGTGCAAATTCACAAAATTTAATCTCCCGGTTTTACCTAAATTACCTCAAAAGTATCGAGTCAGTACACACCTGGGCAGAATCGGAGCATCTATACTCAGAGGAAAAACACATATGCATTGCGCAGCTTCACCAATAATAAAAATATTAAGATGGCATCTGAAAAAAAAAGTAGGTGCTTGGGTACATCAAATTGCCTAAAATCCGCAACTAGCTCCCCCAAATATTCAATAGTGATCCTTACCTCAAAAAAAAATATTCAATAGTGATCCCAACAAATAACAAGTAATCCCAAAAAATAACAAGTAATCTTCCGCTTCAAAAGAAAAATGTGCTTTAGTCACTATTGAAAATAACAAATGTTGCATAGAACAATGCATGCTTTCCTGCGGAAACCTGCTAATTTTTCAAAGGTTGTGTGTTGCGCCATCTATCCTTTTCAGCTAGTGCATGTGGACGTGTTCGAGATCAGACACGTCGAGGCCGTTTATCTCAGCGAGTGCCACCTTGAATTGCCTCTCTTGCTCCTCATAGCTCAACCTGAACGAATCGAGTTCGGGGCTGCTCCAGTGTCCGAGGCCGCACAAGATCCCATTGTATTCCATCATCCGCTCTCTAAAGTTGGGCTCCCTCATTAGCGCAAGGAATCCGTGGAGGAGGTGGCCAGGTGATTTGGCGGCCCTGGCGGCTGCAAACAGCGGAGGCTCCTCCCCACCCAGAGTTTGCCACTCTGCGAGAAATTTGAGGTCGTAAAGATTCGGAAAGTGAATCCGGATCAGGCGGATGAGCCCGTAGCGGCCGTGATTATGTTTGGGATAGATCTGAAGAGGGTTACATAAGCAGTCCACCAAGTGGGCGATATCCTCAGCGCCGTCCGAGGTCACCCAGGTGACATCGGTTATCATGACGGCGCCGCAGGCCCTGAGAGCGTTGGCGAAGCGGGCGCGATCGACGCGGCCTACGCAGGGCTCCACACCCAGCTTCAACATAAATCGCTCCTCCTTGGCCGACGGCACGCCCAGGTGGAACCGCCAGACACGGGCGAGGTCGCCGTCGCGGTTGACCAGCGCCAAGGCGATCTACAGAAACCGCACGCCTCTGACCCTGTTGTAGATGTGCTGGCAGTTGGCGTCCATGTTGCGGTAGTACGACATGAGGCCAGTAATGTGATAGACGCCGTCGGCGTCTGCCGCGAGTTCGCGGGCGCAGCCTGGGACGGGGCGGGGAGGGACGTCGTAGGACGTGGCCACGACGGCGATGGGGAAGTCCCGGAACATGTCCGACATGCGAGCCAGCTCTGCCTCCTGATTATGGGCCCAGACCTCCACCACTCGCGTCTTGCCCCTGCCCCTGCCCATGCCTGCGGCGGCTTCAGCATGCGGCGGCGGCGGCGGCCGATGCGACATGATCTCCTAGCTAGGCCTGATTGATCTATCGACTGATCTATTCTATTGAACGAGACGAGGAGACGTCCCCTCGATCGCCAGGATTTTATAGAGGATACGGGAGTCGTCTTGTGTTGTGGATCGGAAATCCTTGTTGCCGAGAAATAAACTGCATGACTGGGACTTCTCCGACGAACACTAGGCTCGGACGTCTTTTTATTTTTTTGAGCTAGGCTCAGACGTCTTCGTGCGGCGGCCGCTGACTCTGAGTGCCTAACGGGCTGCACACATGAGTGGCTAGCAATTTTTTCCTTTCTAAACGGGCCGCAAACATGAGTGGCTAGTGATTTTTTTTCCTTTCTAAACGGGCCGCAGGCAGACTAAGCTACCGGGCATGGGAGAAAAGCCTAAGGTAAAAAGCGAAAAAAACCAGGGTAAGAGCATCTGCAGCTGCGCGCCCCAACCCGCTTCATACGCTCGGGCGGGCCGCTCAGTCACAAAATTTCAACCCAGACGGACGCCTCAAACAGACCTTAAACGTCCGGGTTGACCAGCACCCCTCAAATCCAACCCAAATATGGGGCGGGTATGGGCACGTCCACGCGCACGTCTGACCCGACAGGCTGTCCCCACCGCAAGTTGCACCAAATTGACCTACCGGATTCATTTGCTCTATTCTCTCTTCTTCATCCTCCTCGACGTCCGTCTCGCCGCCGCCGCGCGCGCCCCGTAGCAGTTCCTAGCCTCTGCGTCGGCACCTCCAACAGAGAAATTGTCTCTCCCGTCCTTGCTGTCGGGGTCGTGTTTGCCGGCTTGGACCCCCACCACGGTACGTCCGGCAACTCTCTGGCTCCGCTTTGCACTCTATGTGCTCGATACATTGATTGACCGGATTTTTTTTGTGATTTTTCAAGGAAAACGATGAATTCTGATGCTTTGTCCGACGAGGAGTATGGGCCAACAGAGCTTGATCAAATGATTCAAGAAGCTTCCTTGATTCCTCGGATTCAGACAAATAGTTGGTCACGATCATGCTCATGAGCATGCAAGACGAAATAGGCCGACGGGTGGAGCATATTCTCAACTTTAAGGGCTCAATCAAAGGGAGAAGAGTGATACATCGGGATTGGGTGTCTGGGGCACGGCTATTGCTGAAGGATTACTTTGCTCCAAACCCAACCTTTTCGGATGGTCCATGGTTTCATCGCTGCTTCCGCATGCGGAAACCATTGTTTTTGCACATTGTGGAGTGAGTGGAGGCACATGATGACTACTTCAAGCTCAAGAGGGATTGTTGCGGACCACTTTATTTCTCTGCTAAGCAGAAGTGCATGGCTGCTTTGAGGATGCTTGCACTTGGTATTGCCGCAAATGCCCTTGGCGAGATGATCAGGATAGGGGAGAGCATATGCCTGAAGGCTACTGTCAAGTTTGCTCATGTCGTGGTGCAGGTGTTTGGAGCAGAATATTTGATAGAACCAAATGTGCAGGACATGTAAAGGTTGTTGTCTATTGGAGAGGCCAGAGAGTTTTCAAAAATGCTCAGACCAATTAATGGCATGCATTGGCAATAGAAGAACTGCCCCAAAAATTTGCAGGGAATGTATCAAGTTCACACCAAAGAGGCCACCATCATACTTGAAGTGATGGCATCACAAGACTTATGGATTTTGCATGCTTTCTTTGGAATACTGGGATCTCACAACGACATCAACGTGCTTCAACAATCTTCGGTGTTCAAGAGGCTTCGCAACGGGGAATCGCCGCCATGCAACTACACTGTCAACGACCGTGAGTACAACATGGGATACTATCTTGCAGACTGCATTTATTCTCAGTGGGCGACATTTGTGAAGACCATATTCGAACCATAGGGCAAAAACAAAGCTACTTTGCAACAATGCAGGAAGTAGCTATGAAGGATGTGGAGAGGGCATTCGGAGTGCTTCAAGCTCGTTAGGGAATTGTTCGCGGAGTTGCAATGATGTGGAATTTCAAAAGTTTCTGGCAGCTCATGACATGTTGTGTTATTTTGCAAAATATGATTGTTGAGGAGGAGGGTGATGGTGTAGCCCAAACCAATAATTTAGAAGCACCTGGAGAACAAGTTCAAATCCTGGAAGATCAAGATGCAGCACAGCTTATGAACTTTCTGCAGATGCATCAGAATATTCGAGATCATCAGATGCACGAACAGCTACTCAATGATCTTGAGGAGCATATGTGGACCCACAATGAAAACCAAAGAGCTAATGTTTAAGTTGTGCACTTAAATAATTTTTATGTAACAAGAACTATGTATTTTCAGTACCAACATTTGTTATTTACGTGCGATATTGGCGTGTATGATCAACGTGCATGGATTTATATGGATTTGAGAATCCGTATTTGAGATTTGTGGATGCCAGGAACAAGATATGAGGGGCCAACGGGCACTATCCACAGACGCGACTGCGGACGTATAGGGAGCCGGATTTGCCAAATCCGACTGTAGATGCTCTAAATTGCTATATTTGATCGCTACAGTAGGCGCTTCACTAGTAGAAAACAGGGCTTTGGTGCAGGCCGGCTCAGCCCATTAGTCCCGGTTCAGTCCAGAACCGGGACCAATGTGGGCATTGGTCCCGGTTCGTGAGCCCAGGGGGTCGGCCGGGCCACGTGGGCTATTGGTCCCGGTTCATCTGGACCTTTTGGTCCCGGTTGGTGGGATGAACCGGGACCAATGGGCCTCGCTCCTGGCCCACCACCATTGGTCCCGGTTGGTGGCTTGAACCGGGACCAAAGGCTCCCCTTTAGTCCCGGCTCATGCCACCAACCGGGACCAATAAGGTGCCTATATATACCCCTCGCTCGCGAGCAGAGCACCCCAGTGCTCTGTTTTTCTCTGGCCGAGGGGGAGAGGGCTTGGTGGTGCTCTAGCTCACCTCCTATGCACACAAGGTGTTCGATGGAATGCCCAAGCAACAGTACTTAAGCTTTCTCCTCTCCAAGCTCGACCTCCAAGCTCTATTTTCCATAATATTTGTCTAGGTTTAGCGGTCCGTACGCCCCGTCCCCGTCTTCACCGCCGTCGATCACCCGCGCCGAGCTCATCGCTGGCACCACCGTGGTGAGCCTCTTGTTTTATCTTCCTTCTGAAAGGAAAAATATTCTTACTTGCATGTTTACATAGATACTTGTATTATTTTCTTACTTTTATTATTGCATCTTATATAGTGCGATGGTTTTGGTATCCGCCCCCGTCGGCCCTCATCCTGTCTATGATTCGGATGTGGTATATATATTATCTTTATAACTATTGGTTCATTTATTGTTTATGAAAATTATGCCGACCAACGTGACATAGATATTATTTATGTAGGATGTATGTGAATCGGAAATGCCAACCGACCCTATTGTCGAGAGGTTAAATTTAGTTGAAGAAGAAAACAATTTGTTGAAGGAAAAAATTAAAAAAAATTGAGGAGGAGAAGATGATATTGGAGTTGCATGTTGCGGATGTCGTCGATGATCACAAGATCAAGATGGATGCAATGCGCTTGAAGATTAGAAAGATTAGAAAATATGCCATTGATACCGAGGCTTGGTATCATTATGCCGTTGGATCAATTGTTACCTTGGTTGCGATTATGATCGCATTTGTTTTCGCATTGAAATGTTTTAAATAGTTTCAATGTATGGTTTAATTAATTAGATGCTCTGGAGAGCTATATGTTGTTAGATGAGAACTATGTATGCACTTTGGTTTTAATGTGATGATGAACTTCTATTAATTTGGACACTTAATTATATATAATGCACGCAGATGAACCGGCAATGGATGTACGGTGACAGACACACCCGCGAGTACATTAAGGGCGTGCATGAGTTTCTCGAAGCGGCTGAGGCAAACAAGCAGAATGGTTTTATGTGTTGTCCATGCACTGAATGTGGGAATACGAGGTCTTACTCTAACCGGAAAATCCTTCACTCCCACCTGCTTTACAAGGGTTTCATGCCACACTATAATGTTTGGACGAGGCACGGAGAAATAGGGGTTATGATGGAAGACGGCGAAGAAGAAGAGTACGATGACAACTATGTGCCCCCTGAATACGGTGATGCTGCAACGGGGGGAGCTGGTGAAGATCAAGAGGAACCAGACGATGTGCCCAATGATGCTGCAACGGGTGAAGCTGCTGAAGATCAAGAGGAACCAGACGATGTGCCCGATGATTGTGATCTCCGCCGGGTCATTGTCGATGCAAGGACGCAATGCGAAAGTGAAAAGGAGAAGCTGAAGTTCGATCGCATGTTAGAGGATCACAAAAAAGGGTTGTACCCCAATTGCGAAGATGGCAACACAAAGCTCGGTACCGTACTGGAATTGCTGCAGTGGAAGGCAGAGAATGCTGTGGCTGACAAAGGATTTGAGAAGCTACTGAAAATATTGAAGAAGAAGCTTCCAAAGGATAACGAATTGCCCGACAGTACATACGCAGCAAAGAAGGTCGTATGCCCTCTAGGATTGGAGGTGGAGAAGATACATGCATGCCCTAATGACTGCATCCTCTACCGCGGTGCATACAAGGATCTGAACGCATGCCCGGTATGCGGTGCATTGCGGTATAAGATCAGACGAGATGACCCTGGTGATGTTGACGGCGAGCCCCCCAGGAAGAGGGTTCCTGCGAAGGTGATGTGGTATGCTCCTATAATACCACGGTTGAAACGTCTGTTCAGAAACGAAGAGCATGCCAAGTTGATGCGATGGCACAGTGAGAACCGAAAGAAAGATGGGAAGTTGAGAGCACCCGCTGACGGGTCGCAGTGGAGAAAAATCGAGAGAAAGTACTGGGATGAGTTTGCAAAGGACCCAAGGAATGTATGGTTTGCTTTAAGCGCGGATGGCATTAATCCTTTCGGGGAGCAGAGCAGCAATCACAGCACCTGGCCCGTGACTCTATGTATGTATAACCTTCCTCCTTGGATGTGCATGAAGCGGAAGTTCATTATGATGCCAGTTCTCATCCAAGGCCCTAAGCAACCCGGCAACGAAATTGATGTGTACCTAAGGCCATTAGTTGAAGAACTTTTACAGCTGTGGAATGGAAACGGTGTACGTACGTGGGATGAGCACAGACAGGAGGAATTTAACCTTAAGGCGTTGCTGTTCGTGACCATCAACGATTGGCCCGCTCTCAGTAACCTTTCAGGACAGACAAACAAAGGATACCACGCATGCACGCACTGTTTAGATGACACTGAAAGTATATACCTGGACAAATGCAGGAAGAATGTGTACCTGGGCCATCGTCGATTTCTTCCGACCAACCATCAATGTCGAAAGAAAGGCAAGCATTTCAAAGGCGAGGCAGATCACCGGAAGAAGCCCGCCATGCGCACCGGTGATCACGTGCTTGCTATGGTCAATGATTTACACTACGTAATCTTTGGAAAGGGTCCCGGTGGACTAGCTGTTCTGAATGACGCTGAGGGACACGCACCCATGTGGAAGAAGAAATCTATATTTTGGGACCTACCCTACTGGAAAGACCTAGAGGTCCGCTCCTCAATCGACGTGATGCACGTGACGAAGAACCTTTGCGTGAACCTGCTAGGCTTCTTGGGCGTGTATGGGAAGACAAAAGATACACCTGAGGCACGGGAGGACCTGCAACGTTTGCACGAAAAAGACGGCATGCCTCCGAAGCAGTATAAAGGTCCTGCCAGCTACGCTCTTACGAAAGAAGAGAAAGAAATCTTCTTTGAATGCCTGCTCAGTATGAAGGTCACGACTGGCTTCTCGTCGAATATAAAGGGAATAATAAATATGCTAGAGAAAAAGTTTCAGAACCTAAAGTCTCATGACTGCCACGTGATTATGACGCAACTGCTTCCGGTTGCATTGAGGGGGCTTCTACCGGAAAACGTCCGATTAGCCATTGTGAAGCTATGTGCATTCCTCAATGCAATCTCTCAGAAGGTGATCGATCCAGAAATCGTACCAAGGCTAAGGAGTGATGTGGCGCAATGTCTTGTCAGTTTCGAGCTGGTGTTCCCACCATCCTTCTTCAATATCATGACGCACGTCCTAGTTCATCTAGTCGACGAGATTGTCATCCTGGGGCCCGTATTTCTACACAATATGTTCCCCTTTGAGAGGTTCATGGGAGTCCTAAAGAAATATGTCCGTAACCGCGCTAGGCCAGAAGGAAGCATCTCCATGGGCCATCAAACAGAGGATGTTATCGGGTTTTGTGTTGACTTCATTCCTGGCCTTAAGAAGATAGGTCTCCCTAAATCGCGGTATGAGGGGAGACTGACTGGAAAAGGCACTCTTGGAAGAGACTCAATAATATGCAGGGACGGATATTCTTGGTCTCAAGCACACTACACAGTTCTACAGAACTCTACCTTGGTGACCCCGTATGTCGATGAACACAAGAACAGTCTGCGCTCCAAACACCCGGAGCAGTGCGACGACTGGATTACATGTGAACACATCAGGACTTTCAGCAGTTGGTTGGAAACACGTCTCAGAGGTGACAACACTGTTTGTGATGAGTTGTACTTGTTGTCCAGGGGACCATCTTTGACTGTATTGACTTACAAAGGATACGAGATAAATGGGAATACATTTTACACGATCGCCCAAGATCAAAAGAGCACCAACCAAAACAGCGGTGTCCGCTTTGATGCAGCAACCGAGAGCGGAAAGGACACATATTATGGTTACATAGTGGACATATGGGAACTTGACTACGGACCTGATTTTAAGGTCCCTTTGTTTAAGTGCAAATGGGTCAATCTGTTAGGCGGCGGGGTACAGGTAGACCCACAGTACGGAATGACAACAGTGGATCTGAAAAATCTTGGGTACACTGACGAACCGTTCGTCCTAGCCAATGATGTGGAACATGTTTTCTATGTGAAGGACATGTCTACCAAACCGAGAAAAAGAAAAGATAAGGAAGCGAATACATCATACGATTAGCCAAAGCGCCACATAGTTCTTTCAGGAAAAAGGGACATCCTGGGAGTGGACGGCAAGACAGACATGTCTGAAGATTATGAAAAGTTTCATGAAATTCCTCCCTTCAATGTCAAGGCTGACCCAAGCATCCTGATAAACAATGAAGATTATCCATGGTTACGACGCAATAAGCAAATGACACAAGCGAAGAAAAAGTGAAGACTTTCTCCCGCAACTTTGTAACACACGAACATGCTACCATTGTCCGTTTTGTACATGCACATGCTATGTGGGTGAAATTATGATACCGTCCCAACTTTCAACTTTTTCAAAGTTCATTTGAAATGCTTTCATGTCTTATGGTTCGGCCCTCGTAATACCATGACCATTAGTCCCTGGCCCATGCCAACTTTCAACTTTCAACTTTCTAAAACTAATGGCACTAACAAAAAGTTTATAATTTTGCTCCTCGCCCCTGGCCCATGACCATTAGTCCCGGTTTGTGCCACAAACCGGGACTAAAGGGTTGGTCCTCGCTGCGGGCAGAGTTTAGTCCCACCTTGCCAACCGAAGGGGGCTCACACCGATTTATAAGCCCTTCCCTCTCTGCCTTGTTGAGCTCCTCTCAAAGTGAAAATTGATGCCCTAATAGAGAAAAGTTTAACCTAAATTCATAGTGAATTCCTCTGAAATTCATAGAAATTTACTAGGAATTTAGGTTGAATTTTCTCTATAAGCGCATCTATTCTCATTTTTTTAGTAAGTTAATCACAAACTTGTGATTCAAACAATTTTCAAAGAATTCAAAATTTAACTATTCAAATTTGAAAACTAATGGCACTAACAGAAAGTTTATAATTTTTCTAAAACTAATGGCACTAACAGAAAGTTTATAATTTTGCTAACCTAAAAGCAAACAGAATTAAAAATTAAAGCAAAAAACAAAAGAAAATAAATAATGCAAAAAACAAATCAAAAAAACAGGAAAAACTATTTTTATAGTAAAGTAAATCAGAAAATAAAATAAATAAAGCAACAAAGAAAACAAAATAACTAAAAAAGTGTTTTCAAATTTGAAAACTAATGGCACTAACAGAAAGTTTATAATTTTTCTAAAACTAATGGCACTAACAGAAAGTTTATAATTTTGCTAACCTAAAAGCAAACAGAATTAAAAATTAAAGCAAAAAACAAAAGAAAATAAATAATGCAAAAAACAAATCAAAAAAATAGGAAAAAACTATTTTTATAGTAAAGTTAATCAGAAAATAAAATAAATAAAGCAACAAAGAAAACAAAATAACTAAAAAAGTGTTTTCAAATTTGAAAACTAATGTCACTAACAGAAAGTTTATAATTTTTCTAAAACTAATGGCACTAACAGAAAGTTTATAATTTTGCTAACCTAAAAGCAAATATAATTAAAAATTAAAGCAAAAAATAAAAGAAAATAAATAATGCAAAAAACAAATAGAAAAGCAGGAAAAAACTATTTTTATAGTAAAGTTAATCACAAAATAAAATAAATAAAGCAACAAAGAAAACAAAAAAATTAAAAAAGTGTTTTCAAATTTGAAAACTAATGGCATTAACAAGAAGTTTATAATTTTTCTAAAACTAAAAGCATAAAGAATTAAAAAATAAAGAAAAAACAAAAGAAAATAAATAAAGCAACAAAAAAACAAAAAAAATGCCACCTACTGGGCCACCACGGCCTGAATACGACTAGAAACCCTACCATGGGCCAGGATTCTGGCCCGCAGCAGGCCCAGTAGGCCCACAGGAATTGCAGTGACAGATTAGGCCCGAAAGCCTGCAGTTGAGAGGAGCTCGGGGGGGGGGGTGGGCGCAGCAGCGCTTATAAACCACTCCCGAGCCCTCTCGACTAGCGAGGTGGGACTAAACTTTTGGGCACGGGGCAGCACAAGGCCATTGGTCCCGGTTGGTGGCACCAACCGGGACTAAAGGGGGCATTGGTCACGGTTCGTGGCACCAACCGTGACCAATGCCCCCCTTTAGTCCCGGTTGGTGCCACCAACCGGGACCATAGGCCTCTCCTTCCCGCCCTTTCGGCTGCTGAAAAGAGACCTATGGTCCCGGTTGGTGGCACCAACCGGGACTAAAGGTGGCATTGGTCCCGGTTGATGCCACGAACCGGGACCAATACTCTGTGTATATAAGCAGGACTTAGGAAATTTTCAGTTTCTCATCGACCATTAGCCCCCGACGCCGCCAGGCTGCCCGTGCTCGCCGTCGCCGTCGCCCCGCGCCCCTGCCCCGTGCTCGCCATCGCCGCCCGCTCCTCGTCGCCGTCGCCCTGCCCCTTCCCCGTCCCGCCCCCGCGCGCCGGCGCCCTCGCCGCCCCGCCGTCGCCTCGAACTCCCCTGCTCGCCAGGCCGCCCCGAAGCCGCCCGCCGCCCCCGCCGACGCCGTCATCGTCGCGCGCACCGATTCCGGCCGGCGACCTCGACCCCTCCCTGCGCTGTGAGCCCCTGCCTCCTCCCCTTTTCCTTCTCATTGCCGTCCCCGCACGTCATCCGTAAGCGCGCGCCATCGCCAACCATCGTCGCCGTCGCCGTATAATGCTCATGTATATGCTCACTGTATGTATGTATGTATGTATGTATGTATGTATGTATGTATGTATGTTCACTGTATAATGCTCTGTATGTGTTGTATATATAATGCTCGTTTTTGCATTTTTTTTGTTACCAAGAAAAAGGTATATTTTTTGTTGATATGTATGTTCATATGCTCATTAATATTTAAAAAAATGTTCATATGCTCATTTAAGAAAATGTTCATATGTAACATTTAAGAAAAAAAGTAAATGTATGTATGTTCATATGCAAAGAATTATTTTTGGATGAAATGAGATGAGATGAGATGAGATGTGTTTTGTGTTGGAGAAGAAAAGAGGAAGAAGGAAGAAGAAGTAAAAGAGGGTCGAGGGGGGGGGTCGATATACTCCCTCCCCGATAACAATTTTTTCCATGTATATATGCAAAAGTTACATTTTTAGAAAAGTTTTATATATCTAGCTAGAAAGAAGGAAGAAGAAGAAAAAGAAGGAGAGGAAAAAGGAAAATAAGAAGAGGAAGAAAGGAGAAGAAGAGGAGAGGAAGAAGGGGAAAAATAAATAAGAAAAAGAAAAAAAGAAGAGGAGAAGAAGAAAGGAATAGAGGAGAAGAAGAGAAAATAGAATATATTCTATTTTCTCTTCTTCTCCTCTATTCCTTTCTTCTTCTCCTCTTTTTTTCTTTTTTTTCTTCGATCTTCTCCTCTAGATATTCCTTTCTTCTTCTCCTCTTTTTATTTCAAGGTCGTCTAGGGGTCGAGGGTTCCAGGGTCGTCGAGGGTTCGAGGGGTCGAGGATCGCCGAGGGGTCGAGAGAGGTTTCCTAGTGTCAAAGTATTGAAGAAATCCATGGCTTCATCATTAGCCGGAAGTAACCAGGGCATGACGAAGTCCTCCAAAGTTATTTTGGAATGGTGTCCCGGATAGGATAATTTGCCTTCTTGTATGAATTTCAGCAAAGGCCTACCAAATAACGATATTTGGAAGGTTCTTGCCGAACTTTGTACCAAAAAGCGAATTATCCTATCTAGGACTCCGTTCCAAAATAACTTTGGAGAGCTTCGTACCATCATGCACATGTTACTTCCGCCTAATGATGAAGACATGGTTTTGTTGAATCCTTTGACACTAGGCAACCTCCCGACCCCTCGACGATCCTCTCGAACATGAGAGGAAGAAGAGGATAAAAAAAGAAGAGGAAGAAGAAAAAAAAGAGGAGAAGAAAGAATAGAGGAGTTCTTCTCCTCTATTCTTTCTTCTCCTCTTTTTTTCTTCTTCTTCCTCTTTTTTTATCGGGAACGAGGGTCGTCGAGGGACATAGATGTAGTGTCGTCGTTGTCGATATATACCCCCTCCCGATAGCTTCAACACGTGGGGGGGGTCGATATTACCCCCTCCTTGAAGCGTTCTCGAGGCCACCCCAAACCCTTGAAGCGTTGTCGAGGCCACCCCAAACCCTAGAGAAGCAGCGTCGAGGCCACTAATTAATATATATGATTCCTTACTATGATTAGGTAGCTAGTTCTACGTTTGCCACTAATATATCCATCTGTCATGTTTGAATAATAATTGCCATGTTGTAAATATTTGTAGAAACTATGGACACCGCCCGAGACGAAGCAAAAGAAGCGTTGTTGAGGGACATAATCGCAGAAGGAAGTGATGCCGTCTCATTGTTTCTCAACGACACCGATGGTCTGGAAGGAGAGGGTGAAGAAGCTGGCTACGGTGACCTAATGCCGGTGCAAGAAGAAGAACATGAGGACGGCTCCGGTGACCCAATGCCGGTGCAAGAAGGAGACCGTGATGACGGCTCCGGTGACCGAACCGAGTCCGGCCAGGTATATATATTAGTTAAGCCTGTGTTGACTAGCTGATTGATGCATTCATTGTTTTGGTATGTACACATATTAATTAAGTCTTTGTTCTTTTTTCTAGCCCTCCGGATCGAGCACAACTTCGGTAAAGAGACGAGGCCCGAAGAAAAAGTTGAGCTCGGATGAAAGGTTTGAGATCATAGCAATCGCGCCCGATGGCCAACCGATATAACCCCTCCGAACAAAGAACGCATTTGTTGCTCAGTGCGGGGTTCTGGTTAGGGACAAGATCCCGATAAGCATCCAGCAATGGTTTAAGCCGGGTACAGAAGACCCTGAGGTGTCTTATGTCAATGATATGCAAAAAATGATCTTTGGACTGAGTTGAAGTCAAATTTCACCCTACCGCCAGAGGATAATCCACAGAACCCAGTTAAAGAGCAATTAATCAAGTCTTTTGCTCTTAAGAGGATGGCAGAACTATTCAGGAGGTGGAAGAAAGAGCTGAATAAGTTTGTCGAAAATAATGAGACACCAGAATTCAAGGGCAGATATGAGAAGATCAGAGATCACTGGCCCGCATTTGTGGCCCACAAGACATCAGAAAAGAGTAAGAAGATGTCGGCGACAAACAAGCAAAATGCTGCGAAGAAGAAGCTTCACCATCGCACGGGGTCAGGTGGCTACCTCGTAGCCCGGCCTAAGTGGGCCAAGACTGAGAATGATCTGGTTGATAAAGGGATCGAACCAGAGACAATTAACTGGCCAGACCGTTGCCGGACTTGGTTCTTCGGGGCTGGCGGAACCTTGGACCCTGCAACAGGGAAGTGCATTTGGATGAACGATCAAATGGACATACCAGTCAGGAAGCTTAAGTAGTATATCGAAGGAGCGCAGGAAGGGACATTCTTTCCAGACAAAGAGAACGACGAGCTCACAATGGCCCTCGGGAATCCTGAGCACCCTGGACGGACACGAGGCACGCCAGGCTCCATTCCATGGAAGGTTGGGTTTCCGGACGCAGGCGGTTACAAATCCCATGAGAGGAGGAAAAAAGTGCAGCAGACCCAAATGCAGGCGCTGCAAGAAAGGGTAGACGCGATAGAGGAACGAGAAGCAAATCGCAACAAACGTACTGCCGAAGCTTCCCCCGAAGCTACCCCGCCATCTCAGCGCAGAAGCAGCGTGGCTTCCACCGAGCTGCTTCAGCCGGAGCATGCCTTG
Source organism: Triticum aestivum (assembly GCF_018294505.1). Classification (NCBI taxonomy): domain Eukaryota; kingdom Viridiplantae; phylum Streptophyta; class Magnoliopsida; order Poales; family Poaceae; genus Triticum; species Triticum aestivum. Next base: position 687,909,253 of record NC_057800.1, on the reverse strand, counting down.
ACGGCTCCTGCCAGCTATCCCGTGGATGCTATCACGGAGTCTCAAAATTGCCACCTTATGACGCAATGGATGAATTTGAAGGTCAAGGCGGCTGTTGGCTCTGTTCATCCTACTGAACCCGGCGCAACTTTTCACTACCGGCCGATTCCAGAAGGATATGCTAGGGTGATGGTGGATGAAATAACGGAGGGATTTGAGGACCTCCAGCTTCACCACCCTACCGGTGAAGGGGAGACTCGGCTGGGGTCTGCTCTGAAGACTCCATGCCTATGGCGGAAGGAGCTCATCAACCTTCCGAACTGGACGCCTCCACCTCCTCCTCCTCCGGCGAGTCAGGGCACTCCGCCTCCTCCACCACCTCCTCCTCCAGCGAGTGATGATTAGGGCCCTCGGCCGACTCCTTCTCCGATGCGTGGCGGCACTCCGCCTCCTTCTCCGCCTGCGCCGGCGCGCCCGAGCAGCCAGCCTCCTCCTTCTCCACCTCGTTAGCAAGGGCGGAAGAGACTCGCCGCCGCTCTGGCAGCTGCTCCGGCGCGTCGTAGTCCTTCTCCTCCGCCTCGTAAGCAAGCAAAGAAGACAACCGCTCCGCCTGCTCGGTCGGTGTCTAGCAGTACATCCAGAGGGGGAGGACATACAGATTCGGTCCTTCTCTGAAGAGTCCACAGAAGTTACCATACGAGAGGACCCCGGAGGAGAACGCGAAGATCGCGTGAACCGAAGTGGATGACTGGTTTAAAGGGTTGAAAGCAAAGAGACATCCACCTCCGGAGGAGAAGGTAGATCTGGTGAAAGTGAAGCGCACTCTGGCTGCCCTGGCAAAACCACCCAAGTCTCCGCCGAAAGGCAACTATGAGCGTATTATTGCAAAGACATGGGCCGAAGCGGAGCAGTCGGGAAGTACAGTCAGTGATCAAAGGCTGAAAGAACGACAAGCAGCTGGGAAACAAATTTCCCAGCTCGGCGAACAAGCGAAGCAATCATGCCCCCCGCTCAAGGTTCCTAGCGACATCGTCGATCCGAGGATGGTGCCCGGTTATTGCAATGTTGACGATTACCTGCCCGACGATGTACATTATAATCCCATGGAGGTGCAGATACACAAATACGAGTACGGGAAGCCTCTCGTCAAAGATGAAAAATCTTTAACAACGATGATGCAAAGATTACATGATTGGTACTTGAAAATCTGCGGAGAGTCTAGGGGAGGAGTACTTTGTATGCAAGAGTTAAACCGGAGCATGACCTCGTTGGAATTGAACTGATGCCTATTCCATTTGTGGAGTTCTATCAGTTTTTCAATCAATTGGCCCTCGATAAAACAACGGTCACCTGCTACTGTCTGTAAGTACTACTACTTCTGTCATTAAGTCTCTCTATATAGCTCATCTCTTTCATTGCATGTATTTATAATTATCCTCACTATATTATGCAGATTGAAGATCGCCAAATTGAAGAAAAGACAAACCGGTGATATTGGGTTCGTTAACACATATCTCATAGATGCAACTGAGGTTGAACATCGTCCTGAAGATACCGAGGCCAACTTGCTACGATCATTCAAAAAAATGAAAACAAAGATATAATACTCTTTCCTTACAACTTCAAGTGAGTGTTACTGTCTTGTGCATATTCGGTTTCCATAATATATTAGTCCAGGTTATAGTAATGTAATTGATGAGTTATGCATGCATGCGCAGGTACCACTATATTCTCCTAGAGATTAGGCTTGAGCGGGGAGTAATAACTATCTTGGACTCTAAACGAAAAGTTCCCCAGGAGTATGCGGACATGACTGAAATCCTCCAGAAGTAAGTTAAATCGATCATTATCCACCATATCAGCAACTTTGTTCATTTCCTGATATCAAGTAATTGTTTTCTTTGTCCGGCAGGGTTTGGAGAAAATTCACTAGAAAAGTTCCGGGACTGCCGAAGGAGCTGGAATTTAGACACCCGAAAGTAAGTACTATAGTAGCATGTTCCGCGCACCTCCTAGCTAGTGATTCAAGCACTAGTTTCATCAATACCATTTAGCATTCTTGCTTATTAGTTTGATTGACCTCTATTTCTTGTAAAGTGGTTGTGGCAGGAACAAGGGAATGATTTCTGTGGATACTACGTCTACGAGTCCATCCGCCACACGACCTGTGAGCAGGGCGGGTACTCTGACGAACAATATGAAGTACATAAATAACAACATTCACAATTTTATTTTATTACCATCATCTGTGTTGAGTTTCATTCATTCATATATATATATGTATTGACTCCCTTCTTCAAATTAGATGTTTCAGAAGCGGGATGAACTCCTAGCACCAGCTCGCATGCGAGCAATTCAAGAAGAATTGGCGGCATTCTTTCTTGACCACGTGATCCCTGAAGACGGAGAATACTATGTGGACCATGAGTCTGTATGATTATATTTGTAAGAGATAATTATTGTATATATGTAGCCGGTAGTGTCGGATAGATATACGAGAACTTGTTGTTCGACCAATCTCTCGGAGAAGGAGAGGTGGTCGATATCACTTCTCTCTGTATGCATATATGTTCATGACGATCTTCGCTTTCCTTCGTTTGCTTACTAGCTAGCTAGCGTGTCTAGTCCTCTCTATACGTATGTATAGTACGTAGCGTCGACCAAGCACGGACATAAGAGAGGACACTTCTCTCTATTAATTATAGCTACCTAACACAATATATGAAACACCTGAATTAACCCCCCAAAACCCCCAACCCCCCCCCCCCTTTCAAAAAAAACAAAAACCCCAGCCACAGAAATGCTGACGCGTGGATGCCTATTGGTCCCGGTTGGTGCCACCAACCGGGACCAAAGGGTCTCCTGCCTGGGCTCCGCGCACAGGCCACATGGAGGCCCATCTGTCCCGGTTCTGGATTGAACCGGGACTAAAGGGACAGGGCATTAGTACCGACCCTTTTGTCCCGGTTCCAGAACTGGGACAAAAGGCCCTTACGAACCGGGACTACAGGCCCTTTTTCTACCAGTGCTTGCACGGGAGGCTGATAGAGTTCTGCTTTTCCTTTTTCAACAACCATATGTATGAAATCATTAATTAAGAAGTACTCCTTGCATAGAACACTCACATCTCTCAAGTTATGACTGTTCAGGAACGCAGTAATCTCACAAAATTCCTAGGCACACGCAAGATCTATCATGGTGAAGCATAGCAACAAGAGGGAAGAATGTAGTCCACGTACCCTCGTAGACCGTAAGCGGAAGCGTTATGACAATGCGGTTGATGTAGTCATGCGTCTTCATGATCGACCAATCCTAGTACTGAAAGTATGGCACCTCCGCGATCTGCACACGTTCGGCTCGGTGACGTCCCACGAACTCATGATCCAGCAGAGTTTCGAGGGAGAGCTTCGTCAGCACGACGGTGTGATGACGATGATGATGAAGTTACCGGCACGGGGCTTCGCCTAAGCACTACGACGATATGACCGAGGTGGATTATGGTGGAGGGGGGCACCGCACACGGCTGGAAACAATCAACTTGTGTGTTCTAGGGTGCGCCTGCCCCCGTATATAGAGGATGGAGGGAGAAGGAGGCCGGCCCTCATAGGGCGCGCCCAAAGTATGGAGTCCTACTAGGACTCCCTAGTCCTAGTAGGATTCCACCTCCCACATGGAATAGGAAAAAGGGAAGGGAGAAGGAGAAGGAAGGAAGGGGGCGCCCCCTTTCCCTAGTCCAATTCGGATCAATCCATAGGGAAGGGGCGCGGCCACCCTTGAGGCCGTTCTCTCATTTCCCGTATGGCCCATTAAGGCCCAATACAAATTCCCGTAACTCTTCGGCACTCCGAAAAATACCCGAATCACTCGAAACCTTTCCGATGTCCAAATATAGCCTTCCAATGTATCGATCTTTACGTCTCGACCATTTCGAGACTCCTCATCATGTCTCCAATCTCATCCAGGACTCCAAACAAACTTCGGTCCTCAAATCACATAACTCATAATACAAATCGTCACAGAATGTTAAGCGTGCGGACCCTACGGGTTCGAGAACTATGTATACATGACCGAACCTCATCTCCGGTCAATAACCAATAACGGAACCTGGATGCTCATATTGGTTCCTACATATTCTACGAAGATCTTTATCAGCCAACCCGCATAACAACATGCGTTGTTCCCTTTGTCATCGGTATGTTACTTGCCCGAGATTCGATCATCGGTATCTCAATACCTAGTTCAATCTTGTTACTGGCAAGTCTCTTTACTCATTCCGTAATGCAACATCCCGTAACTAACTCATTACTCACATTGCTTGCAAGGCTTATAGTGATGTGCATTACCGAGAGGGCCTAGAGATACCTCTCTGATAACCCACAAGTATAGGGGATCGCAATAGTTCTTGAGGGTAGAGTATTCAACCCAAATTTATTGATTCGACACAAGGGGAGCCAAAGAATATTCTCAAGTATTAGCAGCTAAGTTTTCAATTCAACCACACCCAGAAACTTAATATCTGCAGCAAAGTATTGAGTAGCAAAGTAATATGATAGTAGCTAGTGGTGACGGTGGCAAAAGTAACATTAGCAGTTTTGGTTTTATAGTGATTGTAACAGTAGCAACGGAAAAGTAAATAACCGAAGAACAATATATGAAAAGCTCGTAGGCATTGGATCGGTGATGGGTAATTATGTCGGATGCGATTCATCATGTAAAAGTTACAACCTAGGGTGACACAGAACTAGCTCCAGTTCTTCAATGTAATGTAGGCATGTATTCTGAATATAGTCATATGTGCTTATGGAAAAAAACTTGCATGACATATTTTGTCCTACCCTCCCATGGCAGCGGGGTCCTATTGGAAACTAAGGGATATTATGGCCTCCTTTTAATAGAGTACCAGACCAAAGCATTAACACATAATGAATACATGAACTCCTCAAACTACGGTCATCACTGGTAAGTATCCCGATTATTATCACTTCGGGGTTAACGGATCATAACACATAATAGGTGACTATAGACTTGCAAAATAGGATCAAGAGCTCTCATATATTGATGAAAACAAAATAGGTTCAGATCTAAAATCATGGCACTCGGGCCCTAGTGACAAGCATTAAGCATAGCAAAGTCATAACAACATCAATCTCATAACATAGTGGATACTAGGGATCAAACCCTAACAAAACAAACTCGATTACATGATAAATCTCATCCAACCTGTCGGGGGCGACTGATCCTCCGACACCTATGGGGATCGGTGGGCCGAGCCCCTTTCAATTCGGTGGGGGCGGAGGTCGCGCAAAGAGCGGATCGAGGCGAGGCACACGAGCAGTTTACCCAGGTTCGGGCCGCACGGATGCGTAAAACCATACTCCTGCTTGTCTGATTGTATTGAATCCTTGCTCAGGAGCGATGTACGCTACCAGACTGAGCGTGGGAGTGTCTCTGGTGTTTCAAAATGAGCCCAACCTCCTCTACGTTGCGCATGGGCCTCCTTTTATAGGGTAAAGGGGTCACCGACAGGTGGCAACGCAGAGAAGGGTACAAATGTAAAAAAAACTAGGTAGTTGGTACAGTGTCCCCCTACCTAACTCTGACGGCAGGGGACAGGGGCATCGAATGCCCGTCTGTGTCGCCTAAATAGTACCAAAATGGACCGCTAGGGACGCCACCGTTTGCCAGGATGGTTATCTTGTCAGCGCCTGCTTGCCACCTCGCACCCCTAGCTACACGGCCTCCTGCCACGTGCGCTTGGGAGGACTCCAGAGCAACACGTTGGCAGGTGTGCTGGAGGGCGGGCACGAAGTGGGGGTTTCCCGTGGTAAGCTCCTTGCCGCGGTCGTCGTCTTGTCGCGTCCGGAAGCTTGTCGCTAGCCGGACCCTGCCGGAGCGTGTGGTGCGCCGCGGCAAGTTTCTTGTGGTGCCTCGGTTGGCCTTCCCGGCAAGCTCCTCTTGCCGGGGTCTTGTCTCCTTCCCGGCAAGCTTCATTCGTCGGGGCCTTGGTTGGCCTTCCCGGCAAGATCCTCTTGCCGGGGCCTTGGTCCAAGTACTTTGTTCTTGAATGGTCTTCAAAGTAGCCGCGGAGGATCTTGGCGGTCGCCCGGCAAGCCTTGCCGCGGGATGCTGCGACTGCCCGTGCACAAGTTCGGGGTACTAGGGTACCCCTACTTTAGTACACCGACAGGAGCCCCCGGGCCTGGGCCATACACGGTGCCGAGCGCTGTTGGGCCAGGCCCAAAACAGTGCACGGGCACGCGCGGGCTAGGTCACGCCGCATACCTCTCCGCTTCCACCGCGCACGCCCAAAACGGCACGCATTAAGCTCGGCGTCGTGGGTGACGAGGGCGGCGTGCGCGGAGCTAAGCCCCGCAAGCATGCGTCAAGCCATGATGAAGGGGACGGTTCACGCCCTCCTCCCTAAAACGGAGGTAGGCATGGGGGCGTGGTGCATTTACTAGACGAGGCCGATGCGCGGTTTTCGAGGCGCCCACTCCCCACGATCACGGGGTGGGCGAGGCCGCCTCACCCGTCGTCTCGGCTCTGCATCTCCGCCACGCGGCTCCCATGCACTTGGGGTCGCGGACGGTGGACGTGGGAAACGCGATCAGAGGCAGCGGGTCGGCCCTGACTCCCTGCTCTTCCCGTGCCTTGATTCGCTGAGCGGGGCGGCTGAGCCCCCACCTCGCTCCTTTATAAAGAGCGGGAGGGGAGCACAGAAGCCCGCACTCTCTCATCTCCTCCTTTCTTTAGCTTCTGCTCCCCTTCCTCTCATTCGCCATGGAGAAAAGGAACCCTGGCCCTTCATCGGTGGCGGCGAGGGTCGCCGCCAGACAGTGCACCTCTCCCTCTCCCGCGCCCGCGGTGGCAGAGCCAGCCATAAGGGGAAGAGGGAGGGGGCGAGGTCGTGGACGAGGTCGTGGACGAGGTCGAGGCGCTCGGGGAAGAGGCGGACGGGGCGGCGCGCCAGCTTCGCCTCCGCCGGCGGCTCCTCCCCCCACGGCGGTCCATATAGGGGACGACCCTTGCGAGTTCTTCGTCAAGCTACGCCGGGCGCCTCGTCGTCGCCTCCGGCTTCCAGCTCCGTTTGCAAGCGCGATGGAGTTGGACCCGCCCGAGACACTGAGACTGCACATGAGGGGCTGTGGGATCAACGAGACGCGAGTCCGCGTTGTATTCCCAGCCCCTAATGTGATGTATCTTGATCGAGGGTGGAAGACGTTCGCTCGTATCCACAGCTTGAGGGAGGGGTTCACCCTCCATTTTAAGTTGATGGAGGGCGATCTCCTCTCCGTCAAGGTCTTCGGGTGCTTCGGCACTCGGGCGAAGTGCTGCGTGGACAGCTCCTCCGATAGTGAAGGCTCCCCCTCGAGCGAGAGTGACAAGGAGGAGAGCGACAGCGACGATGAAGATAGCGGGCGGCGGGATGGCAGGTCCGACTAGGCGTCGGGCGCCGCTTCGCGCGGCACCGGCGACTCCATCATCCGTGTCGTTGGCTTCTTGAACTCCCCGGGGTCGTCTCCTTGGGCGGCTGGCGTAGGGAGGCTGCTGAAGGGGAAGAGGGCTGGCGACAAGACCGTCAGGTCGGAGTACGAGGGCGTGGTGCCGTCGACAGCGTGCTGACGTCCTGCCGCCCCGTCTTCGAGCCCCGCTTCTGGCGCCGCCATCACCGTCCAGCCTTCGGACGGCCCCCAGCATGTTCTCTTGGTGTCTTCTGGCACCCGTAGCTCGCCTAGGCGCTCCCATTGCCCTTTTCGCCTCCTTGACCTGCCTCCTGAAGAGAGGGGCAGGAAAGGGATTACGGACCTGCCTCCTGAAGAGAGGTGGGTGCGGCCTCCTCGTTCTATCCCTTTGCTGCCGCGACTACGACCAAACTTGGCCCCGAAAACGAGCCCCAGGGCCTAGAGCTAAGGGAGCACGGCAGTTTCCGGGAAGAAACGAGGTTTCGCATTCCCCAGTCCATAAGAGGACGCATGATGAGGGATGAAAGACTTATCTGATTTTGCAGCCCCCGGCAACTCTGGCTTGCCGGGGATGAATCTCGGCACTCGCAGCCCCCGGCAATACTGGCTTGCCGGGGCCCAGGTGCCGGCGCGCCCTTCTTCTCCTTCTCTTCCTCAAGCAGTCTGGCCAGGATATGCGAGCCCTGCGAACGAAAGGAAAGCAAAGGGACGCACACCCGACCTCTAGGCTAGGGGTTAGCCGCTGTTAGGCACTATCAACCCTAACCAAGGACGAGACTCGATCTAGCATGCATGCTCTAACCCCGGGGTATCAGCGCTTCATTTACTGGTGCTCAGGGTCTGCGCCTGGCTCTGTACAAAGGATTATATGCAACAGCGGCAAGACTTGTACAGAAAGGTGGTTGCCGGACAGGGTCCGACAACCGCGCCTTACGGGTAAAACTTACAAAGATGCTCTATGTTCCAGGAGTTGCTCACCGGAACGCCATCTTCGGTCTCAAGGCGGACAGCGCCAGGCCTTGTGACTTGTCTCACCCGATAAGGGCCTTCCCACTTCGGCGTCAACTTGTTGGAATTCTTGGCGGATTCAACGCGCCAAAGAACAAGGTCGCCTTCCTCGAAGCTTCTGGCTTTAACTTTGCGGCTATGATAGCGGCACAAAGCTTGCTGGTATCAAGCAGCTCGTACAGCAGCCTGAAGACGATCTTCCTCAAGGAGCAACGCGTCGTCTTGCCGCAGCTGCTCTTGCTCAAGCTCATCAAAAGCGAGCACTCGAGGTGACCCGTATATGAGTTCCGTGGGGATAACTGCCTCTGCTCCATAGACTAGAGCGAAAGGTGTCTGGCCAGTGGCTCGATTTGGCGTCGTTCTGATCGACCAAAGAACCACCGGCAGCTCCTCGATCCATTTTTTTCCGCACTTGCGCAGCCTGTCGAAAGTTCTGGTCTTGAGCCTGCGCAGCACTTCAGCATTTGCCCTCTCTGCTTGACCGTTGCTTCTCGGATGAGCAACGGAAGCGAAGCAGACCTTGGCACCAAGGTCTTGGACGTACTGCATGAAGGTGCGGCTCGTGAATTGCGTGGCATTGTCGGTGATGATCCTGTTAGGGATCCCGAAACGGCAAACAATCAACCTGAAGAACTTGACTGCTGACTGTGCTGTCACCTTCCTCACTGGCTGCACTTCCGGCCACTTTGTGAACTTGTCCATTGCGATGTACAAGTACTCAAAGCCCCCGACAGCTCGGGGGAAGGGGCCGAGGATATCGAGCCCCCAGACCGAAAATGGCCAGGATAAAGGGATCGTCTGGAGAGCTTGAGCTGGCTGGTGTATCTGTTTGGAATGGAACTGGCACGCTTCACACTTGGTTACTTGTGCAGTTGCATCCTGGAGGGCTGTCGGCCAGAAGAAGCCTTGTCGGAAAGCCTTGCCGACAAGTGCTCTTGCGCCAATGTGGTGGCCACATATGCCTCCATGTATCTCCGCCAACAGCTTTTGTCCATCTTCCCGGCGAATACACTTCAATTTCACACTGTTGAGTCTTCTTCTGTACAGTATGCTATCGACAAACTGGTACATACTTGACTGCCGGGCTACTCTTTCCGCTTCTTCTTGCTCTTCGGGAACTTCTCCTGTCTGAAGGAATTGGACAATCCGCTGTGCCCATGCTGGAGCCTGTGGATCGACAACAAGGATTAAAGGCGCATCTGCTGCTGCGGGAACATCCGCTTCTACGGCAAGGACATGCGGCCCCGCCGGAGCTTGATGCTCCCCGGCAAGCTTGCCGGAGCAAAACTTGTCGGGAGCGTTTGCTTCGACAGAACAAACCATAAGGTTTGCCGGAGCAGACTGCCCCTCAGCATTCTTGGCGTTGGTCTCAGCTGCTGCGGGAACGTCCGCTTCTACGGCGAGGAGCTGCGCCCCTGCCGGAGCTTGACGTTCCCCGACAAGCTTGCCGGAGCAAAACTTATCGGGAGCGTTTGCTTCGACGGAACAAACCATAAGGTTTGCCGGAGCAGACTGCTCCTCAGCATTCTTGGCGTTGGTCCTAGGGACCTTCTTGGCGGCGGCTTCGGGAAGCTCTGCCGGCAGGCAGTCACCAGGAATCAACTTCCTCTTCTTGCTCTGTCCAGTTGATGGTGTTATGGATGGTTGAGTCAACTTGAGCACAAAGATCCCTGGTTCCACAGGTAACTTTAGTGCGGCGCACTTTGACAGGCCATCAGCAATGTCATTCTGAGCTCTTGGGATATGCTCCATTTGCAGGCCGTCAAATTGCTCTTCCAGCTTCCTCACTTCATCAACATATGCTTCCATCAACGGACTCTGGTGATTTTTGTTCACTTGGCGGACGACAAGCTGTGAGTCACCCCTAACAATGAGCTTCTTGATCCCAAGGTCTGCTGCGATTCTGAGACCGGCAAGCAGTCCTTCATACTCTGCAGTATTGTTAGTTGCTTGCTCTTTGGGAAAGTGCATCTGGACTACGTACATGAGGTGCTCTCCGGTGGGTGCGACAAGCAACACGCCTGCACCGGCGCCTTGCAACGAGAAGGCACCATCAAAATACATCAGCCACTCTTTGCTTGCTTCCTTGACGGGGATGCTCGTCTCTGGAATTTCTTCGTCTGGGGTTGGCGTCCACTCTGCTATGAACTCTGCCAATGCTCTGCTTTGGATAGTTGAAGTACTCTCGAACTTGAGGCCAAAGCTTGACAGTTCCAGTGCCCACTCGACAATCTGGCCCATTGCTTCTGGATTTTGCAGTATCCTTTTCAGCGGAAAGCAAGTGACGACTGTGATCTCATATGCTTGGAAGTAATGGCGCAGCTTTCTCGAGGCCATGAGGAGGCTGAAAAGCAACTTCTGCACACCAGAGTACCTTGATCTAGCCCCCCGTAGAAGGGAACTGACAAAGTAAACTGGGCGCTGCACCATTTTCTTTTGCATCTCATTGTGTGTCTGCGCAGATCCATCTTTATCGGGACAAGAGCTTGCCGGACCAGAGCTTGTCGGCGGAGCCCCCTGCTTGTCGCTGGATGGGACTGCTGTGGTTGCTGGCTCATCATCTGCCTCTCTCTCCGCTACTAACGCAGCACTAACCACTTGATTGGTTGCCGCTATATACAGCAGCAACTTCTCTCGTGGCTTAGGTGCGACAAGTGTTGGAGTGGAGGACAAGTATCTCTTCAAGTCCTGCAGCGCAGCCTCCGCTTCCGGAGTCCATTTCATTGGACCTGCCTTTTTCAAAATCTTGAAAAATGGCAGGGCGCGCTCAACAGATCTGGAGATAAACCTGCTGAGAGCAGCCACACAACCGGCAAGCCTTCGGACATCCTTGACGCGCTTCGGTGCTTCGATTTGCTCAATGGCCTTGATCTTGTCGGGGTTGGCTTCAATTCCCCGCTGAGACACAAAGAACCCGAGAAGCTTGCCGGAAGGGACTCCAAACACGGACTTCTCGGGGTTAAGCTTGAGATTGATCTTGCGCAGATTTGCAAATGTCTCGTCTAAATCTTGAATCAGGGTCGCCCTGTTCTTGCTCTTGACCACTATGTCATCCATGTAGGCTTCCACATTTCTGTGCATTTGCGGCTCAAAAGCGTGGTGGACTACCCTTGCAAATGTTGAACCAGCATTCTTCAAACCGAAAGGCATCCGTACGAAGCAGTACGTGCCACATGGGGTGATAAATGCGGTTTTCTCTTCATCCTCTTCTGCCATGAAGATCTGATGGTATCCTGAGTATGCATCAAGGAATGAAAGCAAGTCACATCCAGCTGTGGAGTCAACAATCTGGTCAATGCGCGGCAAGGGAAATGGATCTTTGGGACAAGCTTTATTGACATCAGTGAAGTCTATACAAAGCCTCCATTTCCCGTTCGCCTTGCGCACGACTACAGGATTGGCCAACCACGTGGGATGGAGCACTCCTCTAACAAGGCCTGCTGCTTCCAATTTCCTGATCTCTTCTGCAATGAACTCTTGGCGCTCCACTGCCTGCTTCCTGACTTTCTGCTTGACGGGCCGCGCATGAGGGCAGACGGCGAGGTGGTCCTCATTCACTTTCCTCGGAACACCAGGGATATCAGATGGTTGCCATGCAAACACATCGACATTCGCCCGCAGGAAAGCAACGAGCGCGCTTTCCTATTTAGGGCCGAGCGTGGCACTGATGGTGAAGGTACCACCAGTGCCGTCCTCCTTGGCGGGCACCCTCTTGGTCTTAGGTGGAGCTGCCATCGCCTTCTTACACTTGCCGGTGGAGCTCGATGGTGCGTCCTCGACGGTAGCGCAGCACTCCGAAGAGGTGCGCTTGCCGGAGTAGGCATCAAAGCTCTTGCCGGACTTGGATGGTGTGTCTTCAACGGCAGCGCAGCACTCCGAAGAGGTGCGCTTGCCGGAGTGGGCATCAGAGCTCTTGCCGGACTTGGTCTTCTTCTTCCCCCTGGGAGCTTCAGCGGCAAGTGTCTTGCGTTCTGCTGCGGCTGCTGCTTCCCGGTAGATCTTGTCGGAACAGATAAGGGCATCCTTCTTGTCGCCAGGGACAGAGATGACACTTATTGGGCCGGGCATTTTCAGTATGTTGTACGCATAGTGAGAGGCCGCCATGAACTTGGCGAGTGCCGGGCGGCCAAGGATTCCATTATAAGGTAATGGAAAGTCGGCAACGTCAAATGTGACCCTCTCAGTCCTGAAGTTCAGCTCACTGCCAAATGTTACCGGCAACGTGATCTTTCCCTTTGGCTTGCTCCTTCTCGGGTTGATTCCTTGAAAAGTACCGGTCTCTTCGAGCTCGCTGTCAGGAATCTGGAGTTTCTGGAGCACCGCGGAGGAGATCAGATTCAAGCCGGCCCCGCCGTCAACTAGCATCTTCGTGACCTTGAGGTTGCGGATAGTTGGAGAAACCAACATCGGCAAGCACCCAACCGCAGTTATGCGATCGGGATGATCCTCAATGTCGAAGATGATAGGCGTGCTGGACCATTTCAGAGGCTTGCGCGACTCGACAGGTGGTTCTGCTGTGATAACTTCCCGCATCCACTGCTTGAGTTGGCGGTGCAAAGTATGCAGAGAGGCGCCACCGTCAACGCACAGGACCTCTGTGGCTTTCTGAAATCCCTGCTCGTCGGCCTCGTCATCGTCCATGTCTTCATCGTCGTCGTCGTCTTCATCCTTGTCGCGGCCACGGGGAGGTCTATCTCCTTGCCGCTGCTTGGCATTGCCGCGGCGTCCTCCTCGGCCGGGACGTTTCTTGCCGGATCCACCAGCTCCTTCCTGGGCCTTCTCCTTGTCATGCCGCTCGTACTCAGCTTTATGTTGCTCGACAAGCTGCTCGACTTTCTTACAGTTCTGAAGATCGTGGCCCTTGGTGCCGTGAATCTTGCAATACTGCTTGCCGGAGCTGTCCTGCTTGTCGGCGGCCGCCACAGGCTGGGCCTCCTTGTTGGAGCCACCAGCTTTAGCTTCCTTGGCGCCACCTCCGTTGCCGGTCTGCTCGACAGCTAGCACTTCTTTGCCTTTCCTCTTTCTGTTGTTCCGCCGCCGGTTTTTCCTTGCCGGGGCGGTATCATCGCTGTCAGATCCTCCCGCTCCTACATTCTCGCCGGGGAGTCTCCTCTCTTCCTCAGCACGTGCACACTTGTCGGCCAGTGCATATAACTCACTGATGCCCCTGATCTAGCACATCGCCATTTCCTCCCGCATCCTACGGTTCCGCACATTCTGATGGAACACGCTGGTCACCGCGGCAGGGTGGACGTCTGGGATGTTGTGTTGCACATTGCTGAATCTCTGAATGTACTTGCGCAGGGGCTCTCCTTACTTTTGGGCGAGCAGATGAAGATCACTCTCCTGGCCATGAGGCTTGTGTCCGCCTGTAAAGGCGCCGACAAACTGATGGCACAGAACAGCCCAGGAGGAAATGGAGTTTGCCACGATGGTTATCTTGTCAGCGCCTGCTTGCCACCTCGCACCCCTAGCTGCACGGCCTCCTGCCACGTGCGCTTGGGAGGACTCCAGAGCGACACGTTGGCAGGTGTGCTGGAGCGCGGGCACGAAGTGGGGGTTTCCCGTGGCAAGCTCCTTGCCGCGGCCGTCGTCTTGTCGCGTCCGGAAGCTTGTTGCTTGCCGGACCCTGCCGGAGCGTGTGGTGCGCCGCGACAAGTTTCTTGTGGTGCCTCGGTTGGCCTTCCCGGCAAGCTCCTCTTGTCGGGGTCTTGTCTCCTTCCCGGCAAGCTTCTCTCGCCGGGGCCTTGGTTGGCCTTCCCGGCAAGCTCCTCTTGCCGGGGCCTTGGTCCAAGTACTTTGTTCTTGAATGGTCTTCAAAGTAGCCGCGGAGGATCTTGGCGGTCGCCCGGCAAGCCTTGCCGCGGGATGCTGCGACTGCCCGTGCACAAGTTCGGGGTACTAGGGTACCCCTACTTTAGTACACCGACACAACCCATCACCGTCCAACAAGCCTGCAATGGAATTACTCACACACGGCAGTGAGCATCATGAAATTGGTGATGGAGGAAGGTTGATGATGACGATGGCGATAGATCTCCCCTCTTCGGAGCCCCGAACGGACTCCAGATCAGCCCTCCCGAGAGAGTTTAGGGCTTGGCAGCGGCTCCGTATCATAAAACACGATGAATCCTTCTCTCTGATTTTTTTTCTCCCCGAACACGAATATATGGAGTTGGAGTTGAGGTTGGTGGACCGTCAGGGGGGCCACGAGGCAGGGGGCGCGCCCCCACCCTCATGGATAAGGTGTGGGCCCCCTGACGTGGATTCTTCTTCCAGTATTTTTAATATATTCCAAAAATAATCTCCATTGATTTTCAGGTCATTCCGAGAACTTTTATTTCTGCACAAAAATAACACCATGACAATTCTGCTGAAAACAGCGTCAGTCCGGGTTAGTTCCATTCAAATCATGCAAGTTAGAGTCCAAAACAAGGGGACAAGTGTTTGGAAAAGTAGATACGATGGAGACGTATCACTCTTCGACAATCAGAGTGACAAATCCTAATCTCGATCTATGACAATTCAACAAACACCATCGAAGACACATGTAGAGCACCTTTATAATCACCCAATTATGTTTAACGTTTGGTAGCACACAAAGTGTTCCTCCGGTATTCGGGAGTTGCATGATCTCATACTTATAGGAACATGTATAAGTTATGGAGAAAGCAATAGCAACAAACTAAACGATCATCGTGCTAAGCTAACGGATGGGTCAAGTCAATCACATCATTCTCTAATGATGTGATCCCGTCTATAAAATGACAACTCTTTGTCTATGGCTAGGAAACTTAACCATCTTTGATTAACGAGCTAGTCAAGTAGAGGCATACTAGTGACACTCTATTTGTCTATGTATTCACACATGTACTAAGTTTCCGGTTAATACAATTCTAGCATGAATAATAAACATTTATCATGAAATAAGGAAATAAATAATAACTTTATTATTGCCTCTAGGGCATATTTCCTTCAGTCTCCCACTTTCACTAGAGTCAATAATCTAGCTCACATCATCATGTGATTTAACACCAATAGTTCACATCTTTATGTGATTAGTTCACATCTCACTAGTAGAAAACGGGCCTATTGTCCCGGTTCGTAAGGGCCTTTTGTCCCGGTTCCTGAACGGGGACTAAAGGGTCGGTACCAATGCCCTGTCCCTTTAGTACCGGTTCAATCCGGAACCGGGACAGATGGGCCTCCACGTGGCCTGTGCGCGGAGCCCAGGCAGGAGGGCCTTTGGTCCCAGTTGGTGGCACCAACCGGGACCAATAGGCATCCACGCGTCAGCATTTCTGTGGCTGGGGTTTTTGTTTTTTTTGAAAGGGGGGGGGGGTTGGGGTTTTGGGGGGTTAATTTAGCTGTTTCATATATTGTGTTAGCTAGCTATAATTAATAGAGAGACGTGTCCTCTCTTATGTCCATGCTTGGTCGACGCTATGTACTATACATACGTATAGAGAGGACTAGACACGCTAGCTAGCTAGTAAGCAAACGAAGGAAACAGAAGATCATCATGAACATATATGCATACAGAGAGAAGTGATATCGACCACCTCTCCTTCTCCGAGTGATTGGTCGAACAACAAGTTCTCGTATATCTATCTGACACTACCGGCTACATATATACAATAATTATCTCTTACAAATATAATCTCCTAACATACGGATGCATGGTCCACATAGTATTCTCCGTCTTCAGCGATCACGTGGTCAAGAAAGAATGCCGCCAATTCCTCTTGAATTGCTCGCATGCGAGCTGGTGCTAGGAGTTCATCCCGCTTCCGAAACATCTAATTTGAAGAAGGGGGTCAATACATATATATATATATATATATATATATATATATGAATGAAACTCAACACAAATGATGGTAATAAAATAAAATTGTGAATGTTGTTATTTATGCACTTCATATTGTTCGTCAGAGTAGCCCCGCTCACAGGTCGTGTGGCGGATGGACTCGCAAACGTAGTATCCACAGAAATCATTCCCTTGTTCCTGCCACAAACACTTTACAAGAAATACAGGTCAATCAAACTGATAAGCAAGAATGCCAAATGGTATTGATGAAACTAGCGCTTGAATCACTAGGAGATGCGCGGAACATGCTACAATAGTACTTACTTTCGGGTGTCTGAATTGCAGCTTCTTCGGCAGTCCCGAAGCTTTTTTGGAGAATTTTCTCCAAAACCTGCCAGACAAAGGAAACAATTACTTGATATATAAGGAAATGAACAAAGTTGCTGATATGGTGGATAATGATCAATTTAACTTACTTCTCGAGCATTTGAGTCATGTCCGCATAGTCCTGGGGATCTTTTCGTCTCGAGTCTAAGACGGTTACTAGTCCCTGCTCAAGCTTAATCTCGAGGAGAATATAGTCGAAACTGCACACGCATGCATAACTCATCAATTACATTACTATAACCTTGACTAATATATAAGGGAAACCGAATATGCACTAGACAGTAACACTCACTTGAAGTTGTAAGGAAAGAGTATTATATCTTTGTTTTCAGTTATTACCAACGATCGTAGCAAGTTGGCCTCGGTATCTGCGGCATGAAATTTAACCTGAGTTGCATCTATGAGATTTGTGTTAATGAACCCAATATCATCGATTTGTCTTTTCCTCAATTCGACGATCTTCAATCTGCATAATATAGTGAGGATAATTATAAATACATGCAATGAAAGAGCTGAGCTATATAGAGAGACTTAATGACAGAAGTAGTACTACTGAAAAACAGTAGCAGGTGACCGTTGCTTTATCGAGGGCCAATTGATTGAAAAACTGAAAGAACTCCTCAAATGGAACAGGCAACAGTTCAATTCCAACGAGGTCATGCTCCTTTTTAACTCTCACATACAAAGTACTCCTCCCCCCAGACTCTCTGCAGATTTTCAAGTACCAATCATGCAATCTTTGCATCATCGTTGATAGAGATCTTTCATCTTTGACGAGAGGCTTCCCGTACTCGTATCTTTGTATCTGCACCTCCATGAAATCATAATGTACATCGTCGGGCAGGATATCTCCAAGATTGCTATAACCGGGCACCATCCTCGGATCATTGGCGACGATGTCACTAGGCACCTTGAGCGGGGGGCACGATTGCTTCGCTTGTTCACCAAGCTGGGCAATTTGTTTCCTAGCTCGTCGTTCTTTCAGTCTTTGATCACTGACAATACTTCCCTACCGCTCCGCTTCGGCAAATGCCTTTCCAATAATGCGCTCATAGTTGCCTTTCGGCGGAGACTTGGGCGGTTTTGTCAGGGCAGCCAGAGTGCGCTTCGCTTTCACCGGATCTACCTTCTCCTCCGGAGGTGGATGTTTCTTTGCTTTCACCCCTTCAAAGAAGTTCCTCACTTCTTCTCGCGCGATCTCGGCGTTCTCCTCCGGGGTCCTCTCGTATGGTAACTTCTCTGGAGTCTTTAGAGAACAACCGAATCTATATGTCCTCCCGCCTTTGGCTGTACTACTAGACTGTTGGGGAACGTAGCAGAAATTCAAAATTTTCCTACGTGTCACCAAGATCTATCTATGGAGAGACCAACAACGAGGGGAAGGAGAGTGCATCTACATACCCTTGTAGATCGCTAAGCGGAAGCGTTCAAGTGAACGGGGTTGATGGAGTCGTACTCGTCGTGATCCAAATCACCGATGATCCTAGTGCCGAACGGACGGCACCTCTGCGTTCAACACACGTACAGCCCGACAACGTCTCCCATGCCTTGATCCAGCAAGGAGAGAGGGAGAGGTTGAGGAAGACTCCATCCAGCAGCAGCACAACGGCGTGGTGGTGGTGGAGGAGCGTGGCAATCCTGCAGGGCTTTGCCAAGCACCACGGGGGAGGAGAAGGACTTGGGAGAGGGGAAGGGCTGCACCAAAGGCAAAAGGTAAGAAGTCCTCCATCTCCCCCACTATATATAGGGGGGCCAAGGGGGGGCGCTGGCCCTAGGAGATCCAATCTCCTAGGGGGGCGGTGGCCAAGGGAGGAATCCCTCCTCCCCAAGGCACCTAGGAGGTGCCTTCCCCTTCTGGGACTGTTCCTTTAGGGTTTCCCCCACACTAGGCGCATGGGCCCTAGGGGAAAGTGGCGCCCCAGCCCACTTTGGGCTGGATCCCTTCCCACTTCAGCCCATGGGACCCTCCAGGATAGGTGGCCCCACCCGGTGGGTCCCCGGGACCTTCCGGTGGTCCCGGTACAATACCGATGACACCGAAACTTGTCCCGATGGCCGAAATAGTACTTCCTATATATAAATCTTTACCTCCGGACCATTCCAGAACTCCTTGTGACGTCCGGGATCTCATCCGTGACTCCGAACAACATTCGGTAACCACATACAAACTTCCTTCATAACCCTAGCGTCATCGAACCTTAAGTGTGTAGACCCTACGGGTTCGGGAACCATGCAGACATGACCGAGACGTTCTCCGGTCAATAACCAACAGCGGGATCTGGATGCCCATGTTGGCTCCCACATGTTCCACGATGATCTCATCGGATGAACCACGATGTCGAGGATTCGATCAATCCCGTATACAATTCCCTTTGTCTAGCGGTACGATACTTGCCCGAGATTCGATCGTCGGTATCCCGATACCTTGTTCAATCTCGTTACCGGCAAGTCTCTTTACTCGTTCCGTAACACATCATCCCGTGATCAACTCCTTGATCACATTGTGCACATTATGATGATGTCCTACCGAGTGGGCCCAGAGATACCTCTCCGTCACACGGAGTGACAAATCCCAGTCTCGATTCGTGCCAACCCAATAGAAACTTTCGGAGATACCCGTAGTGTACCTTTATAGCCACCCAGTTACGTTGTGATGTTTGGCACACCCAAAGCACTCCTACGGTATCCGGGAGTTGCACAATCTCATGGTCTAAGGAAATGATACTTGACATTAGAAAAGCTTTAGCATACGAACTACACGATCTAGTGCTATGCTTAGGATTGGGTCTTGTCCATCACATCATTCTCCTAATGATGTGATCCCATTATCAATGACATCCAATGTCCATGGTCAGGACACCGTAACCATCTATTTGATCAACGAGCTAGTCAACTAGAGGCTTACTAGGGACATGGTGTTGTCTATGTATCCACACATGTATCTGAGCTTCCTATCAATACAATTCTAGCATGGATAATAAAAGATTATCATGAACAAGGAAATATAATAATAACTAATTTATTATTGCCTCTAGGGCATATTTCCAACAGTCTCCCACTTGCACTAGAGTCAATAATCTAGTTCACATCGATATGTGATTAGCACTCAAGGTCACAACCCCATGTGACTAACACCCAAAGAGTTTACTAGAGTCAATAATCTAGTTCACATTTACCATGTGATTAACACTCGATGAGTTCTGGGTTTGATCATGTTATGCTTGTGAGAGAGGTTATAGTCAACGGGTCTGAACCTTTCAGATCCGTGTGTGCTTTACAAATCTCTATGTCATCTCCTAGATGCAGCTACCACGCTCTATTTGGAGCTATTCCAAATAATTGTTCTACTATACGAATCCAGTTTACTACTCAGAATAATCTGGATTAGTGTCAAAGTTTGCATCGGCGTAACCCTTTACGACGAACTCTTTTACCACCTCCATAATTGAGAAAATTCCTTAGTCCACTAGTTACTAAGGATAACTTTGACCGCTGTCCTGTGATCCATTCTTGGATCACTCTTGTACCCCTTGACTGACTCATGGCAAGGCACACTTCAGGTGCGGTACACAGCATAGCATACTGTAGAGCCTATGTCTTAAGCATAGGGGATGACCTTCGTCCTTTCTCTCTATTCTGCCATGGTCGAGCTTTAAGTCTTAACTTCGTACCTTACAACTCAGGCAAGAACTCCTTCTTTGACTAGTCCATCTTGAACACCTTCAAGATCATGTCAAGGTATGTGCTCATTTGAAAGTACTATTAAGCATTTTGATCTATCCTTATAGATCTTGATGCTCAGTGTTCAAGTAGCTTAATCCAGGCTTTCCATTGAAAAACACTTTCCAAATAACCCTATATGCTTTCCAGAAATTCTACGTCATTTCTGATCAACAATATGTCAACAACATATACTCATCAGAAATTCTATAGTGCTCCCACTCACTTCTTTGGAAATACAAGTTTCTCATAAACTTTGCATACACCCAAAAACTTTGATCATCTCATCAAAGCATACATTCCAACTCCGAGATGCTTACTCCAGTCCTTAGAAGGATAGCTGGAGCTTTGCACACTTGTTAGCATCTTTCAGGATTGACAAAACCTTCCGCTTGTATCACATACAACCTTTCCTCAAGAAAATCATCGAGGAAACAATGTTTTGACATCCTATCTGCAAGATTTCATAAATAATGCAGTAATCGCTAAAATAATTCCAACAGACTCTTAGCATTGCTACGAGTGAGAAAGTCTCACCGTAGTCAACTCCTTGAACTTGTCGGGAAACTTCTTAACGACAACTCGAGCTTTCTTAATGGTGACATTTACCATCATTGTCCGTCTTCCTTTTAAAATCCATATGTACCTAACAACCTTATGACCATCAAGTAGTTCTTCCAAAGTCTACACTTTGTTTTCATACATGGATCCTCTCTCAGATTTTATGGCCTCGAGCCATTCATCGGAATCCGGGCCCACCACCACTTCTCCATAGCTCGTAGGTTTATTGTTGTCTAGCAACATGACTTCCAAGACAGGATTACGTACCACTCTGTAGTAGCACGCATCCTTGTCATCCCACGAGGTTTGGTAGTGACTTGATCTGAAGTTTCATGATCACTATCATAAGCTTCCACTTCAATTGGTGTAGGTGCCACAGGAACAACTCCCTGTGCCCTGCCACACACTAGTTGAAGAGACGGTTCAATAACCTCATCAAGTCACCACCATCCTCCCACTCAATTCTTTCGAGACAAACTTTTCCTCGAGAAAGGACCCGATTCTAGAAACAATCCCTTATTACTTTCGGATCTGAGACAGGAGGTATACCCAACTGTTTTGGGTGTCCTATGAAGATGTATTTATCCACTTTGGGTTCGAGCTTATCGGCCTGAAACTTTTTCACATAAGCATCGCAGCCCCAAACCCTTTTTTAAGAAATGACAGCTTAGGTTTCTCTAAACCATAGTTCATACGGTGTCATCACATCGGAATTACATGGTGCCCTATTTAAAGTGAATGTGGTTGTCTCCAATGCCTAACCCATAAATTATTGTGGTAATTCGATAAGAGACATCATGGTATGCATCATATCCAATAGGGTGCAGTTATGATGTTCGGACACACCATCACACTATGGTGTTCCAGGCTGTATTAATTGTGAAACAATTTCCACAATGTCTTAATTCTGTGCCAAACTCGTAATTCAGATATTCATCTCTATGATTATATCATAGATATTTTATCCTCTTGTCACGATGATCTTTCAACTTCACACTGAAATTACTTGAACCTTTGAATAATTCAGACTCGTGATTCATCAAGTAAATATACTCAACATCTACTCAAATCATCTGTGAAGTAAGAACATAACGATATCCACTACATGCCTCAGCACTCATTGGACTGCACACATCAAAATGTATTACTTCCAACAAGTTGCTTTCTAGTTCCATTTTACAGAAAACGAGGCTTTCAGTCATCTTGCCCATGTGGCATGATTTGCATGTCTCAAGTGATTCAAAACCAAGTGAGTCCAAACGATCCATTTGCATGGAGTTTCTTCATGCATATACACCAATAGACATGGTTCGCATGTCTCAAACTTTTCCAAACTGAGTGACTCCAAAGATCCATCAACATGGAGCTTCTTCATGCGTTTTATACCGATATGACTTACGTGGCAGTGCCACAAGTAGGTGGTACTATCATTACTTTTGGCATGAACATGTGTATCACTACGATCGAGATTCAATAAACCATTCATTTTAGGTGCAAGACCATTGAAGGTATTATTCAAATGAACAGAGTAACTATTATTCTCTTTAAATGAATAACCGTATTGCGATAGTCATAATCCAATCATGTCTATGCTCAACGCAAACACCAAAGAACAATTATTTAGGTTTAACACCAATCTCGATGGTAGAGGGAGCGTGCGATGCTTGATCATATCAACATTGGAAACACTTCCAACACATATCGTCAGCTCACCTTTAGCTAGTCTCCGTTTATTCCGTAGCTTTTATTTTGAGTTACTAACACTTAGCAACCGAACCGGTATCTAATACCCTGGTGCTACTAGGAGTACTAGTAAAGTACACAATGTATATCCAATATACTTCTATCGACCTTGCCAGCCTTCTCATCTACCAAGTATCTAGGGTAATTCTGCTCCAGTGGCTGTTCCCCTTATTACAGAAGCACTTAGTCTCGGGTTTGGGTTCAACCTTGGGTTTCTTCACTAGAGCAGCAGCTAAATTGCCGTTTCATGAAGTATCCCTTCTTGCCCTTGCCCTTCTTGAAACTAGTGGTTTCACCAACCATCAACAATTGATGCTCCTTCTTGATTTCTACTTTTGTGGTGTCAAACATCGCAAATATCTCAAAGATCATCATATATGTCCTCGATATGTTATAGTTCATCACGAAGCTCTAGCAGCTTGGTGGTAATGACTTCGGAGAAACATCACTATCTTATCTGGAAGATCAACTCCCACTTGATTCAAATGATTGTTGTACTCAGACAATCTGAGCACAAGCTCAACAATTGAGCTTTTCTCCCTTAGTTTACAGGCTAAGAAAATCGTCGGAGGTCTTATACCTCTCGACGTGGGCACGAGCCTGAAATCCCAATTTCAGCCCTCGAAACATCTCATATGTTTCGCGACGTTTCAAAACAGCTCCGGTGCCTCAACTCTAAACCGTTTAACTGAACTATCACGTAGTTATCAAAACGTGTATGTCAGATGTTCGCAACATCCAGAGACAACGTTCGAGGTTTAGCACACTGAGCGGTGCATTAAGGACATAAGCCTTCAATGAAGCAATGAGGACAATCCTCAGTTTACGGACCTAGTCCACATAATTGCTACTATCAACTTTCAACTAAATTTTCTCTAGGAACATATCTAAAACGTAGAACTGAAGCGCGAGCTACGACATAATTTGCAAAATCCTTTTTGACTATGTTCAGGATAAACAAGTTCATCTTATGAACTCCCACTCAGATAGACATCCCTCTAGTCATCTAAGTGATTACATGATCCGAGTCAACTAGGCCGTGTCCGATCATCATGTGAGACGGACTAGTCAACATCGGTGAACATCTTCATGTTGATCGTATCTACCATACGACTCATGCTCGACCTTTCGGTCTTCTTGTGTTCCGAGGCCATGTCTGTACATGCTAGGCTCGTCAAGTCAACCTAAGTGTTTCGCGTGTGTAAATCTGGCTTACACCCGTTGTATGTGAACGTAAGAATCTAACACCCGATCATCACGTGGTGCTTCGAAACAACGAACTGTCGCAACGGTGCACAGTTAGGGGGAACACTTTCTTGAAATTTTAATGAGGGATCATCTTATTTACTACCGTCATTCTAAGCAAATAAGATGTATAAACATGATAAACATCACATGCAATCAAATAGTGACATGATATGGCCAATATCACTTTGCTCCTTTTGATCTCCATCTTCAGGGCTCCATGATCATCATCGTCACCGGCATGACACCATGATCTCCATCATCATGATCTCCATCATCGTGTCTTCATGAAGTTGTCTCGCCAACTATTACTTCTACTTCTACAGCTAACGGTTAGCAATAAAGTAAAGTAATTACATGACGTTTAAGTTGACACGCAGGTCATAAATAAATAAAGACAACTCCTATGGCTCCTGCCGGTTGTCATACTCATCGACATGCAAGTCGTGATTCCAATTACAAGAACATGATCAATCTCATACATCACATATATCATTCATCACATCCTTTTGGCCATATCACATCACATAGCATACCCTGCAAAAACAAGTTAGACGTCCTCTAATTGTTGTTTGCATGTTTTACGTGGTTGCTATGGGTTTCTAGCAAGAACGTTTCTTACCTACGCAAAAACCACAACGTGATATGCCAATTGCTATTTACCCTTCATAAGGACCCTTTTCATCGAATCCGATCCGACTAAAGTGGGAGAGACAGACACCCGCCAGCCACCTTATGCAACTAGTGCATGTTTGTCGGTGGAACCGGTCTCACATAAGCGTACGTGTAAGGTTGGTCCGGGCCACTTCATATCACAATACCGTCAAAACAAGATTGGACTAGTAACGGTAAGCATATTGAACAAAATCAACGCCCACAACTACTTTGTGTTCTACTCATGCACAGAAACTATGCATAGACCTAGCTCATGATGCCACTGTTGGGGAACGTAGCAAAAATTCAAAATTTTGCTACGTGTCACCAAGATCTATCTATGGAGAGACCAGCAACGAGGGGAAGGAGAGTGCATCTACATAACCTTGTAGATTGCTAAGCGGAAGCGTTCAAGTGAACGGGGTTGATGGAGTCGTACTCGTCGTGATCCAAATCACCGATGATCCTAGTGCCGAATGGACGGCACCTCCGCGTTCAACACACGTACAGCCCGATGACGTCTCCCATGCCTTGATCCAGCAAGGAGAGAGGGAGAGGTTGAGGAAGACTCCATCCAGCAGCAGCACAACGGTGTGGTGGTGGTGGAGCAGCGTGGCAATCCTGCAGGGCTTCGCCAAGCACCACGGGAGAGGAGAAGGACTTGGGAGAGGGGAAGGGCTGCACCAAAGGCAAAAGGTAAGAAGTCCTCCATCTCCCCCACTATATATAGGGGGGCCAAGGGGGGGGCTCCGGCCCTAGGAGATCCAATCTCCTAGGGGGGGCGGCGGCCAAGGGAGGAATCCCTCCTCCCCAAGGCACCTAGGAGGTGCCTTCCCCTTCTGGGACTCTTCCTTTAGGGTTTCCCCCACACTAGGCGCATGGGCCCTAGGGGAAAGTGGCGCCCCAGCCCACTTTGGGCTGGATCCCTTCCCACTTCAGCCCATGGGACCCTCCGGGATAGGTGGCCCCACCCGGTGGGTCCCCGGGACCCTTCCGGTGGTCCCAGTACAATACCAATGACCCCGAAACTTGTCCCGACGGCCGAAATAGGACTTCCTATATATAAATCTTTACCTCCGGACCATTCCGGAACTCCTCGTGACGTCCGGGATCTCATCCGGGACTCCGAAAAACATTCGGTAACCACATACAAACTTCCTTTATAACCCTAGCGTCATCGAACCTTAAGTGTGTAGACCCTACAGGTTCGGGAACCATGCAGACATGACCGAGACGTTCTCCGGTCAATAACCAACAGCAGGATCTGGATACCCATGTTGGCTCCCACATGTTCCACGATGATCTCATCGGATGAACCACGATGTCGAGGATTCGATCAATCACGTATACAATTCCCTTTGTCTAGCGGTACGATACTTGCCCGAGATTCGATCGTCGGTATCCCGATACCTTGTTCAATCTCGTTACCGGCAAGTCTCTTTACTCGTTCCGTAACACATCATCCCGTGATCAACTCCTTGATCACATTGTGCACATTATGATGATGTCCTACCGAGTGGGCCCAGAGATACCTCTCCGTCACACGGAGTGACAAAATCCAGTCTCGATTCGTGCTAACCCAACAGACACTTTTGGAGATACCCGTAGTGTACCTTTATAGCCACCCAGTTACGTTGTGACGTTTGGCACACCCAAAGCACTCCTACGGTATCCGGGAGTTGCACAATCTCATGGTCTAAGGAAATGATACTTGACATTAGAAAAGCTTTAGCATACGAACTACACGATCTAGTGCTATGCTTAGGATTGGGTCTTGTCCATCACATCATTCTCCTAATGATGTGATCCCGTTATCAACGAAATCCAATGTCCTTGGTCAGGAAACCGTAACCATCTATTTGATCAATGAGCTAGTCAACTAGAGGCTTACTAGGGACATGGTGTTGTCTATGTATCCACACATGTATCTGAGTTTCCTATCAATACAATTCTAGCATGGATAATAAACGATTATCATGAACAAGGAAATATAATAACAACTAATTTATTATTGCCTCTAGGGCATATTTCCAACCTTTGATCACTGACAATACTTCCCGACCGCTCCGCTTCGGCAAATGCCTTTCCAAGAATGCGCTCATAGTTGCCTTTCGGTGGAGACTTGGGTGGTTTTGTCAGGGCAGCCAGAGTGCGCTTCGCTTTCACCGGATCTACCTTCTCCTCCGGAGGTGGATGTTTCTTTGCTTTCACCCCTTCAAAGAAGTTCCTCACTTCTTCTCGCGCGATCTCGGCGTTCTCCTCCGGGGTCCTCTCGTATGGTAACTTCTCTGGAGTCTTCAGAGAACGACCGAATCTATATGTCCTCCCACCTTTGGCTGTACTACTAGACACCGGCAGAGCAGACGGAGCGGTTGTCTTCTTTACTTGCTTACGAGGCGGAGGAGAAGGACTACGATGCACCGGAGCAGCCGGAGCGGCGGCGGGTCTCTTCCGCCCTTGCTGATGAGGCGGAGAAGGAGGAGGGTGGCTGCTCGGGCGCGCCGGCGCAGGCGGAGAAGGAGGCGGAGTGCTGCCACGCGCCGGAGAAGGAGCCGGCCGAGTGCCCTAGTCGTCACTCGCCGGAGGAGGAGGCGGTGGAGGAGGCAGAGTGCCCTGACTCGTTGGAGGAGGAGGAGGAGGCGGAGGCGTCTAGTTCGGAAGGTTGATGAGCTCCTTCCGCCATAGGCATGGAGTCTTCAGAGCAAAACCCAGCTGAGTCTACCCTTCACCGGTAGGGTGGTCAAGCTGGAGGTCCTCAAATCCCTCCATTATTTCATCGACCATCATCCTAGCATATCCTTATGGAATCGGCCGTCAGTGAAAAGTTGCACCGGGTTCAGTAGGAAAAACAGAGCCAACAGCCGCCTTGATCTTCATATTAATCCATTGCGTCATAAGGTGGCAATTTCGAGACTCCATGATAGCATCCATGGGATAGCTGACAGGAGCCATCAAGACATGCTTCGGCTGAAGCAGCTTAGTGGAAGCCACGTTGCTTCTCCGCTGAGATGGCGGGGTAGCTTCAGGGGAAGCTTCGGCAGTTCATTTGCTGCGATTTGCTTCTCGTTCCTCTATCGCTTGTACCCTAGCATGTAGCGCCTGCAGTTGGGTTTGCTCCACTTTCTTCCTCCTCTCGTGGCATTTGTAACCGCCTACGTCCGGAAACCCAGCCTTCCACGGAATGGAGCCTGGCGTGCCTCGTGTCCGTCCAGGGTGCTCAGGATTCCCGAGGGCCATTGTGAGCTCGTCGTTCTCTCTGTCTAGAACGAACGTCCCTTGCTGCGCTGCTTCAATATAGTTCTTAAGCCTCTTGACTGGTATTTCCATTTGCTCATCCGTCCAAATGCACTTCCCTGATACAGGGTCCAAGGTTCCACCAGCCCCGAAGAAACAAGTCCGGCAACGGTCTAGCCAGTTAATTGTCTCTAGTTCGATCCCTTTATCAACCAGATCATTCTCAGTATTGGATCACTTAGGCCGGGTTGCGAGGTAGCCACCTGACCCCGTGCGATGGTGATGCTTCTTCTTTGCAGTATTTTGCTTGTTTGTCACCGACATCTTCTTACTCTTTTCCGATGTCTTGTGGGCCACAAATGCGGGCCAGTGATCTCTGATCTTCTCATATCTGCCCTTGAATTCTAGTGTCTCTTTATTTTCGACAAACTTATTCAGCTCTTTCTTCCACCTCCTGAATAGTTCTGCCATCCTCTTAAGAGCAAAAGACTTGATTAATTGCTCTTTAACTGGCTCCTCCGGATCATCCTCTAGCGGTAGGGTGAAATTTGACTTCAACTCAGTCCAAAGATCATTTTTCTGCATATCATTGACATAAGACACCTCAGGGTCTTCTGTAGCCGGCTTTAACCATTGCTGGATGCTGATCGGGATCTTGTCCCTAACCAGAACCCCGCACTGAGCAACAAATGCGTTCTTTGTCCGAATGGGTTCAATCGTTGGCCGTCGAGCGCGATTGCTATGATCTCAAACCTTTCATCTGAGCTCAACTTTCTCTTCGGGCCTCATCTCTTTACCGAAGTTGTGCTCGATCCGGAGGGCTAAGAAAAAGAACAAAGACTTAATTAATATGTGTACATACCAAAACAATGAATGCATCAATTAGCTAGTCAGCACAAGCTTAACTAATATATATACCTGGCCAGACTCGGTTCGGTCACCGGAGACGTCATCACGGTCTCCTTCTTGCACCGGCATTGGGTCACCGGAGCCGTCCTCACGGTCTCCTTCTTGCACCGGCATTAGGTCACCGGAGCCATCATAATCATAGTCAGCTGCTTCCAGACCGTCGGTGTCGTTAAGAAACAACGAGCAGATGGCATCACTTCCTCGTGCGATTATGTCCCCCAACAACTCTTATTGTACTTCGTCTCGGGCGGTGTCCATAGTTTCTACAAATATTTACAACATGGCAATTATTATTCAAACATGACAGATGGATATATTAGTGGCAAACGTAGAACTAATATTAATTAGTGGCCTCGATGCTGCTTCTCTAGGATTTGGGGTGGCCTCGGTGCTACTTCTCTAGGGTTTGGGGTGGCCTCGACAACGCTTCAAGGATAAAAAAAGAAGAAGAAGAAGAAAAAAAAGAGGAGAAGAAAGAATAGAGGAGTAACCCTAAATAGCAAGTATCGTGGGTGTGAGATACATGTGGCCGTCGGTGTCGGACACTACATCCACATCCCACAAGTGATGTGGGCGTCGAAGCCCGCGTCACTTGTGGGACGTGGATGTAGTGTCTGACACCGACGGCCACATGTATCTCACACCGACGATACTTGCTATTTAGGGTTTCCTCTACCGCTCGGCAACCCTCGACGACCCTCGTTCCCGATAAAAAAAAGAGGAAGAAGAAGAAAAAAAGAGGAGAATAAAGAAACTTCTCCTCTTTTCTTTCTTCTCCTCTTTTTTTCTTCTTCTTCCTCTTTTTTTATTGGGAACGAGAGTCGTCGAGGGTCAGGGTTGCCGAGCAGTAGAGGAAACCCTAAATAGCAAGTATCGTGGGTGTGAGATACATGTGGCCGTCGGTGTCGGACACTACATCCACGTCCCACAAGTGACGCGGGTCGAAGCCCGCGTCACTTGTGGGACGTGGATGTAGTGTCCGACACCGATGGCCACATGTATCTCACACCGACGATACTTACTATTTAGGGTTTCCTCTACCGCTCGACGACCCTCGACGACCCTCGTTCCCGATAAAAAAAGAGGAAGAAGAAGAAAAAAAGAGGAGAAGAAAGAATAGAGGAGAAACTCCTCTATTCTTTCTTTTCCTCTTTTTTCTTCTTCTTCTTCTTCTTCTTCTTATTTTTTTATCCTCTTCTTCCTCTCATGTTCGACGACCCTCGAGCCCTCGGCGACCCTAGACCCCCTCTCAACCCTCGACCCCTCGGCGACCGTCGACCCCCTCTCGACCCTCGACCCCACGGCGACCCTCGACCCCCTCTCGACCCTTGACCCCTCGGTGACCCTCGACCCCCTCTAGACCCCTTGTCGATCCTAGAACTTTTTTTCTCCCCGATAACATTTTTTTCTCCGAGAGAGTTCATATGAATATACAAACATTTGCATATTTACAATAATCAATATCACCAAAAAAATCAATGGATAGAAAAAATACCATTTTTTCTAAAAATCTATCATTTTCATTTATACATGAACATATACACACACACACACACACACACACAGAGAACATATAATCGGGAAAAAACATCTATATATTTGCAAAAAAACATGGGGAAGAGGGGGGCGGTGCCGGCCCTAACCAAACCGAGGCAAAGGCGACGGCGGCGCGGGGCAGCTGGGGCGCGGCGAGGCAGAGGCGACGGCGAGGTAGAGGCGGGGCGGCGACGGCGTCGGGGCGTGACGACGCGGGGCGGCGACAGCGTCGGGGCGGCGCGGGGAGGCAGAGGCGGGGCGGCGACGGTGTCGGGGCGGCGCAGGGTGGCGCGCGGCGACGGCGTCGGGGTGGCGCGGGATGGTGATGGCGCGGGGCGCGGGCGGTGACAGCGTCGGCGGGGTGTGAATCGGGCAGCCTGGCGGCGTCATCGGCGCGGGCAACTGCTAAGATGAAATGAAAAACACTAAGTCTTTGCTTATATAGCAAAGCCATTGGTCCCGGTTCGTGGCACAAACCGGGACCAATGCACCCTTTAGTCCCGGTTGGTGCCACCAACCGGGACCAAAAGCGGTGGCCTTTGGTCCCGGTTGGTGGCACCAGCCGGGACTAAAGGGGGGCATTGGTCCCGGTTTGTGCCACGAACCGGGACCAATGCCCCCCTTTAGTCCCGGTTGGTGCCACCAACCGGGACCAATGGCCTTCCCCTGGCGCGGTGGTGGGAGTTTAGTCCCACCTCGCTAGCTGAAGAGCTCCCGCACCTGTTTATAAGCCCTGCTCAGTGTTCCCTTTCGAACTCCTCTGAACTGCAGCCTTACGGGCTTAATGAGACACTGCAATGCCTGTGGGCCTACTGGGCCTGCTGCCGGCCTGAATCCTTGCCCATGGTTGGGTTTCTAGTCGTATTCAGGCTATGTTGGCCCAGTAGGTGGCATTTTTTTGCTATTTATTTTTTCATTTCTACTTAGAACTAAATACTTATAGTTTTTTAGTGATTTATTTTTTATTTTAGGTCACAAAAATTATAAACTTTCTGTTAGTGCCATTAGTTTTAAAATTTGAATAGTTTAAATTTGAATTTTTTTAAATTTGTGTGAATCACTAGTTTATGAATAACTTTACTATTTTGATTTTTGAGTCATTCTTTTTCCTGCTATTTAATATTACTGTGTTTTATCATTATACTCAATTTGGTAATTTTAGTTAGTCATAACAAATATTATAGGCATTTTTTTTCTTTTTTGCTATTTGTTTTTTCATTTCTACTTAGAACTAAATACTTATAGTTTTTTAGTGATTTCTTTTTTCTTTTAGGTCACAAAAATTATAAACTTTCTCTTAGTGCCATTAGTTTTCAAATTTAAAAACACTTTTTTAGTTTTTTTGCTTTTAGTGCCTATTTTTTCCAGTTTTTTGTTTTGTTTTCTGCATTATTTATTTTCTTTTATTTTTTACTTTATTTTTTAATTCTTTCTGCTTTTAGTTTTAGAAAAATTATAAACTTTCTGTTTGTCCCATTAGTTTTCAAATTTGAAAACACTTTTTTGGTTTTTTTGTTTTCTTTGTTGCTTTATTTATTTTATTTTGTTTCTACTTACAACAAAATACTTATTGTTTCTATTTTTATTTTTTTCCAGTTTTTTTGTTTTGTTTTCTGTATTATTTATTTTCTTTTGTTTTTCGCTTTATTTTTTAATTCTTTTTGCTTTTAGGTCAGCAAAATTATAAACTATCTGTTAGTGCCATTAGTTTTAGAAAAATTATAAACTTTCTGTTAGTGCCATTAGTTTTGAAATTTGAATAGTTAATAATTGAATTCTTTGTAATTTGTGTGAATCACAAGTTTGTGATTAACTTTACTAAAAAAATGAACATAGATGCACCTATAGACAAAATTCGACCTAAATTCCTAGTTTTCAAATGAACTCTAAAAAAGTTGGCATAGCATACTCGTGTGTTACAAAGTTGGCATGGTATCATCATAATAGTTGCGGGAGAAAGTCTTCACTTTTTCTTCTCTTGTGTCATTTGCTTATTGCGCCGTAACCATGGATAATCTTCATCGTTTATCAGGATGCTTGGGTCAGCCTTGACATTGAAGGGAGGAATTTCATGAAACTTTTCATAATCTTCAGACATGTCTGTCTTGCCCTCCACTCCCAGGATGTCCCTTTTTCCTGAAATAACTATGTGGCGCTTTGGCTCATCGTATGATGTATTCGCTTCCTTATATTTTCTTTTTCTTGGTTTGGTAGACATGTCCTTCACATAGATAACCTGTGCCACATCATTGGCTAGGACGAACGGTTCGTCAGTGTACCCAAGATTTTTCAGATCCACTGTTGTCATTCCGTACTATGGGTCTACCTGTACCCCGCCTACTGACAGATTGACCCATTTGCACTTAAACAAAGGGACCTTAAAATCATGTATGTAGTCAAGTTCCCATATGTCCACTATGTAACCATAATATGTGTCCTTTCCGCTCTCGGTTGCTGCATCAAAGCGGACACCGCTGTTTTGGTTGGTGCTCTTTTGATCTTGGGCGATCGTGTAAAATGTATTCTCATTTATCTCGTATCCTTTGTAAGTCAATACAGTCAAAGATGGTCCCCTGGACAACAAGTACAGCTCATAACAAACAGTGTTGTCACCTCTGAGACGTGTTTCCAACCAACTGCTGAAAGTCCTGATGTGTTCACATGTAATCCAGTCGTCGCACTGCTCCAGGTGTTTGGAGTGCATACTGTTCTTGTGTTCATCGACATACGGGGTCACCAAGGTAGAGTTCTGTAGAACTATGTAGTGTTCTTGAGACGAGGAATATCCATCCCTGCATATTACTGAGTCTCTTCCAAGAGTGCCTTTTCCAGCCAGTCTCCCCTCATACCGCGATTTAGGGAGACATATCTTCTTAAGGCCAGGAATGAAGTCAACACAAAACCCGATAACATCCTCTGTTTGTTGGCCCATGGAGATGCTTCCTTCTGGCCTAGCATGGTTACGGACATATTTCTTTAGGACTCCCATGAACCTCTCAAAGGGGAACATATTGTGTAGAAATACGGGCCCCAGGATGACAATCTCGTCGACTAGATGAACTAGGACGTGCGTCATGATATTGAAGAAGGATGGTGGGAACACCAGCTTGAAACTGACAAGACATTGCGCCACATCACTCCTTAGCCTTGGTACGATTTCTGGATCGATCACCTTCTGAGAGATTGCATTGAGGAATGCACATATCTTCACAATGGCTAATCGGACGTTTTCCGGTAGAAGCCCCCTCAATGCAACAGGAAGCAGTTGCGTCATAATCACGTGGCAATCATGAGACTTTAGGTTCCGAAACTTTTTCTCTGGCATATTTATTATTCCCTTTATATTTACGAGAAGCCAATCATGACCTTCATACTGAGCAGGCATTCAAAGAAGATTTCTTTCTCTTCTTTCAAAAAAGCATAGCTGGCAGGACCTTTATACTGCTTCGGAGGCAAGTCGTCTTTTTCGTGCAAACGTTGTAGGTCCTCCCGTGCCACAGGTGTATCTTTTGTCTTCCCATACACGCCCAAGAAGCCTAGCAGGTTCACGCAAAGGTTCTTCGTCACGTGCATCACGTCGATTGCAGAGCGGACCTCTAGGTCTTTCCAGTAGGGTAGGTCCCAAAATATAGATTTCTTCTTCCACATGGGTGCGTGTCCCTCAGCGTCATTCGGAACAGCTAGTCCGCCGGGACCCTTTCCAAAGATTACATGTAAATCATTGACCATAGAAAGTACGTGATCACCGGTACACATGGCAGGCTTCTTCCAGTGATCTGGCTCGCCTTTGAAATGCTTGCCTTTCTTTAGACATTGATGGTTGGTCGGAAGAAATCGACGATGGCCCAGGTATACATTCTTCCTGCATTTGTCCAGGTATATACTTTCAGTGTCATCTAAACAGTGCGTGCATGCGTGGTATCCTTTGTTTGTCTGTCCTGAAAGGTTACTGAGAGCAGGCCAATCGTTGATGGTCACGAACAGCAACGCCTTTAGGTTAAATTCCTCCTGTTTGTGCTTATCCCACGTATGTACACCGTTTCCATTCCACAGCTGTAAAATTTCTTCAACTAATGGCCTTAGGTAAACATCAATGTCGTTGCCGGGTTGCTTAGGGCTTTGGATGAGAACTGGCATCATAATGAACTACCACTTCATGCACATCCAAGGAGGAAGGTTATACATACATAGAGTCACGGGCCAGGTGCTGTGATTGCTGCTCTGCTCCCCGAAAGGATTAATGCCATCTGCGCTTAAAGCAAACCATATGTTCCTTGGGTCCTTTGCAAACTCATCCCAGTACTTTCTCTCGATATTTCTCCACTGTGACCCGTCAGCGGGTGCTCTCAACTTCTCGTCTTTCTTACGGTCCTCACTGTGCCATCACATCAACTTGGCATGCTCTTCGTTTCTGAACAGACGTTTCAACCGTGGTATTATAGGAGCATACCACATCACCTTCGCAGGAACCCTCTTCCTGGGGGGCTCGCCGTCAACATCACCAGGGTCATCTCGTCTGATCTTATACTGCAATGCACCGCATACCGGGCATGCGTTCAGATCCTTGTATGCACTGCGGTAGAGGATGCAGTCATTAGGGCATGCATGTATCTTCTCCACCTCCAATCCTAGAGGGCATACGACCTTCTTTGCTGGGTATGTACTGTCGAGCAATTCGTTATCCTTTGGAAGCTTCTTCTTCAATATTTTCAGTAGCTTCTCAAATCCTTTGTCAGCCACAGCATTCTCTGCCTTCCACTGCAGCAATTCCAGTACGGTACCGAGCTTTGTGTTGCCATCTTCTGTCGGGGGTTTGGTGCGACATATGCCAACGGATGGCTTATCATGGTGGGGGTGAGTAGAACGTCGCCGGTGCCTGGAAACGGGATGAGGTGAAGACATGCACGCCGGCGAATCTTACCCAGCTTCAGGGCTCTCCGGGGAGATAATACCCCTACTGCTGCTCTGCGGGGTCTCCGCATGATCACTATGGCAAAGTGTTTACATGGTTGCTCCTTGAGCTGTTTTCTGGTGGTAGGAGAGGGTGAGGCTAGCTCTCTCCCTTCTATATGATCTGGTCTAGAGCTAATGGGTTCCAACCCTTTGCAAGGGTGCCCTGGGGGGTTTATATAGGCCTACCCCCCAAGGGTACAATGGTAATCCGGCTGGACGCAGGCCCCGCCGTCAGTGCCTCTGGCCTCCGTCTTCTCTGCCGTCCGCTTGGGCCCGCTGACTTTCCTGGTACGGAGCCGACAGGCCGTGTCCGCCGTGGGCGGGTCTTGCTAGCTGCTGATTACTGTAGTCGTGCTTCTGATGACGCGGGCTTGACCAGGAGGTCGTGGCGACAGCCCCGCCGCCTGGCGGGTGATCACTATTGCTACTCTCCATCACATCTCAATTAATGGTGCGTGGGCCCTGGAGGAGGGCTCGGCCGACTCCCAGGGGCCGACTCCCGATGGACCTGACTGGTGGTCCTCTTGCCGTCTCCTGGGGTCTAACTGACTGGTGGGACCCGCTACCTCTGGGCCGTATAGACAAGCCGTCGTGGGTGCAGGAGTCGGTCCTTCGGTGTTGATGTCAGGGCCGGCATGGCTACAGTGCCACGCCACACGGAGATCTTCCGGGGTACAGCGTGTTGTGGCCATGCCTGCCCTTGGTAAGGGGAAGGAGCGGGTTTCATTGTTGCCACTTCCCTGCCCCATCCCACTTAATGAGGTCGTGAGGGGTGTTGGAGTCGCAGGCTGACTCCCCAAAGCCGGCTTCTCTGGAAGTCGCCAATCAGGAGTCGGCTTTCCCTGAAGCCGTCCCTGGGACTCGGCCATGAGTGGTCAGTCGGCCACCTTGCCGTTGACTTCTTGAAGGCGGCTCTTCGTCCTGGGGTCTTGAGGGGCGCAGCCTGCCCCGATGTCTTGAAAGGTTCTGGGCTCGGGTTGGCCTACCCGTGGCCCATTACTCCGACAGTAGTCCCCGAAGCTGGTGAGGCACCGTGGACGATCGGCCGAGAAGCCTCAGCAGTTTCTCTTTCCGGGTGCTCAACACATGGTCTTTGATTGACTTCTGCCAGTCCGACTAGAAGGAGTTGGACTCGCTCAATTCGGACTTACTCGATATTTCGAACGTCGCGGCGGGATCCAAGTAGCGTGCTAGCTAAGCCTCTGGGCCGCCGCCTGCTCTAGGCCTGTCATCCGATGACACGTGGCTGGGCTATCCTGCCAGCCTACGCGCGCGACGGGACAGGCCCATAGGCGGGGCCCGCCACTACCGCGCCTCGGCGCCCGAGCGGATCTGCTGCGGCCCCGGCGGACGGTTGGGATTCCCGTGGAGTTACTGCGCGCAGTAACTTTATCATGGAACGTGGGGGACGTGGGGCCGTGGGCGCAGTAAATCCCCACGTCCGCCCCCTCGGCTTCGCAGCCCACGAGGCTATAAGTAGGGGGAAGAGGGGGGCACGCGCGCCCCTCCTTCCCACTACTCCTCGCTCTCTTCGCTCCACCGCGCGCCCAAGCTCCGGCGAACGCCGCGGCGATCAGCTCGCGATGAGTTCTTCCTCCGCCGTCGCGCCTCCCCTGGTGCGCTCCGGCACTTGGGACGGTTCCAAAGTCCACGACGACCACATCGAGTTCCTCCGCAGGACTCGTCGGCTCCCCGGCGAGGATCACGTGCGGGTGCGCCTTGCGCCGAAGGGGGAGATTTCCCCCGCGCCGCAGGAGGGCGAGCGGGTCATCCTCCGCTCACACTGCTTGCGTGTGTTGGGGCTGCCGGCGAGCAGTTTCTTCCGATCCTTTCTGGAGTTCTACGGCCTCCAGCCGCACCACCTCACCCCCAACGCGGTGGTGCTACTGTCCGCCTTCGTGGCCTTGTGCGAAGGCTTCCTCGGAGTCCTCCCCACCCTCGAGCTCTGGGGGAGTTCTTCTTCTCCAAGCTCGGCACCGAGGCTGCGGGCGTGCCGGCTCAGTGCGGCTTTCATCGTCTTGCGAAGGTCGGGGGCCGACAATCCCTTCCCCTCCATCTCGCTGATAAAGTCGGTGAAGATGTGGCAGAGATCCTACTTCTACGTCAGGAGCGTCTCCGCGAGGGGGGACTGGGTCAACTTGCCGGCTTTCGAAGACGGCCCGCCGGCTGGGCGACTGCCCAACTGGTCGTACCGGGACAAGTCGCTGACGCCTGCGGGAGCCGGCACCATCGCGCGACTCTGAGTGCTGACGCAGTCGGAGGGTTTGACTGGTCCGGACCTGCTGGACGCCTTCGTGGCGCGCCGAGTTCTCCCACTCCAAGGTCGCCCCCACATGATATGTCAGATGAGCGGGCACCGCGACCCGAGTCGGATGTGCACCAAGGACATGCCTCACGAGGAGGTGGCCTTCATGGTGAACTACCTCTCGGACAGCAAGCTCCTAGAGGATTGGCGGTTCGGCAAGGAGCCGTACTCCCGTGCCAACCCCCCGCCCGTGGTGAGTTGCCCTTCCTTTCTTTCTTTGGATTGTCTTTTCTCTCGCCGAGTTTGTTTTGACCAGTCGGCTTTGGTCAGAATCCCCTCCTCCACCCGCCAGCCGGCACCTTGGCACCGGCCCGCGAGTTCCTCGCTGACCGGGCGGAGAGCGACGTCGATGACCCCGATCTGGGAGCGGCGGCTCTTGAGGATGACGCCGAGGGAGAAGGAGGAACAGCAGGCGACTTCAGGCCTTCGGCCAGTTTCGCCGACTGGCCTGACGACGATGCTGAGGGGGAAGTCACCCCCACCATCGTCCAGGAGCCAGCCAGCCTGGTGCAGGCTCTTCTGCCGCGCCGGGTGCTCCAGGAGGCGGGAAGAAGCGCAGGGCCGTGCCGACCTTGTTCGGCAGTCGGCCAAAGAAACCCAAGGGTTCGGCTGCGGCGACCCAGCAGGACGAGGCGGCCGCGAAGGCCATCCGCTTCCGTAAGGAAGTGAAGAAGCCGCCATTGGTCTCCGCGTGAGTATCCTGTCTCAATGCTTTATTCTTTCTTTGTGACTTTGTCTGAGTTTTTGCTTGTCCCCCTTGCTTCAGGGCTCCCCTCACTCTTGAGAGGGTCACCGCCGCCTCCGTCATGGGGTCAGCGGAGACGTCCGCCACCACTCGGCGGATTGACCCCGCTGCTGACCTCCGGGAGGCGACGGAGCGGAATGCGCAGGAGAAGTGCAACAAAGAAGAGGTCGTCCGACTGGAGAAGGCGGAGGCCGACAGGGCGGAGGCCTCCGCCAAGAAAAAACTGGCGGAGGCCGAAGCCGCCGCCGCGACGAAGGGGCAGGCTGAGGAAGCCGCACGCCGCCAATCGGCGGTGTTCGTCACCCCGTTGAACTTTGCGCCGCCGCCTCTGGAGTTCTCGGGGCAGACTGGAGAAGCCGGCGGGGAGAACCCCGTCGTGGAGAGGGAAGGCGGCGACCCCTCTACGCCGGACGTGAACGTTCTGCCGCCGCCTCCGCCGCCATATGAAGGCGCGCAAGGCAGCCAGCCAGCGGACCCTCAGGTGCCGCTGACCGAAGATGAGGCCGTGGCGAGGCTACTCCTCCAAGTCCGCTCGCCAACGCGCCGCCGTCTGGACAAGGCGACTTCAGCACCCCGCCCCCTGGAAGCCGGCACCACCAGCTCGGCGATCCCAGACGCCGAAGCGACGAGCGCCGCGCCCATTGGGTGGGTGCGAGGAGGCGGCATAGGGCCGCTAAACCAGGCGCTCTTGGATGTCCAGGCGAAGCTTCGTGTTGAGGGTGACGCTCTCCAGAGTTGCACCAAGGCGTTCCTGGCGTCGCGGGCAGCCGTTCGGGTATGTTTTTTCCTTTGGTTTTTTGTTTTCTTGTTCTCTCTGTGGGGGCGTGCCAGCGCACCCACTGGGTGTAGTCCCCGAGTTTCAGGCTGGCTTCTGAGCAGGCAGCCTAGAACTCCAATTAATGAACTCTGGGTATTAACTTTTTGTCTAAAACGTTCGTCGTAGGATTACCACAACCTCCGCGTCACTGCCTTCAACCGTAATGTTGAAGAGCTGGGCAAGCGGACCGCCGATCTGTCGGAGAGCCAGAGTAAGTCCTTTTCCTTCTTCGCGGGGGCGCGCTGATGCACCCGCGGGCTGTAGTCCCCGAGATTCGGGCCGACTGCCGAGCAGTCGGGCCGGATCTCCCTGGCGACCTTCTTTTCCTGATGACTTAATGCCTTCTTTCTTTCTTCTTCTCAGGGGCCAACGCTGCTCTTCAATAGCAGCTGAGCGACGCCAACTCCACTTTGCGCGCCAAAGAGGAGGAGTGCAGCAAGCTCGCCACAGAGCGCGATCTGCTGGCCACTCAATTGGCAGAGCAGAAGGAGCTGCTTGTGAAGATGCAGAGGGAGGCAGAGGAGACGGAAACCGCCCTCCTGGCCGAGTTCGCGAGCGAGCGCTCCTCCTGGTCTGACAAGGAGGCAATGCTGGCCTCCGGCTTCCACGAGATTGAAGACATCGTAGATGGTGAGTTTCTTTACTTTCTTTCTTCGAGCTGCTGATTTAAGTCGTGCCGACTC
Organism: Triticum aestivum; assembly: GCF_018294505.1. Lineage (NCBI taxonomy): Eukaryota > Viridiplantae > Streptophyta > Magnoliopsida > Poales > Poaceae > Triticum > Triticum aestivum. The sequence continues at coordinate 687,869,501 of NC_057800.1, read as the reverse complement.
CTGGATTTTGACTTGCTTCTTTGTTTCTTCCTGTCTTTGCAGACTTCTTTCCTGGGCACTCGCAGGCCGCCATCCAAGCCATCGAGGCTGACCGAGAAGGTCGGAGGGCGGAGGGCGCAAAGATTGCTGCCGACGCCCCCCGGACTCTTGACGAGCACATCCTGAGCATCGAGGCTCGCCTTCGGCCGGCTCACCGGATGCTGCGCCGGCTTCAGCGTGTTGGTGCCCAGGCGATTGCCGCCCTGTGGCCGGACATGCAGGCTCCACGCACCCCAGCCCGTGTTGGTGCCCAGGCGATTGCCGCCCTGTGGCCGGACATGCAGGCTCCACGCACCCCAGCCTGACGGCCGACTGGCTAGACGTTGCGGCTGGTCGTCTTGAGGCCTGGAAGGGCTCTTCGGCCTGAGCTGGAGCGCGCCGGGCCTTGGAGTTCGTCAAGGCATGGTATCCGAGGCTGGATCTAGACCGGCTGGCCACACTTTGGTCGGAGGCCCAACCGGAGCTGGCGGCTGCGGAAGACGCCCTCGTCAAGCGTGCTGCGGCGATCGCCGAGTACACTGATACCAGCATCTTCGTCCCCGAGCGGTATGAAGACGGCGAGGAGGTACTGCCAGAGTGGTTTGGGATGAACCCAGACTACGGCGAGGACTCGGCGGAGATGATTGGCTCCAGCGTCGAGGAGGAAGGCGAGGCGGAGGATGGAGGCGAGACGGAGGCACCAGAAGACGGAGCAGACGGCCAGCCTTAGCTCAACCGCGCCTCCAGCAACGAGCCGCGTGTGACCGGCCCGACTGCCGCCGGATGCGATCAAGCCGAGACTAGCCAGCCGGCCGCCCCGACGTCTAACGCTGTTGCCTCCTCTGACCCTCCGAATCCGCCTGCTGCTTCCTAAGCTGCTGCTTTATCTTTATTTTATCTGCTTCAGTAGTCTTTGAAGAACTTGTTAATTCGCACAATTCCACTCGCGGGGTGTATTTTGAACCTCTGCTCGAAAATTCGGCCAAGGGCCTATGTTATGAAAATATATTTATCCGGGTTCTATCTTTTCTTGCTCATTGCTCTTTTGGCTTTTTTCCTTTCCCGCTGTCTCTTAGTTGCCTGCCTTGCCAATCGGATAGCCGCTCTGCGGACTGTCGCTAGATCAAGTGCTTGGCTACTTTGGGAAAGCAAGTACTTAGCCGTTTTTAAGAGTTTTTGAGCAAGTTGAATAGAAGGCGGCAATCCTACTATTCGAGAGTCAGTTTGCGAAAGAAGGCTGGAAGCCGTCTTGAGCTATGTTTTATGCTTTGAGTCCTTAACCATTTTTCATGTGAATGCCCCTTCTACTTTACCTCTGCCCACCATACAGTCGCTCTGCGAGCTGCGGCTTCTGACAGAAGACGGTTTAGGTGTTACACACTACTTGTCCGGCTGGAGGAAGCATTTCATAGTGCAAGGCGGCAAGTCCCCGGGCCGACTTGTCGAGCCCGGTGCCAAGTGGCATGACAAAGAGTAACATACTTGTAGGCATAATTTTTATCATACAGACAAAAGAGGGCACTCCCCGAGCTCGTCTCGGGGGGCCCGAAGTCTTGGTACTTTAATACAAAAGGTAGCATGGTACATACTACATCAACTGTAAAATCTTCGAAGGAGATTTGCATTCCATGGCCGCTCTGTCTCCTTGCCGGAGTCATCCCTCTTGCGTGCTCGGGGCTTCTGAGCGTCAATCAGGTAGTAGGAGTCGTTGCCCAGTACTTTGCTGATGATGAAAGGGCCTTCCCAAGGCGCCGCCAGCTTGTGCTGGCCAGCTGTTCGCTGGATCAGCCGAAGCACAAGGTCGCCTTCTTGGAAAGATCTTGGCTTGACCTTCCTGTCGTGGTATCGGCGCAGGCTCTGCTGGTACATGCTGGACCGGCTGAGTGCCAACAGCCGGCCCTCTTCCAGCAGATCGACGCCATCTTGCCGTGCTTCTTCCGCTTCCTCCTCAGTGTACATGGTGACTCGTGGGGAGTCGAACTCTATGTCCGTTGGGATGATGGCTTCGGCATCGTAGACAAGGAAGAAAGGCGTGAAGCCGGTTGACTTGTTTGGAGTCGTGCGCAGACTCCAGAGGACGGCTGGTAGCTCATCGAGCCAGCAACCAGCCGAGCGCTCCAGAGGCTCGATCAGTCGAGGCTTGATGCCGGACAGGATGAGGCCGTTTGCTCGCTCCACCTGGCCATTTGACTGTGGATGGGTGATGGACGCTAGGTCCAGTCTGATGCCCTGTGTTGCGCAAAAACGGGCCAAGGCACCTTTGGCAAAAAAATTGCCGTTGACGGTGATGATGCTGTGTGGTATGCCATACCGAATTATGATATCGGAGATGAAAGTCACGGCAGTCGGACCATTCAGTTTCTTGATTGGCTTCGCTTCTATCCACTTGGTGAACTTGTCCACTGCGACAAGTAAGTAAGTTAAGCCACCTCGTGCTGTCTTGAATGGTCCCACCATGTCTAGACCCCAAACTGCGAAAGGCCAGGCAATGGGGATGGTCTTGAGTGCAGAAGTCGGCTGGTGCGGCTTGGAGCTGAACTTCTGGCACCCTTTGCACTTTTGGACCAACTTCTTGGCCTCTTCCAAGGCAGTTGGCTAGAAGAAACCGTGTCGAAAGGCTTTGGCGACGAGTGCTCTTGAAGCTGCATGGTGGCCGCACTCGCCTTGATGGATGTCTTTGAGAATTGCTTGGCCTTGCTCTGGCTCTACGCAGCGCTGGTAGACACCGGTGACGCTGCGCCTGACCAGCTCTCTGTTAACTATGGTGTAGGCTGCCGCCCGGCGTTGTATTTGCCGAGCTGAGGTCTCATAAGTCGACAGCTCTTTGTTCACCAGGAATTTGAGAATGGGCTGGGCCCATGAGGGTGCTTCTATTTCTTCGACCTGCAGAACTGCGACTTGGACGAGGGCGGTTGGGCTGGGAGGCGGCGGGTTGGAGTCAACAACCGCTTGTTGCGTTAATGAAGTCCCTAGGCCGACTGGCGCGGCCCTTGGGCCGAGCTCTGGAGTCTTTGAGTCCGCCGCCGCAGTCCCCGGGCCGGGTTCGACTGTGGCGGCTTTGGAGTCAGCCGCCAAAATCCCTGTACCGGCTGCCGGAGCTCTGGAGTCGGATCCGACGTCTTCGGGTGGAGCCGGCACAAAAATGGAGTCTGATTCTGGTGAAGGCTTGACAGACGGCTTGAGGAGGCGTTGAAGGGCGACGCCAGATGGTATTGCTTGGCGGGTAGAGCCGATTCGTGCCAAGGCATCTGCTTGGTCGTTGTCGTTTCTTGGCACATGGAGGAACACGCACCCTTCGAAATACCCACTGAGTTGCTGTACGAGGAAACTGTAACTCGCCATGTTTGCATCTTTCGCGTCCCAGTCGCCAGATGATTGCTGGACCACTAAGTCTGAGTCGCCATAACACAAGATCCGGCGGATGCCAAGTTCTTTGGCAAGCTGGAGCCCGTGAATGAGCGCTTCGTACTCGGCGACGTTGTTGGAGGCGGCAAAATGGATCTGTAGTGCTTATTTGAGCTTGTCGCCTTTAGGAGAGGTGAGCACGATGCCGGCTCCCAAGCCGGTGCGCATCTTGGAGCCGTCGAAATGCATCCGCCAATGGGTGGAGTCAGGCACTGGAGGTAGGTACTGGGTCTCGGCCCAGTCGACGAGGAAGTCGGCCGGTGCTTGTGACTTAATACCGGTGCGGGGCTGATAGTGGATGTTGTAGGGAGCCAGCTCTATGGCCCACTTGGCCACTTGGCCAGAAGCATCTCGGCCACCAATGATCTCGGCAATTGGGGCCGTGCAGACCACCGTGATTGGATGCTCTTGAAAGTAAGGCTTCAATTTCTTGGCAGTAAAGTGCACACCGTAGCACATCTTCTGGTAGTGGGGGTAGATCTGCTTGGAGGTCGACAGTACCTCGCTCAGGTAATACACCGGTCTCTGGATAGGTAGCGCCTTGCCTTCCTCCTTGCGTTCCACTACAATGACCGTGCTGACCAGTCGGCTGGTGGCGGCGATGTACAGGAGCATAGGTTCCTTTGGAGTCGGAGCCGCCAGGACCGGTGGAGTAGTCAGCATCTTCTTCAACTGGTGAAAAGCTTCGTCCGCCTTATGGTTCCACTCGAAAAAAGTGGTCTTCTTCATGAGTTGGTATAAGGGGAGAGCTTTCTCACCCAGCCGACTGATGAATCGGCTAATGGACGCCAAGCAGCCGGTGAACTTCTGCACATCCAACAGTCGGCTGGGTACCTCCATTCTCTCAATGGCCTTGATTTTTACTGGGTTGCATTCTACGCCGCGTTCAGAGACCAGGAAGCCAAGGAGCTGCCCGGCTGGTACTCCGAAGACACACTTCTCGGGGTTGAGCTTGATCTGGAATCGGCGCAGGTTTTCAAAAGTCTCCTTGAGGTCTTCCAGCAGTGTTCCATGCTTTTTCGTCTTCACCACTATGTCGTCCACATAGACGTGGGCGTTCCTGCCGAGCTGCTTGAGGAGGCACTTCTGCATACAACGCTGAAAGGTGGCGCCGGCATTCCTTAAGCCGAACGTCATGGTGAGGTAGCAGAAGGCTCCAAACGGCGTGATGAAGGCGGTCTTCAGTCTGTCAGCCGGGTTCAGCTTGATCTGGTGATATCCTGACTATGCATCCAAAAAACTCAACAGCTCGCATCCGGCTGTGGAGTCTATCACTTGATCGATTCTTGGTAGAGCAAATGGGTCCTTGGGGCAGGCCTTGTTGAGGCTCGTGTAGTCAATACACATTCGCCACTGCTTGTTCTTCTTCAGTACCAGGACTGGATTTGCTAGCCATTCTGGAAAGAACACTTCCATAATGAAGCCGGCTACGAGGAGTCGGGCTATCTCTCCTCCGACAACTCTTCTCTTCTCTTCTGATAGGCGGCGCAGGGGCTGCCTGACCGGCTTTGCGTCAGATCGGACATGTAACTTGTGCTCGGCGAATTCTGCCGGTACACCTGGCATGTCTTTGGGGGACCATGCGAAGATGTCCCGATTCTCATGGAGGAAATCGACGAGCTTGCCTTCCTATTTGCTGTCGAGGTTTGCACCTACGACAGCGTACCTCTCTGGGTGCTCCGGGTCCAAGGGTATCTTCTTTGTCTCTTTGGCAGGTTTGAACGAACCTTCAGCCTCCGACTCCTTCGGGTTGGGCGATACCTCTGGCTGCTTGTCGGCCATTGCCATAACTCGCTCAAGGAGTCGCCTCTCGTCCGCGATCACCAGGGACTCGGCCAGGCGACTGCTTTCAGCCGCGCAGGCAGACGACTTCCGGTAGTCGCCGGCCACAGTCAGAATTCCCCTGGAACTGGGCATCTTCATCTTGAGGTAGGCGTAGTGGGGGACCGCCATGAACTTGGCCAAGGCGGGTCAGCCGAGCAACGCATGGTATGGGCTCTCGAGGTCCACCACCTCAAACCAAACAAACTCTCAGCGGAAGTGATCTTTGTCTCCAAAGAGAATGTCCATCAGGATTTTGCCGATTGGTGAGCAGGAAAGCCCAGGAACAATGCCGTGGAACACAGTTCGGCTGTTCTGAAGCTGTCTTTGCTTGATTCCTAACTTCTCCATGGTGTCCTTGTACAGGATACTGATGCTGCTCCCTCCGTCTATTAGAACTCGCGAGAAACGCATGGCTCATCTGTCCGTAGAAAAGGTGGCATCCAGGACCAAGGCATAGGAACCTGGACTCGACATCACTTCTGGGTGGTCAGCCCTGCTCCAGCTGATGGGCTTTTCGGACTAGTGCATGAACTCTGGTGTTTCTGATGCCACCGCATTCACCTCTTGTCGCTGCAGCCGCCTGCTGCGTCGATCATCAGCCATACTGGTAAACACCATGTAGGCTCCGTGCTCTTTAGGGTATTCGTCTTGTACCGTGCCGACTAGCCTGACAGCCGGCTGCTGGGGCGGAGGCGGTTGCCCAGCAGACGGGGGAGGCAGGAGGCTGTCTCCCTTAGCGATCCTGGTGAGCCAGTGGCACTTCTGGGTGGTGTGATTCAACGGCTTCGCGCCGCTATGGAACTTGCAAGGTCCATCCAGGCTCTGCTCATAGGAGAAGGCCGGCAACCAATTTGGCTTGCCGCCTTTCTGCCGCTTGGGCGGAGGCTGCTCATCTGGCTGCTGGGCTTCAACGATCGTGACCTGCCGGCTGCTGGAAGCCGGCTGCGGGGCCTTGCGCTTGTGGTCGCCCTGCTGTTGTCGCCGGTTGGCGTCTCCCGCTGGAGTTCTTGGAGCTTGCGGGGCCACTTTGCCAGTTGTGCTGATTTGAATCCCCGCCTTCATGGAGGAGTCGGCCGTGGCGTACTTGTCTGCTATGATCAGCAGCTCGTCGAGGGTTTCTGGCTCGTCGCAGAGGAGCTTGTGCTTGAGGAGGATGCCCTCTCTGCACCCGGCTGTGAAGTACTTGATGGCCTGCACCTCGTGCACGCCCTCGCAGGAGTTTCGCAGCTCGGGCCAATGCATGAGGTAATCGCGAGTCGACTCGTTCGGGCCTTGCACACACAAGGAGAGCTGACGAGGCTTGGGAGGACGCTTGTACGTGCTGGTGAAGTTGCGGACGAATGCTTCGGTGAAGTCGACCCAGCTGTTGATGCTGCGGGGCTTTAGGCTGTTCAGCCATGTCCGGGCCGTGCCCTCGAGCATGAGCGGAACGTACTTTATGGCGACACGCTTGTTGTCATTTGCTATGCTGACAGCCGTGGAGTAGTCGACTAGCCAGTCTTCCGGCTTCACGGAACCGGTATACTTGGGCGTGTCTCTTGGGAGCGTGAATCCTCTGGAAAAGGGCTCGTCTCGAATGCGGGGCCCGAAACAAGGCGGACCCAGGTCGTCTTCTTCTTCCAGCACCAGGGATCGGTGAAGCCGGTCGATCCGGTGGCGGGCGTCATTCTCTCCAACTCCCTCTCGGCGGCCAAGGCAGTCGTCGAGAGTCGGATGATCAACAGGCGGCGGGGAGACTCGCCTCTCCTTGCGAGGAGGGGGAGGCGGACAGTCGTCCCGTCGTTCCACTGCTCTCGAGCGGCCGTCTCGGTCGCTCTCTATGGTGATGCGAGTCCGACTATGGCTGACAGCCGGCTCCTTGCCTCTTCTTCCTCGAGCGCCGCCAGTCGGCGTCCGAGACGTCGCGCCTTGATCTCGGTGAAGGTCGTCGTTTGGCCACTGCGGCGCCTTCGTGCGGCAGCCGGCCTCGTTCTGCGCGGCGGCCGCGTCGAGGAGCCGCTGGACTCGCTCCATCATGAGGCGGCATTCTTCGCCCTCGAAATTGTCCGGCTCATCTGCCGCTGCCTGGGCGGCTCGGATATTCTCCGCTGGTGTGGCGTACATAGGGCCGCTTGCCCCAAACAGGTTGGCGATGGCTACGCCGCGCTGCTGGACCATGCCAAGGCGGTTGGGCCCCACTGGGGCCGGCGAGCCGCCGCCGACGCGATCCATCTCCCGCTGGTAGGCTTCTGACAAGCGTCTCATGCTGGCCAACTTCTTCGCGCCTTCAACGAGCTGAAGGCGGTGCGCCTCCAGCGTCTCTGCGTCAGCGTCTTTCGGAATGGGCGTAGTTAGGTCTTGTAGCGCCGCGCCGAGTGAGTTGTGCGCTCCTCCGCCGGGGAGCTCGTCATGACTGATGACGAGCACCTCGGTGATGGTGCTTCCGTCGCTCTCCGCGCGAGGGAGAGGTTCGTTGTAGACCACCACATTAGTGGGGAACGCGTCGAGCGACGCGGTGTCGGAGTCGAGCAGCATCGGGTCGGTGGAGCCCACAGACTCCAAGTCTACGGCAGGCTCGCCAGAAACATGGAGTTGATCGAGGAGGCCCGCGAGGATACTCTCGGAGCCGCCCGTGCCTGCGTTGGGTGCAGGCTCGTCGGAGAGGCGAACCTCGCCGACAAGTTCGGCCAGGCAGCTGGCTGCGCAGGCAATCTCAATGCCGCGCAGCGCATCGACGAAAACTCCGTCGGGCGTGCCTGGCTGGCTACGCTCGCCAGGGAGGAAAAGGGTTCCCGTCCAGAACAGGTCTCCGGACGGCGGTGCACCATGCCCCATGGTGGGCGCCAAATGTCAGGGGTTTGGTGCGACATATGCCAACGGATGGCTTATCATGGTGGGGGTGAGTAGAACGTCGCCGGTGCCTGGAAACGGGATGAGGCGAAGACATGCACGCCGGCGAATCTTACCCAGCTTTAGGGCTCTCCGGGGAGATAATACCCCTATTGCTGCTCTGCGGGGTCTCCGCCTGATCACTATGGCAAAGTGTTTACACGGTTGCTCCTTGAGCTGTTTTTTGGTGGTAGGAGAGGGCGAGGCTAGCTCTCTCCCTTCTATATGATCTGCTCTAGAGCTAATGGGTTCCAACCCTTCGCATGGGTGCCCTGGGGGGTTTATATAGGCCTACCCCCCAGGGGTACAATGGTAATCCGGCTAGACGCGGGCCCAGCTGTCAGTGCCTCTGGCCTCCATCTTCTCTGCCGACTGCTGGGGCCCGCCGACTTGCCTAGTACGGAGCCGACAGGCCGCGTCCACCGCGGGTGGGTCTTGCTGGCTGCTGATTACTGTAGCCGTGCTTTTGATGATGCGGGCTTGACCAGGAGGTCATGGCAACAGCCCCGCCGCCTGGCGGGCGATCACTATTGCTACTCTCTATCACATCTCGATTAATGGCGCGTGGGTCCTAGGGGAGGGCTCGGCCGACTCCCAGGGGCCGACTCCCGACGGACCTAACTGGTGTTCCTCTTGCCGTCTCCTGGGGTCTCACTGACTGGTGGGACCCGCTACCTCTGGGTCGTACAGACAAGCCGTCGTGGGTGCAGGATTCGGTCCTGCGGTGCTGATGTCAGGGCCGACATGGCTACAGTGCCACGCCGCACGGAGATCTTCCGGGGTACGGCGTGCTGTGGCCATGCCTGCCCTTGGTAAGGGGCAGGAGCGGGCTTCATTGTTGCCACTCCCCTGCCCCGTCCCACTTGATGAGGTCGTGAGGGGTGTTGGAGTCACAGGCTGACTCCCCAAAGCCGGCTTCTCTGGAAGTCGCCAATCAGGAGTCGGCTTTCCCTGAAGCCGTCCCTGGGACTCGGCCGTGAGTGGTCAGTCGGCCACCTTGCCGTTGACTTCTCGAAGGTGGCTCTTCGTCCTAGGGTCTTGAGGGGCGCAGCCTGCCCCGATGTCTTGAAAGGTTCTGGGGCTCAGGTTGGCCTACCCGTGGCCCATTACTCCGACATCTTTGCAATTGGGGTACAACCCTTTTTTGTGATCCTCTAACATGCGATCGAACTTCCGCTTCTCCTTTTGACTTTCGCATTGCGTCCTTGCATCGACAATGACCCGGCGGAGATCATCATCATCGGGCACATCGTCTGGTTCCTCTTGATATTCAGCAGCTTCACCCATTGCAGCATCATTGGGCACATCGTCTGGTTCCTCTTGATCTTCACCAGCTCCCCCCCCCATTGCAGCATCACCGTATTCAGGGGGCACATAGTTGTCATCGTACTCTTCTTCTTCGCCGTCTTCCATCATAACCCCTATTTCTCCGTGCCTCGTCCAAACATATAGTGTGGCCTGAAACCCTTGTAAAGCGGGTGGGAGTGAAGGATTTTCCGGTTAGAGTAAGACCTGGTATTCCCACATTCAGTGCATGGACAACACATAAAACCATTCTGCTTGTTTGCCTCAGCCGCATCGAGAAACTCATGAACGCCCTTAATGTACTCAGAGGTGTGTCTGTCACCGTACATCCATTGCCGGTTCATCTGCGTGCATTATATATAATTAAGTGTCCAAATTAATAGAAGTTCATCATCACATTAAAACCAAAGTACATACATAGTTCTCATCTAACAACATATAGCTCTCCAGAGCATCTAATTAATTAAACCATACATTGAAACTATGTAAAACATTTCAATGCGAAAACAAATGCGATCATAATGGCAACCAAGGTAACAATTGATCCAACGGCATAATGATACCAAGCCTCGGTATGAATGGCATATTTTCTAATCTTTCTAATCTTCAAGCGCATTGCATCCATCTTGATCTTGTGATCACCGACGACATCCGCAACATGCAACTCCAATATCATCTTCTCCTCCTCAATTTTTTTATTTTTTCCTTCAACAAATTGTTTTCTTCTTCAACTAAATTTAACATCTCGACAATAGGGTCGGTTGGAATTTCCGATTCACATACATCCTACATAAATAAAATCTATGTCACATTGGTCGGCATAATTTTCATAAACAATAAATGAACCAATAGTTGTAAAGATAATATATATACCATATCCGAATCATAGACAGGACGAGGGCCGGCGGGGGCGGATACCAAAACCATCGCACTATATAAGATGCAATAATAAAAGTAATAAAATAATACATGTATCTATGTAAACATACAAGTAAGAATATTTTTTTCCTTTCAGAAAGAAGATAAGAACAAGAGGCTCACCATGGTGGTGCCGGCGATGAGCTCGGCGCGGGTGATCGACGGCGGTGAAGACGGGGACGGGGCGTGACAGACCGCTAAACCTAGACAAATATTGAGGAAAATAGAGCTTGGAGAGGAGAAAGCTTAAGTAGTGTGGCTCGGGCATTCCATCGAACACCTTGTGTGCATAGGAGGTGAGCTAGAGCACCACCAAGCCCTCTCCCCCTCGGCCAGAAAAAAACAGAGCAGTGTGCTCTACTCTTACGCGAGGGGGTATATATAGGCACCTCATTGGTCCCGGTTGGTGGCATGAAACGGGAATAAAGGGGAGCCTTTGGTCCCGGTTCAAGCCACCAACCGGGACCAATGGTGGTGGGCCTGGAGCGAGGCCCATTGGTCCCGGTTCGTCCCACCAACCGGGACCAAAAGGTCCAGACGAACCGGGACCAATGGCCCGCGTGGCCCGGCCGGCCCCCTGGGCTCACAAACCGGGTCCAATGCCCCCATTGGTCCCGGTTCTGGACTGAACCGGGACTAATGGGCTGACCCGGCCTGGACCTTTGCCCCCTTTTCTACTTGTGTCTCCATGTGACTAACACCCAAAGGGTTTACTAGATTCAATAATCTAGTTCACATCGCTATGTGACTAACACCCAAAGAGTGCTCATGTTTTGCTTGTGACAGAAATTTAGTCAATGGGTCTGCCACATTCAGAGCCATATGTATTTTGCAAATTTTCTATGTCTACAATGCTTTGCACAGAGCTACTCTCGCTAATTGCTCCAACTTTCAATATGTATCTAGATCGAGACTTAGAGTCATCCAGATCAGTGTCAAAGCTTTCATCGACGTAACTCTTTACGACGAACTCTTTGTCACCTCCATAACCGAGAAACATTTCCTTATTCCACTAAGGATATTTTTGACCACTGTCCAGTGATCCAGTCCTTTGATTCTTCATCCAGTATTTTTGACCACTGTCCAGTGGATTCTTCTTGCAGTATTTTAAACATATTCCAAAAATAATCTCCATTGACTTTCAGGTCATTCCGAGAACTTTTATTTCTGCACAAAAATAACACCATGGCAATTCTGCTGAAAACATCGTCAGTCCGGGTTAGTTCCATTCAAATCATGCAAGTTAGAGTCCAAAACAAGGGAAAAGTGTTTGGAAAACTAGATACGATGGAGACGTATCAACTCCCCCAAGCTTAAACCTTTGCTTGTCCTCAAGCAAATCAGTTGATAAACTGAAAGTGATAAAGAAAAACTTTTACAAACTCTGTTTGCTCTTCTTGTTGCAAATATGTAAAGCCAGTATTCAAGTTTTCAGCAAAGATTATGAACTAACCATATTCACAATGACATTTAGGTCTCATGTTTACTCATATCAATGGCATAATCAACTAGCGAGCAATAATAATAAATCTCGGATGACAACACTTTCTCAAAACAATCATAATATGATATAACAAGATGGTATCTTGCTAGCCCTTTCTGAGACCGCAAAACATAAATGCAGAGCACCTTTAAAGATCAAGGACTGACTGGACATTGTAATTCATGGTAAAAGAGATCCATTCAAGTCATACTCTATATAAATTAATAGTAATGGATGCAAATGACAGCGGTGCTCTCCAACTGGTGCTTTTTAATAAGAGGGTGATGACTCAGCATAAAAGTAAATTGATAGGACCTTCGCAGAGGGAAGCAGAGATTTGTAGAGGTGCCAGAGCTCGGTTTTGCAATAGATATGAATAATATTTTGAGCGGTATACTTTAATTGTCAACATAACAACCGAGAGATCTCGATATCTTCCATGCTACACACATTATACGCGGTTCCCAAGTAGAATGGTAAATTTTATACTCCCCCACCAACAACAAGCATCAATCAATGGCTTGCCCGAAACAACGGGTGCCTCCAACTAACAACAATCCTGGGGGAGTTTTCTTTGCAATTATTTTGATTTGATTTGAGCATGGGACCGGGCATCCCGATGACCAGCCATTTTCTTGTGAGTGAGGAGCGGAGTCCACTCCTCTTGAGAATAACCCGCCTTGCATGGAGGATACAGATAGCCCTAGTTGATACATGAGCTATTCGAGCATACAAAACAGAATGTTTATTTGAAGGTTTAGAGTTTGGCACATACAAATTTACTCGGAACGGCAGGTAGATACCGTAAATAGGAAGGTATGGTGGACTCATATGGAATAACTTTTGGGGTTTATGGAATTGGATGCACAAGCAGTATTCCCGCTTAGTACAAGTGAAGGCTAGAAAAAGACTGGGAAGCGACCAGCTAGAGAGCGACAACAGTCATGAACATGCATTAAAATTAATCAACACCAAATGCAAGCATGAGTAGGATATAATTCAACATGAACAAAAATATCATAGAGGCTATGTTGATTTTGTTTCAACTACATGCGTGAACATGTGCCAAGTCAAGCCACTCGAATCGTTCAAAGGAGGATACCACCCTATCATGCCACATCACAATCATTTTAATAGCATGTTGGCACGCAAGGTAAACCATTATAAACTCCTAGAAAATTAAGCATGGCATAAGCAACTATAATCTCTAATTGTCATAATAGGCTGAATCAGGAATGATGAACTAATCACATTTACAAAAACAAGAGAGGTCGAGTTCATACCAGCTTTTCTCATCTCAATCAGTTCATCATATATCATCATCATTACCTTTCACTTGCACGACCGAATAGTGTGGATAATAATAATAGTGCACGTGCATTGGACTAAGCTGGAATCTGCAAGCATTCAATTCAAGGGAGAAGACAAGGTAATATGGGCTCTTTGTTAGATCAACAAGAATGCATATAAGATGCACTCAACAATTTCATCATGGTCTTCTCCTCTCGACCCCAAAGAAAAGGAAAGAAATAAAACTATTTACACGGGAAAGATCCCAACAAGCAAAAGAAGAACAAGAAATCTTTTTGGGTTTTCTTTTTAATTACTACAACTACATGCATGGAAAGTAAACTAGCTAAAAGCTACAACTAAATTTTTTTGGTTTTTATTAAGGTTTATCAGGCACACAAGAAGAAAGCATAAAAAGAAAATTAACTAGCATGGATGATACAATGAAAAAGTATGAACACCGACAACTGGAATGAGTGTGTGAACATAAATGTAATTTCGGTGAGAAATACATACTCCCCCAAGCTTAGGCTTTTGGCCTAAGTTGGTCTATGCCCATGGATCAAAGTGGCCCTCTCCGGTGTATGGAGGAGTGTCCTATGGGTGCCACTGGTTGGCGATCTCCTCCGGATCCCACTTGTAAACTGATTTTCGATAAGGGTCCATGGGTGGTTCTGGCTCAGGCTCTGGAGCTGGTGTCACGCTCAAATATGCATAAACGTCCTCCGGCAAAACAAGGTACTTGCCTGAAAATATGTTAAACAAAGAGGGAGCAGGCAAGGTAATCGTCTCAACGTGATTCTTACCAAATATCAGTGTATAGTTAAGCATCTTCTTCTTATTCTTAACAATAAAATCATGTCCTACCATGCTCTTATAATCTAGAAAAATATGAGGCAGCAACTTTTTCTCTTTCTCATAATGCCTAATAGGTATGTTAAAATGTGCAGCTAGGCGCGAGGCGAAGATACCTCCCAAGACGGGACCCTTCGTACGGTTAAGATTTAACCGCTTGGTAACAATAGCACCTAGACTAAAAGTGTTATCACGAAACAAGGCATGGCACAGCATAACAATATCAGGGGCACTAAGGTTTCCACAATTCCCGCGACCAATTAAGCATCTACTAGTAAATATTGCAAAGTAATGTAGAACAGGAAAATGTATTTTAGTGATTCTCACATCGGAAACTTTCCTCGTTTCCCCTACAGCAATCATATCAATAAATCCCTCCACATCATTACGATGTGGTTCCTCTATGCTGCCTTCAAAGGGTATCTTACAAACCCGGCATAAATCAAATAGTGACATCTCCTTATGCTCATCATATAAATAAAATTCCACCGAAGGTGTTGATCTTCTAGCATGGAAATTAAAATTTTGCACAAAAATATTGGTGAGTAAGAGATACTGTTCACGCTAGTCGTGGAGGAAGGCGGTGAGGCCTGCATTCTCAGCCAAATGATAAAAATCTTCATAAATCTCGGCTTCTCTCAAGAACTCATCACAAGGCCATTCACACGGCCGAACCTCCGCAATATGAGGGAGATTATACTTGGGCTTCTTGTTCTCTTCACTTTGTTTATCCTTCGAGCTTCGGCTCGATGAGCCCCTCAATAATCTCTTCATCATTTTCTGAAAATTTCTGAATTTTTTAGTAATTTACAATAAAAGTGAACCAAACTCAACAAAATTGATAGCAACTACTCCCACAAGTGCCTAGAGACTCTTTCATGCATTAAAACTACTTTTGACCATATAAATTTGACATGCAAGCTCAAGAGCAGGGTCACCAAAGCAGCAAAAAATTGCAATAAATAAAGCACTAGAACAAAAACTAATTCGACCATTGGAGGAGTCACATACCAAAGAACAATCCCCCAAAGAATTTGTGTGAATGGAGCTTTGAGCAAGGAGATCGGAAATGGCAGCAAGATGAGCTAGAACACGGGTTTGAGCTGGCTAGTGATTTTTTTGGGAGGAAGAAGGAGTGTGTGGTGGCTGGAATAAGTGGAGGGGGCCGACAGGGGCCCACGGGGCAGGGGGCGCGCCTAGGGGGTGGGCGCGCCCTGGACCCTCATGGCCAGGTGCTGGCTCCCCCTGATGTGTTCTTAGTGCCACATATTCTCAAATATTCTAGAAAAAAATCATATTAAATTTTCAGGACCTTTGGAGAGCTTTTATTTTCGAGGTATTTTTATTGCATGGATAATTCAGAAAAGAGACAGAAAATACTATTATTGCTTTATTTATTCTAAATTACAGAAAGTAAAAGGAGGGTACAGAGGGTTGTGCTTTCTAACTTCATCCATCTCATGCTCATCAAAAGGAATCCTCTAACAAGGTTGATCAAGTCTTGTTAACAAACTCTTTCCGAATAACATGAAACCGGAGAATTTTTGAATAACACTAGGTTACCTCAATGGGGATATGCATGTCCCCAACAATAAGAATATCATATTTCTTCTTGACAGTAGGAAGAGAAAATTCAAAACCTCCAATAGTAATAGTTGAAATTTTCCCAATAGAATTGATACTGTGGACTTGAGGTTGTTTCCTCGGAACGTGTACCGTATGCTCATTACCATTAACATGAAAAGTGACATTGCCTTTGTTGCAATCAATAACATCCCCTGCAGTATTCAAAAAGGGTCTACCAAGAATAATAGACATAGTATTTTCCTCAGGAATATCAAGAATAACAAAGTCCGTTAAAATAGTAACGTTTGCAACCACAACATGCACATCCTCACAAATACCGACAGGTATAACAGTTGATTTATCAGCCATTTGCAAAGATATTTCAGTAGGTGTCAACTTATTCAAATCAAGTCTACGATATAAAGAGAGAGGCATAACACTATCATCGACTCCAAGATCACATAAAGCAGTTCTAACATAGTTTCTTTTAGTGGAGCATGGTATAGTTGGTACTCCTGGATCTCCAAGTTTCTTTGGTATTCCATCCTTAAACGTGTAATTAGCAAGCATGGTGGAAATTTCAGCTTCTGGTATCTTTCTCTTATTTGTAACAATATCTTTCATATACTTGGCATAAGGATTCATTCTAAGCATATCAGTCAAACGCATACGCAAAAAGATAGGTCTAATCATTTCAGCAAAGCGCTCAAAATCCTCATCATCCTTTTTCTTGGATGGTTTAGGAGGAAAAGGCATGGGTTTCTGAACCCATGGTTCTCTTTCTTTACCATGCTTCCTAGCAACAAAGTCTCTCTTATCATAATGTTGATTCTTTGATTGTGGGTTATCAAGATCAACAGCAGGTTCAGTCTCTCCATCATTATCATTACTAGGTTGAGCATCAACAAGAGCATCATCATTCACATTATCACTAGGTTCATGTTCATTACCAGATTGTGTTTCAGCATCAAAAATAGAAATATCATTGGGATTCTCAGGTGTGTCAACAACAGGTTCACTAGAAGCATGCAAAGTCTTATCATTTTTCTTTTTCTTCCTTTTAGAAGAACTAGGTGCATCAATATTAATTCTCTGAGAATCTTGCTCAATTCTCTTAGGGTGGCCTTCAGGATACAAAGGTTCCTGAGTCATATTGCCCCCTCTAGTCATAACTCTAGGAGCATTATCATTTTTCTTACTATTTAATTCATTGAGCAAATCATTCTGAGCCTTAAGTACTTGTTCTACTGGAGTGGTAACCATAGAAGCACGTTTACTAATAAGTTTAAGTTCACCTTTAATACTAGACATATAATCACACAAGTGTTCAATCATATAAGCATTATGTTTCAATTGTCTACCAACATAAGCATTGAAGTCTTCTTGTTTAACCATAAAATTATCAAACTCATCTAAGCATTGACTATCAAACTTAGTAGGCCAGATTTCAGCTTTATCATATCTATAGAGAGAATTTACCTTTAATACCAGTGTCGGGATATCAAGACCATGTATTTCTTCAACATGCGGCAAATTAAAACCATGTATTTCTTCAATAGGTGGTAAATTCTTAATATCTTTAGCTTTAATACCTTTTTCTTTCATAGATTTCTTTGCCTCTTGCATATCTTCAGGACTGAGAAATAGAATACCCCTTTTCTTCGGAGTTGGCTTAGGAGTTGGTTCTGGAAGTGTCCAATTATTCTCATTAGTCAACATATATTATTCAATAGCAATTCAGCTTGATCAACAGTTCTTTCCCTGAAAATACAACCAGCACAACTATCCAGGTAGTCTCTGGAAGCATCTGTTAGTCCACTATAAAAGATATCAATTATTTCATTTTTCTTAAGAGGATGATCAGGCAAAGCATTAAGTAATCGTAGAAGCCTCCCCCAAGCTTGTGGGAGACTCTCTTCTTCAATTTGCACAAAACTATATATTTCCCTTAAGGCAGCTTGTTTCTTATGAGCGGGGAAATATTTAGTAGAGAAGTAATAAATCATATCATGGGGACTACGCACACAACCAGGATCAAGAGAATTAAACCATTTTTTAGCATCACACTTTAATGAGAACGGAAACAACTTAAGGCTAAAGTAATAGCGAGTTTTCTCATCATTAGTGAACAGGGTGGCTATATCATTTAATTTAGTAAGATGTGCCACAACAGTTTCAGATTCATAACCATAGAAAGGATCAGATTCAACCAAAGTAATTAACTCAGGATCGACAGAGAAATTATAATCCTTATCAGTAATAAAGATAGGTGAAGTAGCAAAGGCAGGGTCATATTTCATTCTAGCATTCAAAGACTTTTCTTTAAGCTTAGCTAATAATTTCTTAAGATCAGATCTATCATTGCAAGCTAAGAAGTCTCTAGCGGTTTCTTCATCCATAACATAACCCTCGGGAACAAGAGGCAATTCATATCTAGGGGGAGAATCTT
The DNA here is from genome assembly GCF_018294505.1 of Triticum aestivum. Taxonomy (NCBI): domain Eukaryota; kingdom Viridiplantae; phylum Streptophyta; class Magnoliopsida; order Poales; family Poaceae; genus Triticum; species Triticum aestivum. The sequence continues at coordinate 687,851,520 of NC_057800.1, read as the reverse complement.
CATCATCACTTTCATCAATATTATCAGTTTCAATAATTTCATTCTCTCTAGCCCTAGCAAGTTGTTCATCAAGAAATTCACCTAGTGCCACAGTAGTATCAAGGATAGAAGTAGTTTCATCATAAGTATCATGCAAAGTAGAAGTGGCATCATCAATAACATCCGACCTATCAGAATCAATAGCATGTGTAGGTGTCACAAGTTTACTTAAAACAGAAGGTGAATCTAGTGCAGAGCTAGATGGCAGTTCCTTACCTCCCCTCGTAGTTGAGGGAAAAATCTTGGTTCTTTGATCTTTCAAGTTCTTCATAGTGATCAACAGATATAAATCCCAAGTGACTCAAAGAATAGAGCTATGCTCCCCGGCAACGGCGCCAGAAAATAGTCTTGATAACCCACAAGTATAGGGGATCGCAACAAATTTTGAGGGTAGAGTATTCAACCCAAATTTATTGATTCGACACAAGGGGAGCCAAAGAATATTCTCAAGTATTAGCAGCTGAGTTGTCAATTCAACCACACCTGGAAACTTAATATCTGCGGCAAAGTATTTAGTAGCAAAGTAATATGATAGTAGTGGTAACGGTGGCAAAAGTAACGGTAGTAGTTTTGGTTTTATGGTGATTATAACAATAGCAACGGAAAAGTAAATAAGCGAAGAAAAATATATGAAAAGCTCGTAGGCATTGGATCGGTGATGGATAATTATGTCGGATGCGATTCCTCATGTAAAAGTAACAACCTAGGGTGACACGGAACTAGCTCAAGTTCATCATGTAATGTAGGCATGTATTCTGAATATAGTCATACCTACTTATGGAAAAGAACTTGAATGACATCTTTTGTCCTACCCTCCCGTGGCAGCGGGGTCCTATTGGAAACTAAGGGATATTAAGGCCTCCTTTTAATAGAGTACCAGACCAAAGCATTAACACATAATGAATACATGAACTCCTCAATCTACGGTCATCACCGGTAAGTATCCCGATTATTGTCACTTCGGGGTTAACGGGTCATAACACATAATAGGTGACTATAGACTTGCAAGATAGGATCAAGAACTCTCATATATTGATGAAAACATAATAGGTTCAGATCTGAAATCATGGCACTCGGTCCCTAGTGTATTACTGAGAGGGCCCAGAGATACCTCTCCGACGATCGGAGTGACAAATCCTAATCTCGAAATACGTCAACCCAACATGTACCTTTGGAGACACCTGTAGAGCACCTTTATAATCACCCAGTTACGTTGTGACGTTTGGTAGCACACAAAGTGTTCCTCCGGCACACGGGAGTTACATAATCTCATAGTTATAGGAACATGTATAAGTCATGAAGAAAGCAATAGCAACATACTAAATGATCGGGTGCTAAGATAATGGAATGGGTCATGTTAATCAGATCATTCAACTAATGATGTGATCCCGTTAATCAAATGACAACTCTTTGTCCATGGTTAGGAAACATAACCATCTTTGATTAACGAGCTAGTCAAGTACAGGCATACTAGTGACACTCTGTTTGTCTATGTATTCGCACATGTATTATGTTTCCGGTTAATACAATTCTAGCATGAATAATAAACCTTTATCATGATATAAGGAAATAAATAATAACTTTATTATTGCCTCTAGGGCATATTTCCTTCAGTCTCCCACTTGCACTAGAGTCAATAATCTAGATTACACAGTAATGATTCTAACACCCATGGAGCTTTGGTGCTGATCATGTTTTGCTCGTGGAAGAGGCTTAGTCAACGGGTCTGCTACATTCAACTCCGTATGTATCTTGCAAATTTCCATGTCTCCCACCTAGACTAGATCCCGAATGGAATTGGAGCGTCTCTTGATGTGCTTGGTTCTCTTGTGAAACCTGGATTCCTTTGCCAAGGCAATTGCACCAGTATTGTCACAAAAGATCTTCATTGGACCCGATGCACTAGGTATGACACCTAGATCGGATATGAACTCCTTCATCTAGACTCCTTCATTTGCTGCTTCCAAAGCAGCTATGCTCCGCTTCACATGTAGATCCCGCCACGACGCTTTGTTTAGAACTGCACCAACTGACAGCTGCACCGTTTAATGTAAACACGTATCCGGTTTGCAATTTAGAATCATCCGGATCAGTGTCAAAGCTTGCATCAACGTAACCATTTACGATGAGCTCGTTGTCACATCCATATACGAGAAACATAACCTTAGTCCTTTTCAGGTATTTCAGGATGTTCTTGACCGCTGTCCAGTGATCCACTCCTGGATTACTTTGGTACCTCCCTGCTAGACTTATAGCAAGGCACACATCAGGTCTGGTACACAGCATTGCATACATGATAGAGCATATGGCTAAAGCATAGGGAACATCTGTCATTTTCTCTCTATCTTCTGCAGTGGTCGGGCATTGAGTCTGACTCAACTTCACACCTTGTAACACAGGCAAGAACCCTTTCTTTGCTTGATCCATTTTGAACTTCTTCAAAATCTTGTCAAGGTATGTGCTTTGTGAAAGGCCAATTAAGCGTCTTGATCTATCTCTATAGATCTTTATGCCTAATATGTAAGCAGCTTCACTGAGGTCTTTCATTGAAAAACTCTTATTCAGGTATCCCTTTATGCTATCCAGAAATTCTATATCATTTCCAATCAGTAATATGTCATCCACATATAATATCAGAAATGCTACAGAGCTCCCACTCACATTCTTGTAAATACAGGCTTCTCCGAAAGTCTGTATAAAACCAAATGCTTTGATCACACTATCAAAGCGTTTATTCCAACTCCGAGAGGCTTGCACCAGTCCATAAATGGATCGCTGGAGCTTGCACACTTTGTTAGCTCCTTTTGGATCGACAAAACCTTCCAGTTGCATCATATACAACTCTTTTTCCAGAAATCCATTCAGGAATGCAGTTTTGACATCCATCTGCCAAATTTCATAAAAATGCGGCAATTGCTAACATGATTCGGATAGACTTAAGCATCCCTACGGGTGAGAAGGTCTCATCGTAGTCAACCCCTTGAACTTGTCGAAAACCTTTTGCGACAAGTCGAGCTTTGTAGACAGTAATATTACCGTCAGTGTCAGTCTTCTTCTTGAAGATCCATTTATTCTCAATTGCTTGCCGATCATCGGGCAAGTCAACCAAAGTCCATACTCTGTTCTCATACATGGATCCCATCTCGGATTTCATGGCTTCAAGCCATTTTGCGGAATCTGGGCTCACCATCGCTTCTTCATAGTTCGTAGGTTCATCATGATCCAGCAGCATGATTTCCAGAATAGGATTACCGTACCACTCTGGCGCGGATCTTACTCTGGTTGATCTACGAGGTTCAGTAGTATCTTGTTCTGAAGTTTCATGATCATTATCATTAGCTTCCTCACTAATTGGTGTAGGTGTCGCAGAAACAGTTTTCTATGATGTACTACTTTCCAATAAGGGAGCAGGTACAGTTACCTCGTCAAGTTCTACTTTCCTCCCACTCACTTCTTTCGAGAGAAATTCCTTCTCTAGAAAGGATCCATTCTTAGCAACGAATGTCTTGCCTTCGGATCTGTGATAGAAGGTGTACCCAACAGTCTCCTTTGGGTATCCTATGAAGACACATTTCTCCGATTTGGGTTCGAGCTTATCAGGTTGAAGCTTTTTCACATAAGCATCGCAGCCCCAAACTTTAAGAAACGATAACTTTGGTTTCTTGCTAAACCATAGTTCATAAGGCGTCGTCTCAACGGATTTTGATGGTGCCCTATTTAACGTGAATGCGGCCATCTCTAAAGCATAACCCCAAAACGATAGCGGTAAATCAGTAAGAGACATCATAGATCGCACCATATCTAGTAAAGTATGATTACGACGTTCGGACACACCATTACGCTGAGGTGTTCCAGGTGGCGTGAGTTGCGAAACTATTCCTCATTGCTTTAAATGTACACCAAACTCGTAACTCAAATATTCTCCTCCACGATCAGATTGTAGAAACTTTATTTTCTTGTTACGATGATTTTCAACTTCACTCTGAAATTCTTTGAACTTTTCAAATGTTTCAGACTTATGTTTCATTAAGTAGATATACCCATATCTGCTTAAGTCATCTATGAAGGTGAGAAAATAACGATATCCGCCACGAGCCTCAATATTCATCGGACCACATACATCTGTATGTATGATTTCCAACAAATCTGTTGCTCTCTCCATAGTGCCGGAGAACGGTGTTTTAGTCATCTTGCCCATGAGGCACGGTTCGCAAGTACCGAGTGATTCATAATCAAGTGGTTCCAAAAGCCCATCAGTATGGAGTTTCTTCATGCGCTTTATACCGATATGACCTAAACGGCAGTGCCACAAATAAGTTGCACTATCATTATCAACTCTGCATCTTTTGGCTTCAACATTATGAATATGTGTGTTACTACTATCGAGATTCATCAAATATAGACCACTCTTCAAAAGTGCATGACCACAAAAGATATTACTCATATAAATAGAACAACCATTATTCTCTGATTTAAATGAATAACTGTCTCGCGTTAAACAAGATCCATATATAATGTTCATGCTCAACGCTGGCACCAAATAACAATTATTTAGGTCTAATACTAATCCCGATGGTAGATGTAGAGGTAGCGTGCCGACCGCGATCACATCGTCTTTGGAACCATTTCCCACGCGCATCGTCACCTCGTCCTTTGCCAGTGTTCGCTTAATCCGTAGTCCCTGTTTTGAGTTGCAAATATTAGCAACAGAACCAGTATCAAATACCCAGGTGCTACTACGAGCTCTAGTAAGGTACACATCAATAACATGTATATCACATATACCTTTGTTCACCTTGCCATCCTTCTTATCCGCCAAATACTTGGGGCAGTTCCGCTTCCAGTGACTAGTCTGCTTGCAGTAGAAGCACTCAGTTTCAGGCTTAGGTCCAGACTTGGGTTTCTTCTCTTGAGCAGCAACTTGCTTGCTGTTCTTCTTGAAGTTCCCCTTCTTCTTCCCTTTGCCCTTTTTCTTGAAACTAGTGGTCTTGTTGACCATCAACACTTGATGCTCCTTTTTGATTTCTACCTCTGCAGCTTTCAGCATTGCGAAGAGCTCGGGAATAGTCTTATTCATCCCTTGCATATTATAGTTCATCACGAAGCTCTTGTAGCTTGGTGGCAGTGATTGGAGAATTCTGTCAATGGCGCAATCATCTGGAAGATTAACTCCCATCTGAATCAAGTGATTATTATACCCAGACATTTTGAGTATATGCTCACTGACAGAACTGTTCTCCTCCATCTTGCAGCAATAGAACTTATTGGAGACTTCATATCTCTCAATCCGGGCATTTGCTTGAAATATTAACTTCAACTCCTGGAACATCTCATATGCTCCATGACGTTCAAAACGTCGTTGAAGTCCCGATTCTCTGTCGTAAAGCATGGCACACTGAACTATCGAGTAGTCATCAGCTTTGCTCTGCCAGACGTTCATAACATCTGGTGTTGCTCCAGCAGCAGGCCTGGCACCCAGTGGTTCTTCCAGGACGTAATTCTTCTGTGCAGCAATGAGGATAATCCTCAAGTTACGGACCCAGTACGTGTAATTGCTACCATCATCTTTCAACTTTGCTTTCTCAAGGGACGCATTAAAATTCAACGGAACAACAGCACGGGCCATCTATCTACAATCAAACATACATAAGCAAGATACTATCAGGTACTAAGTTCATGATAAATTTAAGTTCAATTAATCATATTACTTAAGAACTCCCACTTAGATAGACATCCCTCTAATCTTCTAAGTGATCACGTGATCCAAATCAACTAAACCATAACCTATCATCACGTGAAATGGAGTAGTTTTCAATGGTGAACATCACTATGTTGATCATATCTACTATATGATTCACGCTCGATCTTTCAAGCTCAGTGTTCCGAGGCCATATCTGCATATGCTAGGCTCGTCAAGTTTAACCTGAGTATTCTGCGTGTGCAAAACTGTCTTGCACTCATTGTAGATGGACGTAGATCTTATCACACCCGATCATCACGTGGTGTCTGGGCACGATGAACTTTGGCAACGGTGCATACTCAGGGAGAACACTTTTATCTTGATAATTTAGTGAGAGATCATCTTATAATGCTACCGTCAATCAAAGCAAGATAAGATGCATAAAAGATAAACATCACATGCAATCAATATAAGTGATATGATATGGCCATCATCATCTTGTGCTTGTGATCTCCATCTCCGAAGCACTTGTCATGATCACCATCGTCACCAGCGCGACACCTTGATCTCCATCGTAGCATCGTTGTCGTCTCGCCAATCTTATGCTTCCACAACTATCGCTACCGCTTAGTGATAAAGTAAAGCATTACAGCGTGATTGCATTGCATACAATAAAGCGACAACCATATGGCTCCTGCCAGTTGCCGATAACTCGGTTACAAAACATGATCATCTCATACAATAAAATTTAGCATCATGTCTTGACCATATCACATCACAACATGCCCTGCAAAAACAAGTTAGACGTCCTCTACTTTGTTGTTGCAAGTTTTACGTGGCTGCTACGTGCTTAAGCAAGAACCAATCTTACCTACGCATCAAAACCACAACGATAGTTTGTCAAGTTGGTGCTGTTTTAAGCTTTGCAAGGACCGGGCGTAGCCACACTCGGTTCAACTAAAGTTGGAGAAACTGTCACCCGCAAGCCACCTATGTGCAAAGCACGTCGGGAGAATCGGTCTCGCGTAAGCGTACGCGTAATGTCGGTCCGGGCCGCTTCATCCAACAATACCGCCGAACCAAAGTATGACATGCTGGTAAGCAGTATGACTTATATCGCCCACAACTCACTTGTGTTCTACTCGTGCATATAACATCAACACATAAAACCTAGGATCGGATGCCACTGTTGGGGAACGTAGTAATTTCAAAAAAATTCCTACGCACACGCTAGATCATGGTGATGCATAGCAACGAGAGGGGAGAGTGTGATCTACGTACCCTTGTAGATCAACAATGGAAGCGTTTGGTTGATGTAGTCATACGTCTCCACGGCCCGACCGATCAAGCACCGAAACTACGGCACCTCCGAGTTCTAGCACACGTTCAGCTCGATGACGATCCCCGGACTCCAATCCAGCAAAGTGTCGGGGAAGAGTTCCGTCAGCACGACGGCGTGGTGACGATCTTGATGTACTACTGTCGCAGGGCTTCGCCTAAGCACCGCTACAATATTATCGAGGACTATGGTGGCAGGGGGCGCCGCACACGGCTAAGAATATGATCACGTGGATCAACTTGTGTTCCTCTGGGGTGCCCCTGCCTCGGTATATAAAGGCTCAAGGGGGGCGGTGCGGCCGGCCTAGGAGAGGCGCGCCAGGAGGAGTCCTACTCCCTCCGGGAGTAGGATTCCCCCCTCCCCAATCCTAGTTGGAATAGGATTCGCGGAGGGGGGAAAAGAGGAAAGGGGGCCGGCCCCCTCTCCTTGTCCTATTCAGACCAAGGGAGGGGAGGGGTGCGCGGCCCATCTCTGGCTGCCTCTTTTCTTTTCCACTAAGGCCCACTAAGGGCCATATATCTCCCGGGGGGTTCCGGTAACCTCCCGGTACTCCGGTAAAATCCTGATTTCACCTGGAACACTTCCGATATCCAAACATAGGCTTCCAATATATCAATCTTTATGTATCGACCATTTCGAGACTCCTCGTCATGTCTGTGATCACATCTGGGACTCCGAACAACCTTCGGTACATCAAAACGTATAAACTCATAATATAACTGTCATCGAAACCTTAAGCGTGCGGACCCTACGGGTTCGAGAACAATGTAGACATGACCGAGACACGTCTCCGGTCAATAACCAATAGCGGGACCTGGATGCCCATATTGGCTCCTACATATTCTACGAAGATCTTTATCGGTTAGACCGCAAAACAACATACGTTGTTCCCTTTGTCATCGGTATGTTACTTGCCCGAGATTTGATCGTCGGTATCCAATACCTAGTTCAATATCGTTATCGGCAAGTCTCTTTACTCGTTCCGTAATACGTCATCCCGCAACTCACTCATTAGTTGCAATGCTTGCAAGGCTTAAGTGATGTGCATTACCGAGAGGGCCCAGAGATACCTCTCCGACGATCGGAGTGACAAATCCTAATCTCGAAATACGTCAACCCAACATGTACCTTTGGATACACCTGTAGAGCACCTTTATAATCACCCAATTACGTTGTGATGTTTGGTAGCACACAAAGTGTTCCTCCGGCACACAGGGGTTACATAATCTCATAGTTATAGGAACATGTATAAGTCATGAAGAAAGAAATAGCAACATACTAAACGATCGGGTGCTAAGCTAATGGAATGGGTCATGTCAATCAGATCATTCAACTAATGATGTGATCCCGTTAATCAAATGACAACTCTTTGTCCATGGTTAGGAAACATAACCATCTTTGATTAACGAGCTAGTCAAGTAGAGCCATACTAGTGACACTCTGTTTGTCTATGTATTCACACATGTATTATGTTTCCGGTTAATACAATTCTAGCATGAATAATAAACCTTTATCATGATATAAGGAAATAAATAATAACTTTATTATTACCTCTGGGGCATATTTCCTTCACCCCACCCTCATGGATAGGGTGTGCCCCCTGACGTGGACAGGGTGTGGGCCCCCTGACGTGGATTCTTCTTCCAGTATTTTTAATATATTCCAAAAATAATCTTCGTTGATTTTTAGGTCATTGTGAGAACTTTTATTTCTGCACAAAAAAACACCATGGCAATTCTGCTGAAAACAGCGTCAGTCCGGGTTAGTTCCATTCAAATCATGCAAGTTAGAATCCAAAACAAGGGCAAAAGTGTTTGGAAAAGTAGATACGACGGAGACGTATCACTCTCCGACAATCGGAGTGACAAATCCTAATCTCGATCTATGCCAACTCAACAGACACCATCGGAGACACCTGTAGATCACCTTTATAATCACCCAGTTATGTTGTGACGTTTGGTAGCACACAAAGTGTTCCTCCGGTATTCGGGAGTTGCATGATCTCATAGTTATAGGAACATCTATAAGTTATGGAGAAAGCAATAGCAACAAACTAAATGATCATCGTGCTAAGCTAACGGATGGGTCAAGTTAATCGCATCATTCTCTAATTATGTGATCCCGTCTATCAAATGACAAATCTTTGTCTATGGCTAGGAAACTTAACCATCTTTGATTAACGAGCTAGTCAAGTAGAGGCATACTAGTGACACTCTGTTTGTCTATGTATTCACACATGTACTAAGTTTCCGGTTAATACGATTCTAGCATGAATAATAAACATTTATCATGAAATAAGGAAATAAATAATAACTTTGTTATTGCCTCTAGCGCATATTTCCTTCAGTCTCCCACTTGCACTAGAGTCAATAATCTAGTTCACATCGTCATGTGATTTAACACCAAAGGGTTCACTAGAGTCAATAATCTAGTTCGCATCGCTATGTGATTAACACCCAAAGAGTGCTCATGTTTTGCTTGTGAGAGAAATTTAGTCAACGGGTATGCCACATTCAGAGCCGTGTGTATTTTGCAAATTTCTATGTCTACAATGCTTTGCATGGAGCTACTCTAGCTAATTGCTCCAACTTTCAATATGTATCTAGATCGAGACTTAAAGTCATCTAGATCAGTGTCAAAGCTTGCATCGACGTAACTCTTTACGACGAACTCTTTGTCACCAACATAACTGATGACCCACAAGTATAGGGGATCTATCGTAGTCCTTTCGGTAAGTAAGAGTGTCGAACCCAACGAGGAGCAGAAGGAAATGATAAGCGGTTTTCAGCAAGGTATTCTCTGCAAGCACTGAAATAAGTGGTAACAGATAGTTTTGTGATAGGATAAATTGTAACGAGCAACAAGTAACAAAAGTAAATAAAGTGCAGCAAGATGGCCCAATCCTTTTTGTAGCAAAGGACAAGCCGGAACAAACTATTATAATAGGAGAAGCGCTCCCGAGGACACATGGGAATATCATCAAGCAAGTTTTCATCACGTTCATATGATTCGCGTTCGATACTTTGATAATTTGATATGTGGGTGGACCGGTGCTTGGGTGCTGTTCTTACTTGAACAAGCATCCCACTTATGATTAACCTCTATTGCAAGCATCCGCAACTACAACAAAAGTATTAAGGTAAACCTAACCATAGCATGAAACATGTGGATCCAAATCAGCCCCTTACGAAGCAACACATAAACTAGGGTTTAAGCTTCTGTCACTCTAGCAACCCATCATCTACTTATTACTTCCCAATGCCTTCCTCTAGGCCCAAATAATGGTGAAGTGTTATGTAGTCGACGTTCACATAACACCACTAGAGGCTAGACAACATACATCTTATCAAAATATCAAACGAATACCAAATTCACATGACTACTAATAGCAAGACTTCTCCCTTGTCCTCAGGAACAAACGTAATTACTCACAAAGCATATTCATGTTCATAATCAGAGGGGTAATAATATGCATATAGGATCTGAACATATGATCTTCCACCAAATAAACCAACTAGCATCAACTACAAGGAGTAATCAACACTACTAGCAACCTACTAGCACCAATCCCGGACTTTGAGACAAGAATTGGATACAAGAGATGAACTAGGGTTTGGAGATGAGATGGTGCTGGTGAAGATGTTGATGGAGATTGCCCTCTCCCGATGAGAGGAGCGTTGGTGATGACGATGGTGATGATTTCCCCCTCCCGGAGGGAAGTATCCCCGGCAGAACAGCTCTGCCGGAGCTCTAGATTGGTTCCGCCAAGGTTCCGCCTCGTGGCGGCGGAGTCTCGTCCCGAAAAGTTCCTTCTATTTTTTCTCATCGAAAGACTTCATATAGGAGAAGATGGACGTCGGAGAGCCACCAGGGGGCCCACGAGGTAGGGGGCGCGCCCTAGGGGGGGCGCCCCCCACCCTCGTGAGCAGGGTGTGGGCCCCCTGGCCTTCATCTTTGGCGAGGATTTTTCTTTATTTATTTTAAGATGTTCCGTGGAGTTTCAGGACTTTTGGAGTTGCGCAGAATAGGTCTCTAATATTTGCTCCTTTTCCAGCCCAGAATTCCAGCTGCCGGCATTCTCCCTCCTTATGTAAACCTTGTAAAATAAGAGAGAATAGCCATAAGTATTGTGACATAAAGTGAAATAACAGTCCATAATGCAATAAATATCGATATAAAAGCATGATGCAAAATGGACGTATCAACTCCCCCAAGCTTAGACCTCGCTTGTCCTCAAGCGAAAAGCCGATAACAATAAATATGTCCTCATGTTTAGAGGTAGAGGCGTCGATAAAAATAAAATACGGACATGAAGGCATCATGATTATTCTCATAACAGCAACATATATAGATTTTGTCATATGATTACTTATGTTCAAGTGATGATCTATTCACAATGCAAAAGTATAAATCATAAACCTTATTGGGCTCCGACAAACTATAATCTCAGTCATTGAAGCAATTGCAATTTATCATAACATCGGAAAGAGTCTATGTCAGAGCTAAAAAGCAAGTCCACATACTCAACTATCATTTAGTCCTCCATAATTGCTAACACTCACGCAATACTTGTGGTTACGGAGTTTTAATCGGACACAGAGAAAGATAGGGGCTTATAGTTTTGCCCCACAACCTTTTACCTCAAGGGTAATGTCAACAATAATGGTTCATGCTCCCCTACATCCAATTAGATATATATATATATCATGTTCTTTCCAACATGCTGAGCTTGCCAAAGGATAAAATGAAAAAGAAAAGGTGAAGATCACCATGACTCTTGCATAAGGTAGAAGATAATAATAAAGGATAGGCCCTTCGCAGAGGGAAGCAGAGGTTGCCATGCGCTTTTATGGTTGGATGCATAAAATCTCAATGCGAAAGAACGTCACTTTATATTGCCCCTTGTGATATGAACCTTTATTATGCAGTCCGTCGCTTTTATTACTTCCACATCACAAGATCGTATAAAGCTTATTTCTCCCACACCAATCAATCATACATATTTAGAGCAATTTTTATTGCTTTGCACCGATGACAACTTACTTGAAGGATCTTACTCAATCCATAGGTAGATATGGTGGACTCTCATGGCAAAACTGGTTTAAGGGTATTTGGAAGCACAAGTAGTATTTCTACTTGGTGCTGAGAATTTGGCTAGCATGAGGGGGAAAGGCAAGCTCAACAAGTTAGAGGATCCATGACAACATACTTTATCTCAGATATAAGAAAGACATAACTCATTACGTTGTCTTCCTTGTCCAACATCAACTCTTTAGCATGTCATATTTTAATGAGTGCTCCCAATCATAAAAGATGTCAATGATAATATATCTATATGTGAAAACCTCTCTTTCCTTATTACTTCCTATTAATTGCAACAATGACCAAAGCTATGTCTGCCAACTCCCAACAACTTTTAATCATCATACTCTTTCTATGTGAAGTCATTACTCTCAATAAGATCAATATGAACTTTTTGTTTCTTTTTATTCTTTTTCTCTTTCTTTTATTCACCCAAGATCATGGCAAAATAATCAAGCCCTTGACTCAACACTAATCTTTATTATATATAGCTCACGGACTCGATTACATAGAGAGATCATAAAGCAAAACTCAAAACTAGATCATGCCATAAACTTTATTCTACTAGATCAAGATACTACTAATAGGATCGAACTAAGAAAACGGTAAAGATAGGAGTTGTGATTGTGACAATACCGGGGCACCTCCCCCAAGCTTGGCAGTTGCCAAGGGGAGTGCCCATACCCATGTGATTATATCTCCTTTGTCGGTGAAGAAGGTGGTGGTGTTGTTGGCTTAGTTGATGGCTTAGGCTTCTCCCTTAATTTGCGCTTGAGGACGGCATTTTGATCCCTCAGATCATCAATCTCCCACTCTAGGGTTAATATATTTTTGCATAGGTCCTGCTTATTTTCCTGCAAGAGACGAAAAGGGATAAACTCGAACTTAGGTTTCTTTACCCTATCAGGGATACTTGACTTTTTGAACTCCACGTGCATGTCCCCGGGTCAAGGTAATGGTGCTTCATCTTCATCTGAGCTCGTCTCCTCCTTCCCCTTGGATTCATAGTCCTCTTCTTCCTCCGTGGTCCATCCATCGTGTTCCACATCTCCATAGACCTTGGGATTTGCTAAGTAATCATCCACATAGCTTTCTCCTTCCGAATCCTGGGAAGACATGTTGATTTGATCTGCAACGGGACAGCTCGGAACGAAAACAGAGGATATTTGCGTGATACGGGAGTTAAAACCTTTGGGAGATTATATAATGAATTTTTACCGAGTAAAATACGTAACATGCAAGAAAACGGAGTCCGGAAGGCACACGAGGTGCTCACAAGGTAGGGGGCGCGCCCAGAGGGGTAGGGCGCGCCCACCACCCTCGTGGGGCCCTCGTGTCCTTCTCGGACTGCTACTTATTTGTCTATTTTTCTAAATATTCCAAAACAGAGAAATACTGCCTTAAAAATTGTTTTGGAGTCGGTTTACTTACCGTACCACATACGTATTCCTTTTCGGAGTCTGAAACGTTCCGAAAAGTGTCCCTTATGTATTCCTCCGGGGTTACGGTTTCAATAATATTGGTTTCAACATTTATGGGATTACCTGAGATATAATGTTTAATTCTTTGACCGTTTACCACCTTCGGATTTGTGCCCTCGAAGTTGTTGATCTTTATGGCACCGGAACGATAGACCTCTTCGATAACATAGGGGCCTTCCCATTTAGAGAGAAGTTTTCCTGCAAAAAATCTTAAACGAGAGTTGTATAGCAATACATAATCACCTACATTAAACTCACGCTTTTGTATCCTTTTGTCATGCCATCTTTTAACTTTTTCTTTAAACAACTTGGCATTTTCATAAGCTTGGGTTCTCCATTCATCAAGTGAGCTAATATCAAATAACCTCTTCTCACCGGCAAGTTTAAAATCATAGTTAAGCTCTTTAATAGCCCAATATGCCTTATGTTCTAGTTCGAGAGGTAAGTGACATGCTTTTCCATAAACCATTTTATACGGAGACATACCCATAGGATTTTTATATGCAGTTCTATAAGCCCATAATGCATCATCAAGTTTCTTGGACCAATTCTTTCTAGACCTATTAACAGTCTTTTGCAAAATTAATTTGAGCTCTCTATTGCTCAACTCTACTTGACCACTAGACTGAGGGTGATAAGGAGATGCAATTCTATGATTAACATCATATTTAGCAAGCATTTTACGGAAAGCACCATGAATAAAGTGTGAACCACCATCAGTCATTAAATATCTAGGGACTCCAAACCTCGGGAAAATAACTTCCTTAAGCATTTTAATAGAAGTGTTATGATCAGCACTACTAGTTGGAATAGCTTCTACCCACTTAGTAACGTAATCAACAGCAACTAAAATATGTGTGTATCCATTAGAGGCAGGAAAAGGTCCCATATAATCAAAGCCCCAAACATCAAACGGTTCAATAACAAGAGAATAATTCATAGGCATTTCTTGACGTCTACTAATATTACCAATTCTTTGACATTCATCACAAGACAAGACAAACTTACGGGCATCCTTGAAGAGAGTAGGCCAATAAAAACCAGATTGCAATACCTTATGTGCAGTTCTATCTCCAGCGTGGTGTCCTCCATAAGCCTCGGAATGACACTTGCGTAGGATCTGTTCCTGTTCATGCTCAGGTACACAACGTCTAATAACACCATCTACTCCTTCTTTATAAAGATGTGGGTCATCCCAAAAGTAATGTCTTAAATCATAGAAAACTTTTTCTTTTGCTGGTATGTGAAGCTAGGTGGTATAAACTTAGCAACAATATAATTAGCATAATCAGCATACCATGGAGTACTACGAGAAGTACTTATAACATTTAATTGTTCATCAGGAAAGCTATCATTAATAGGTAGTGGGTCATCAAGAATATTTTCTAACCTAGACAAGTTGTCTGCAACGGGGTTCTCAGCTCCCTTTCTATCAACAATATGCAAATCAAATTCTTGTAGCAAGAGAACCCATCTAATAAGTCTAGGTTTAGCATCTTTCTTTTCCATAAGGTATTTAATAGCAGCATGATCAGTTTGAATAGTTACTTTAGAATCAACAATATAAGATCTGAACTTATCACAAGCAAATACAACTGCTAAAAGCTCTTTTTCAGTAGTAGCATAATTTCTTTGAGCATTGTCTAGAGTCTTACTAGCATAATGAATAACATTTAATTTCTTATCAACTCTTTGCCCTAGAACAGCACCTACAGCATAATCACTAGCATCACACATAATTTCAAAGGGTAAATTCCAATCAGGTGGCTGAACAACAGGTGCAGAGACTAATGCTTTCTTAAGTATTTCAAATGCTTCTACACAATCATCATCAAAGACAAATGGTATATCTTTTTGCAATAAATTAGTCAGAGGCCGAGAAATTTTTGAGAAGTCCTTAATGAACCTCCTGTAAAATCCGGCGTGACCAAGGAAACTTCTTATACCTTTGATGTCCTTGGGACATGGCATCTTTTCAATAGCATCAACCTTGGCTTTATCAACTTCAATACCTCTTTCAGAAACTTTGTGCCCCAAGACAATACCTTCATTAACCATAAAGTGGCACTTTTCCCAATTCAAGACAAGATTAGTTTCTTCACATCTCTGCAAAACTCGATCAAGATTGCTCAAGCAATCATCAAAAGAGGAACCATAGACGGAAAAGTCGTCCATGAAAACCTCACAAATCTTTTCACAAAAGTCAGAGAATATAGCCATCATGCATCTTTGAAAGGTAGCAGGTGCATTACATAAACCAAAAGGCATACGTCTATAAGCAAAAGTACCAAAAGGGCATGTAAAAGTAGTCTTTGATTGATCTCTAGCCGACACAGGTATTTGAGAGAAACCAGAATAACCATCTAGAAAGCAATAGTGTGTATGTTTGCATAATCTTTCTAGCATTTGATCAATAAAAGGTAAGGGGTAATGATCTTTCTTAGTAGCTTTATTTAATTTGCGGAAATCAATTACCATCCTATAACCTGTGATAATTCTTTGTGGAATCAATTCATCTTTATCATTAGGAACAACAGTAATACCTCCCTTCTTAGGGACACAATGGACAGGACTTACCCACTCACTATCAGCAACGGGATAGATTATACCTGCCTCCAGAAGCTTTAGTATTTCTTTTCTTACCACTTCTTTCATTTTAGGATTCAGACGTCGTTGAGGATCACGAACTGGTTTGGCATCTGCTTCCAAATTTATTTTATGTTGACATAGAGTGGGACTAATGCCCTTAAGATCATCAAGAGTATATCCAATAGCAGCACGATGCTTCTTCAGAGTTTTCAATAATCTTTCTTCTTCATGCTCTGAAAGGTTAGCACTAATAATAACAGGATATATCTTCTTTTCATCAAGATAAGCATATTTAAGATTATCAGGCAAAGGTTTAAGCTCAAACACGGGATCACCCTTGGGTGGAGGAGGATCCCCTAAAATTTCAACAGGCAAATTGTGTTGCAGAATAGGTTCCTGTTTAAAGAATACTTCATCTATTTCCCTTCTTTCATTCATGAACATATCATTTTCATGGTCTAGCAAATAGTGTTCTAAAGGATCACTAGGAGGTACGGCAATAGAAGCAAGACCAATAATTTCATCCTTACTAGGTAATTCTTCCTCACGATGTTGTTTACTAAATTTAGAGAAATTAAACTCATGAACCATATCATCCAAGCCAACAGTAACAACATTCTTTGTGCAATCTATGGTAGCATTGACAGTATTTAAGAAGGGTCTACCAAATATAATGGGACAAAAGCTATCTTGTGGGGAACCAAGAACAAGAAAATCAGCAGGATATTTAGTTTTCCCACACAAGACTTCAACATCTCTAACAATTCCAATTGGTGAAATAGTATCTCTATTAGCAAGTTTAATAGTAACATCAATATCTTCTAACTCAACAGGTGCAATTTCATTCTTAATTTCTTGTATAAGTCAATAGGTATTACACTAGCACTAGCACCCATATCACATAAGCCATGATAACAATGATCTCCTATTTTAACAGAAATAACAGGCACGCCTACCACAGGTCTATGTTTATCTTTATCACAAGGTTTAGCAATTCTAGCAGTTTCACCTTCGAACTGAATAACATGCCCATCAATATTATCAGACAAGAGATCTTTAACAATAGCAATATTAGGTTCTACTTTAACTTGCTCAGGAGGTGTATAAGTTCTAATATTGCTTTTACGAACAACAGTTGAAGCTTTAGCATGATCCTTTATTCTAACAGGGAAAGGTGGTTTCTCAACATAAGAAGTAGGAACAATAGGATCATTATAAGTGACAGTCTTTTCTTCAACTTTAATAGGTGCAGCTACTTTTACTTCTATGGGAGGATGATATTTAAACCACTTCTCCTTAGGGAGATCAACATAAGTAGCAAAAGATTCACAGAAAGAAGCTACTATCTCAGAGTCAAGTCCATATTTAGTGCTAAACTTACGGAAAATATCGGTGTCCATAAAAGATTTAACACAATCAAACTTAGGTGTCATACCTGACTCCTTACCTTCGTCGAGGTCCCAATCTTCAGAGTTGCGTTTAATTCTATCCAATAAATTCCATCTGAATTCAATAGTCTTCATCATAAAAGAGCCAGCACAAGAAGTATCGAGCATGGTGCGATTGTTATCAGAAAGCCGAGCATATAAATTTTGAATAATCATTTCTCTTGAGAGCTCATGATTGGGGCATGAATATAACATTGATTTAAGCCTCCCCCAAGCTTGAGCGATGCTTTCTCCTTCGCGAGGCCAGAAATTATATATATAATTGCGATCACGATGAACAAGATGCATAGGGTAATACTTTTGATGAAATTCCAACTTCAATCTTTTATAGTCCCATGATCTCATATCATCACATAGCCTATACCATATCAATGCGTCTCCCTTCAAAGATAAAGGGAAGACCTTCTTCTTAGCAACATCATCGGGTATACCTGCAAGCTTAAATAATCCACAAACTTCATCCACATATATTAAGTGCTCATCAGGATGCTTTGTTCCATCTCCTGTAAAAGGGTTAGCTAGCAGTTTTTCCATCATACCCGAAGGAAATTCAAAAGGAGTTTCATTTTCAATAGGTTCAGTAGGTTGAGGAGCAACTCTTTGCTCTACTGGACGGGGTGAAGATACCCCGAACAAGCCCCTCAGAGAATTACTTTCCATAGTAACAAGTGACAGTAAATTTCAGCACACTATATAAATTTTTCCTTACCAAATTCCACCTACCAAAGGCGCTACACTCCCCGGCAACGGCGCCAGAAAAGAGTCTTGATGACCCACAAGTATAGGGGATCTATCGTAGTCCTTTCGATAAGTAAGAGTGTCGAACCCAACGAGGAGCAGAAGGAAATGATAAGCGGTTTTCAGCAAGGTATTCTCTGCAAGTACTGAAATAAGTGGTAACAGATAGTTTTGTGATAGGATAAATTGTAACGAGCAACAAGTAACAAAAGTAAATAAAGTGCAGCAAGGTGGCCCAATCCTTTTGTAGCAAAGGACAAGCCGGAACAAACTCTTATAATAGGAAAAGCGCTCCCGAGGACACATGGGAATATCGTCAAGCTAGTTTTCATCACGTTCATATGATTCGCGTTCGATACTTTGATAATTTGATATGTGGGTGGACCGGTGCTTGGGTGCTGTTCTTACTTGAACAAGCATCCCACTTATGATTAACCTCTATTGCAAGCATCCGCAACTACAACAAAAGTATTAAGGTAAACCTAACCATAGCATGAAACATGTGGATCCAAATCAGCCCCTTACGAAGCAACGCATAAACTAGGGTTTAAGCTTCTGTCACTCTAGCAACCCATCATCTACTTATTACTTCCCAATGCCTTCCTCTAGGCCCAAATAATGGTGAAGTGTTATGTAGTCGACGTTCACATAACACCACTAGAGGCTAGACAACATACATCTTATCAAAATATCAAACGAATACCAAATTCACATGACTACTAATAGCAAGACTTCTCCCTTGTCCTCAGGAACAAACGTAATTACTCACAAAGCATATTCATGTTCATAATCAGAGGGGTAATAATATGCATATAGGATCTGAACATATGATCTTCCACCAAATAAACCAACTAGCATCAACTACAAGGAGTAATCAACACTACTAGCAACCTACTAGCACCAATCCCGGACTTTGAGACAAGAATTGGATACAAGAGATGAACTAGGGTTTGGAGATGAGATGGTGCTGGTGAAGATGTTGATGGAGATTGCCCTCTCCCGATGAGAGGAGCGTTGGTGATGACGATGGTGATGATTTCCCCCTCCCGGAGGGAAGTATCCCCGGCAGAACAGCTCTGCCGGAGCTCTAGATTGGTTCCGCCAAGGTTCCGCCTCGTGGCGGCGGAGTCTCGTCCCGAAAAGTTCCTTCTTATTTTTTTCTCATCGAAAGACTTCATATAGGAGAAGATGGACGTCGGAGAGCCACCAGGGGGCCCACGAGGTAGGGGGCGCGCCCTAGGGGGGGCGCCCCCCACCCTCGTGAGCAGGGTGTGGGCCCCCTGGCCTTCATCTTTGGCGAGGATTTTTCTTTATTTATTTTAAGATGTTCCGTGGAGTTTCAGGACTTTTGGAGTTGCGCGGAATAGGTCTCTAATATTTGCTCCTTTTCTAGCCCAGAATTCCAGCTGCCGGCATTCTCCCTCCTTATGTAAACCTTGTAAAATAAGAGAGAATAGCCATAAGTATTGTGACATAAAGTGAAATAACAGTCCATAATGCAATAAATATCGATATAAAAGCATGATGCAAAATGGACGTATCAATAACCGAGAAACATTTCCTTATTCCACTAAGGATATTTTTGACCGTTTTCCAGTGATCCACTCCTAAATCACTATTGCACCCTCTTGCCAAACTTATGGTGAGGTACACAATAGGTATGGTACACATCATAGCATACTTCATAGAACCTATGACTGAGGCATAGGGAATGACTTTTCATTCTCTTTCTATTTTCTTCCGTGGTCGGGTTTTGAGTCTTTACTCAACTTCACACCTTGCAACACAAGCAAGAACTTCTTCTTTGATTGTTCCATTTTGAACTACTTCAAAATCTTGTCAAGGTATGTACTCATTGAAAAATATATCAAGCGTCTTGATCTATCTCTATAGATCTTGATGCTCAATATGTAAGTAGCTTCACCGAGGTCTTTCTTTGAAAAACTTCTTTCGGACACTCCTTTATGCTTTCCAGAAAATTCTACATTATTTTCGATCAACAATATGTCATTCACATATACTTATCAGAAATGTTGTAGTACTCACACTCACTTTCTTGTAAATACAGGCTTCACCGCAAGTCTGTATAAAACCATATGCTTTGATCACTTTATCAATGCATATATTCCAACTCCGAGATGCTTGCACCAGTCCATAGATGGATCGCTGGAGCTTGCTCACTTTGTTAGCACATTTAGGATCGACAAAACCTTTTGGTTGCATCATATACAACTCTTCTTTAAGAAATCCGTTAAGGAATGCAGTTTTGACATCCATTAGCCAGATTTCGTAAACTGTGGCAATTTGCTAACATGATTTGGACAGACTTAAGCATCGCTACGAGTGAGAATATCTCATCGTAGTCAACACCTTGAACTTTGTCAAAAACCCTTTTCGACAAGTCTAGATTTGTAGATAGTAAGACTACTATCAGCGTTCGTCTTCCTCTTGAAGATCCATTTATTTTCTATGGCTTGCCGATCATCGGGAAAGTCAAACAAAGTCCACACTTTGTTCTCATTCATGGATCTCATCTCAGATTTCATGGCCTCAAGCCATTTCGCGGAATCCGTGCTCGTCATCGCTTCCTCATAGTTCGTAGGTTCATTATGGTCAAGTAACATGAACTCCAGAATAGGATTATGATACGTCGCTAACGTATCTATAATTTATGAAGTATTCATGCTATTATATTATCTGTTTCGGATGTTTATGGGCTTTACTAAACACTTTTATATTATTTTTGGGACTAACCTATTAACCCGAGGCCCAGCTCAAATTGTTGTTTTCTTGCCTATTTCAGTGTTTCGAAGAAAAGGAAAATCAAACGGAGTCCAAACGGAATGAAACCTTTGGGAGATTTATTTTTGGAATGGAGGCAATCCAGGAGACTTGGAGTAGACGTCAGGGAAGCTTCGAGGAAGCCATGAGGCAGGGAGGTGCGCCCTATACCCCCTGGGCGCGCCCCTACCCTTGTGGGCCCCTCGTGGCTCCCCTGACCGACTTCTTTCTCCTATATATGTCCATATGCCCTAAAAACATCGAGGAGCAGAATAGATCAGGAGTTCCGCCGCCAGAAGCCTACGTAGCCACCGAAAAGCAATCTAGACCCGTTCCGGCACCCTGCCGGAGGGGGGAATCCCTCTCCGGTGGCCATCTTCATCATCCCGACGCTCTCCATGACGAGGAGGGAGTAGTTCACCCTCGGGGCTGAGGGTATGTACCAGTAGCTATGTGTTTGATCTCTCTCTCTCATGTTCTTGAGGTGGTACGATCTTGATGTATCGCGAGCTTTGCTATTATAGTTGGATCTTATGATGTTTCTCCCCCTTTACTCTCTTGTAGTGGATTGAGTTTTCCCTTTGAAGTTATCTTATCGGATTGAGTCTTTAAGGATCTAAGAACACTTGATGTATGTCTTGCATGTGCTTATCATCACGATCAAGATCGTACCACCTCAAGTGGTACGATCTTGAGTCACGTGATCCACTTGATGTATGTTTGGTGATCAACTTGCGGGTTCCGCTCGTGAACTTGTGCATAGGGGTTGGCACACGTTTTCGTCTTGACTCTCCGGTAGAAACTTTGGGGCACTCTTTGAAGTTCTTTGTGTTGGCTGAATAGATGAATATGAGATTGTGTGATGCATATCGTATAATCATACCCACAGATACTTGAGGTGACATTGGAGTATCTAGGTGACATTAGGGTTTTGGTTGATTTGTGTCTTAAGGTGTTATTCTAGTACGAACTCTATGAATAGATTGATCAAAAAGAATAACTTTGAGGTGGTTTCGTACCATACAATAATCTCTTCGGTTGTTCTCCGCTATTAGTGACTTTGGAGTGACTCTTTGTTGCATGTTGAGGGATAGTTATATGATCCAATTATGTTATTATTGTTGAGAGAACTTACACTAGTGAAAGTATGAACCCTAGGCCTTGTTTCAACGCATTGCAATACTGTTTACGCTCACTTTTATCATTAGTTACCTTGCTATTTTTATATTTTCAGATTACAAAAACATATATCTACCATCCATATTGCACTTGTATCACCATCTCTTCACCGAACTAGTGCACCTATACAATTTACCATTGTATTGTGTGTGTTGGGGACACAAGAGATTGTTTGTTATTTGGTTGCAGGGTTGTTTGAGAGAGACCATCTTCATCCTACGCCTCCCACGGATTGATTAACCTTAGGTCACCCACTTGAGGGAAATTTGCTACTGTCCTACAAACATCTGCACTTGGAGGCCCAACAACGTCTACAAGAAGAAGGTTGTGTAGTAGACATCAGATTACCGTACCACTCTAGTGCGGAATGTACTCTGGTTGACCTACGAGGTTCGGTAGTAACTTGATCCGAAGCTTCATGATCATCATCATTAACTTCCTCACTAATTGGTGTAAGCATCACTTGAACTGATTTGAGTGAAGAATTACTTTGCAATTCGGGAGAAGGTACAATTACCTCATCAAGTTCTACTTTCCTCCCACTCACTTCTTTTGAGAGAAACTCCTTCTCTAGAAAGGATCCATTCTTAGCAACTAATATCTTGCCTTCAGATCTGTGATAGAAGGTGTACCCAACAATTTATTTTGGGTTCCTATGAAGACGCACTACTCCGATTATGGTTCGAGCTTATCAGGTTGAAACTTTTTCACATAAGCATCGCAACCCCAAACTTTAAGAAACGACAGCTTAGGATTCTAGCCAAACCATAGTTCATACGGTGTCATCTGAACGGATTAGACGGTGCCCAATTTAACGTGAATGTAGCTGTCTCTAATGTATAACCCCAAAATGATAGTGGTAAATCGGTAAGGGACATCATAGATTGCACTATATCTAATATGGTTATGACGTTCGGACACACCATTATGCTGTGGTGTTCCAGGTGGCATGAGTTTGTGAAACTATTCCACATTGTTTTAATTGAAGACCAAACTCGTAATTCAAATATTCGTCTCCGTGATCAGATCGTAGAAACTTTATTTTCTTGTTACGATGATTTTCCACTTCACTCTAAAATTCTTTGAACTTTTCAAATGTTTCAGACTTATGTTTCATCAAGTCGATATACCCATATCTGCTCAAATCATCTGTGAAGGTCAAAAAATAACGATACCTGCCGCGAGCCTCAACACTCATCGGACCGCATACATCAGTATGTATTATTTCCAATAAGTCAGTTGCTCGCTCCATTGTTCCGGAGAACGGAGTCTTAGTCATCTTGCCCATGAGGCATGGTTCGCAAGCATCAAGTGATCCATAATCAAGTGATTCCAAAAGCCCATCAACATGGAGTTTCTTCATGCGCTTTACACCAATATGACCTAAACGGCAGTGCCACAAATAAGTTGCACTATCATTATTAACTTTGTATCTTTTGGTTTCAATATAATGAATATGTGTATCACTACGATTGAGATTCAATAAACCATTTATATTGAGTGTATGACCATAGAAGGTTTTATTCATGTAAATAGAACAACAATTATTCTTTGACTTAAATGAATAACCGTATTGCAATAAACATGATCCAATCATATTCATGCTCAACACAAACACTAAATAACATTTATTTTTGGTTCAATACTAATCCCGAAGGTAAAGGGAGTGTGCGATGGTGATCTTATCAAGTTTGGAATCACTTCCAACACACATCATCACCTCGCCCTTAACTAGTCTATGTTTATTTTGCAACTCCCGTTTCGAGTTACTACTCTTAGCAACTAAACCAGTATCAAATACCGAGGGGTTGCTATAAACACTAGTAAAGTACACATCAATAACATGCATATCATATATACTTTCTTCACTTTGCCATCCTTCTTATCCGCCAAATATTTGGGGTAGTTCCGTTTCTAGTGACCATTCCCTTTGTAGTAGAAGCACTCAGTTTCAGGCTTAGGTCTAGCTTTGGGTTTCTTCACGGGAGTGGCAACTTGCTTGCCTTTCTTCTTTGAAGTTCCTCTTTCTTTCCCTTTACCTTTTTCTTGAAACTAGTGGTCTTGTTAACCATCAACACTTTATGCTATTTCTTGATTTCCCCCTTCACCGATTTCAGCATCGCGAAAAGCTTGGGAATTACTTTCGTCATCCCTTGCATATTATAGTTCATCACTAAGTTCTAGTAACTTGGTGATAGTGACTAGAGAACTTTATCAACTACTATCTTATCCGGAAGATTAACTCCCACTTGATTCAAGCAATTGTAGTACCCAGACAATCTGAGCACATGCTCACTGGTTGAGCTATTCTCCTCCACCTTATAGGCAAAGTACAGTCAGAGGTCTCATACCTCTCAACACGGGCATGAGTATGAAATACCAATTTCAACTCTTAGAACATCTTATATGTTCCGTGGCATTCAAAATGTTTTTGAAGTCCCGGTTCTAAGCTTTAAAGCATGGTGCACTAAATTATTAAGTAGTCATCATACCAAGCTTTGTCAAATGTTCATAAGTGTGCACCTGCTCCTGCAATAGGTATGTCACCTAGCGGTGCATCAAGGACATAATTCTTTTGTGTAGCAATTAGGATAATCCTCAGATCACGGACCCAGTCCGCATCATTGCTACTATCATCTTTCAACTTATTTTTCTCTAGGAACATATCAAAAAATAAACAGGGAGCTACATCGCAAGCTATTGATCTACAACATAGATATGCAAAAACTATCAGGACTAAGTTCATGATAAATTAAAGTTCAATTAATCATATTACTTAAGAACTCCCACTTAGATGGACATCCCTCTAGCCATCTAAATGATAACATGATCCAAATCTACTAAACCATGTCCGATCATCACGTGAGATGGAGTAGTTTTCAATGGTGAACATCACTATGTTGATCATATCTACTATATGATTCACGCTTGACCTTTCGGTCTCAAGTGTTCCGAGGCCATATCTGCATATGCTAGGCTCGTCAAATTTAACCTGGGTATTCTGCGTGTGCAAAACTGGCTTGCACCCGTTGTATGTGAACGTAGATCTTATCACACCTGATCATCACGTGGTGTCTTGGCACGACGAACTGTCGCAACGCTGCATACTCAGAGAGAACACTTATTGTAGGGGAACATAGTAATTTCAAAAAAATTCCTATGCACACACGGGATCATGGTGATGCAAAGCAAAAGAGAGGGGAGACTGTGTCCACGTACCCTCGTAGACCGAAAGCGGAAGCGTTAGCACAACGCGGTTGATGTAGTCGTAAGTCTTCACGATCCGACCGGTCCAAGTACCGAACGCACGGCACCTACGATTTCAGCACACCTTCATCTTGATGACGTCCCACGAACTCTGATCCAGCAGAGCTTCACGGGAGAGTTTCGTCAGCACGACGGCATGATGACGGTGATGATGATGCTACCGATGCAGGGCTTCGCCTAAGCACCGCTACGATATAATCGAGGTGGATTATGGTGGAGGGGGGCACCGCACATGGCTGGGAGAGATCAATAGATCAACTTGTGTGTCTAGAGGTGCCCCCTGACCCCGTATATAAAGGAGCAAGGGGGAGGCCGGCCGGCCCCTGTAGGTGCGCCAGGAGGAGGAGTCCTCCTCCTAGTAGGAGTAGGACTCCCCTCTTTCCAACTCCTACTAGGAGGGGGAAAGGAAGGGGGAGAGGGAGAAGGAAAGGGGGGCACCGCCCCCCCTCTCCTAGTCCAATTCGGACCAGAGGGGGAGGGGCGCGCGGCCTGCCCTAGGCCAGCCCTCTCTCTCTCCACTAAGGCCCATAAGGCCCACTATTTCTCCCGAGGGGGTTCCGGTAACCCTCCGGCACTCCGGTTTTCTCCGAAACCACCCGGAACACTTCCGGTGTCCGAATATAGTCGTCCAATATATCGATCTTTAGGTCTCGACCATTTCGAGACTCCTTGTCATGTCCGTGATCATATCCGGAACTCCAAACTACCTTCGGTACATCAAAACACAAAAACTCATAATCCCGATCGTCACCGAACTTTAAGCGTGCGGACCCTACGGGGTTCGAGAACTATGTAGACATGACTAAGACATGTCTTCGGTCAATAACCAATAGCAGAACCTGGATGCTCATATTGTCTCCCACATATTCTACGAAGATCTTTATCGGTCAAACCGCATGACAACATATGTTGTTCCCTTTGTCATCGGTATGTTACTTGCTCGAGATTCGATCGCCGGTATCTCAATACCTAGTTCAATTGCATTACCGGCAAGTCTCTTTACTCGTTCTGTAATACATCATTCCACAACTAACTCATTAGTTACAATGCTTGCAGTGCTTATAGCGATGTGCATTACCGAGTGGGCCTAGAGATACCTCTCCGACAATCGGAATGACAAATCCTAATCTTGATCTATGCCAACTCAACAAGTACCATCGGAGACACCTGTAGAGCACCTTTATAATCACCTAGTTACGTTGTGACGTTTGGTAGCACCCAAAGTGTTCCTCCGTATTCGGGAGTTGCATAATCTCATAGTCAAAGGAACATGTATAAGTCATGAAGAAAGCAATATCAACAAACTAAACGATCATCGTGCTAAGATAACGGATGGGTCAAGTCAATCACATCATTCCCTAATGATGTGATCCCGTTAATCAAATGACAACTCTTGTCTATGGCTAGGAAACTTAACCATCTTTGATTCAACGAGCTAGTCAAGTAGAGGCATACTAGTGACACTTTGTTTGTCTATGTACTCACACATGTACTAAGTTTTCGGTTAATACAATTCTAGCATGAATAATAAACATTTATCATGATATAAGTAAATATAAATAACAACTTTATTATTGCCTCTAGGGCATATTTCCTTCAGTCTCCCACTTGCACTGGAGTCAATAATCTAGTTCACATCGTCATGTGATTTAACACTAATAGTTCACATCTTTATGTGATTAGTTCGCATCTCCATGTGACTAACACCTAAAGGGTTTACTAGAGTCGATAATCTAGTTCACATCGCTATGTGATTAACACCCAAAGAGTGATCATGTTTTGCTTGTGAGAGAAATTTAGTCAACGGATCTGCCACATTCAGAGCCGTATGTATTTTGAAAATTTTCTATGTCTACAATGCTTTGCACGGAGCAACTCTAGCTAATTGATCCCACTTTCAATATGTGTCTAGATTGAGACTTAGAGTCATCCAGATCGGTGTCAAAGCTTGCATCGATGTAACTCTTTACGACGAACTCTTTGTCACCTTCATAACTGAGAAACATTTCCTTATTCCACTAAGGACATTTTTGACCGCTATCTAGTGATCCACTCCTGGATCACTATTGTACTCTCTTGCCAAACTTATGGTGAGGTACACAATAGGTCTGGTACACAGCATAGCATACTTTGTAGAACCTATGAATGAGGCATAGGGAATGACTTTTCATTCTCTTTCTATTTTCTGCCGTGGTCGGGTTTTGAGTCTTTACTCAACTTCACACCTTGCAACACATGCAAGAACTCCTTCTTTGACTGTTCCATTTTGAACTACTTCAAAATCTTGTCAAGGTATGTACTCATTGAAAATATATCAAGCGTCTTGATCTATCTCTATAGATCTTGATGCTCAATATGTAAGTAGCTTCACCGAGGTCTTTCTTTGAAAAACTCCTTCCAAACATTCCTTTATGATTTCCAGAAAATTCTACATTATTTCCGATCAAAAATATGTCATTCACATATACTTATCAGAAATGTTGTAGTGCTCCCACTCACTTTCTTGTAAATACAGGCTTCACCGCAAGTCTGTATAAAACCATATGCTTTGATCACTTTATCAAAGCATATATTCTAACTCCGAGATGCTTACACCGTATGAACTATGGTTTGGCAAGAAACCAAGGCTGTCATTTCTTAAAGTTTGGGGTTACAATGCTTATGTGAAAAAGTTTCAAACTGATAAGCTCGAACCCAAATTGGAGTAGTGCGTCTTCATAGGATACCCAAAAGAAACTGTTGGGTACACCTTCTATCACAAATCCGAAGGCAAGATATTTTGTTGCTAAAAGTGGATCCTTTCTAGAGAAGAAGTTTCTCTCAAAAGAAGTGAGTGGGAGGATGTAGAACTTGGTAAGGTAATTGTACCTTCTCCCGAATTGGAAAGTAGTTCATCACAGAAATCAGTTCTAGTGATCTCTACACCAATTAGTGAGGAAGCTAATGATGATGTTCATGAAACTTCAGATCAAGTTACTACCGAACCTCATAGGACAACCAAAGTATGGTCCGCACCAGAGTGGTACGGTAATCCTTTCTGGAAGTCATGTTACTTGACCATGAAGAACCTACGAACTATGAGGAAGTGATGATGAGCCCAGATTCCGCAAAATGGCTTGAGGCCATGAAATCTGAGATGGGATCCATGTATGAGAACAAAGTTTGGACTTTGATTAACTTACCCGATGATCGGTGAGTCATTGAGAATATATGGATCTTCAAGAGGAAGATGGACGCTCATAGTAGTGTTACTATCTACAAAGCTCGAATTGTCGAAAAAGGTTTTTGACAAGATAAAGGCGTTGACTACGATGTGATTTTCTCACTCATATCAATGCTTAAGTCTGTTCGAATCATATTAGCAATTGCCGCATTTTATGAGATTATCAGGATGAAACTTTTTCACATAAGCATTGTAACCCCAAACTTTAAGAAATGACAGCCTTCGTTTCTTGCCAAACCATAGTTCATACGGTGTCATCTCAACGGATTTAGATGGTGCCCTATTTACCGTGAATGCAACTGTCTCTAATGCATAACCCCAAAACGATAGCGGTAAATCAGTAAGAGACATCATAGATCGCACCATATCTAGTAAAGTGCGATTACGACGTTCGGACACACCATTACACTGTGGTGTTCCAGGTGGCGTGAGTTGCGAAATTATTCTGCATTGTTTCAAATGGAGACCAAACTCGTAACTCAAATATTCTCCTCCACGATCAGATCGTAGAAACTTTATTTTCTTGTTATGATGATTTTCCACTTCACTCTAAAATTCTTTGAACTTTTCAAATGTTTCAGACTTATGTTTCATCAAGTAGATATACCCATATTTGCTCAAATCATCTGTGAAGGTCAGAAAATAACAATACCCGCCGCGAGCCTCAACACTCATCGGACCGCATACATCAGTATGTATTATTTCCAATAAGTCAGTTGCTCATTCCATTGTTTCGGAGAACAGAGTCTTAGTCATCTTGCCCATGAGGCATGGTTCGCAAACATCAATTGATTTCAAAATCCCAGCTGCATGGAGTTTCTTCATGCGCTTTACACCAATATGACCTAAACGGCAGTGCCACAAATAAGTTGCACTATCATCATTAACTTTGCATCTTTTGGCTTCAATATTATAAATATGTGTATCACTATGATCGAGATTCAATAAACCATTCACCTTGGTTGTATGACTAGAGAAGGTTTTATTCATGTAAACAGAATAACTATTATTCTTTGACTTAAATGAATAAGTGTATTGCAATAAACATGATCCAATCATATTATGCTCAACGCAAACACCAAATAACATTTATTTTAGTTTCAACACTAATCCCGAAGGTAAAGGGAGTGTGCGATGGTGATCTTATCAACCTTGGAATTACCTTCAACACAGATCGTCACCTCGCCCTCAACTAGTCTTTATTTATTTTGCAACTCTCGTCTCGAGTTGCTACTTTTAGCAACTGAACTAGTATCAAATACCGAGGGGTTTGCTATAAACACTAGTGGAGTACACATCAATAACATGTATATCATATATACCTTTGTTCATTTTGCCATCCTTCTTATCCGCCAAGTATCTAGGGCAGTTCCACTTTTAGTGACCATTTCCTTTGAAGTAGAAGCACTCAGTTTCAGGCTTGGGTCTAGCTTTGGGCTTCTTCATTGGAGTGGAAACTTGCTTGCCATTATTCTTGAATTTCCCTTTCTTTCCCTTGCCCTTTTACTTGAAACTAGTGGTCTTGTCAACCATCAACGCTTGATGCTTTTCTTTATTTCTACCTTCGCTGATTTCAGCATCGCCAAGAGCTCGGGAATCGTTTTCGTCATCCCTTACATATTATAGTTCATCACGAAGTTCCAGTAACTTGGCGATAGTGACTAGAGAACTTTGTCAATCACTATCTTATCTAGAAGATTAACTCCCACTTGATTCAAGCGATTGTAGTACTCAGACATTCTGAGCACATGCTCATTGGTTGAGCTATTCTCCACCATCTTGTAGGCAAAACACTTGTCAGAGGTCTCATACCTCTCGACTCGGGCATGAGTCTGAAATACAAATTTCAGCTCTAGGAACATCTTATATGCTCCGTGGCGTTCAAAACGTCTTTGAAGTCCTGGTTCTAAGCCGTAAAGCATGGTGCACTAAACTACCAAGTAGTCATCATACCGAGCTTTGCCAAACGTTCAAAGCGTCTGCATCTGCTCTTG
This sequence comes from Triticum aestivum, assembly GCF_018294505.1. Taxonomy (NCBI): domain Eukaryota; kingdom Viridiplantae; phylum Streptophyta; class Magnoliopsida; order Poales; family Poaceae; genus Triticum; species Triticum aestivum. Next base: position 687,820,680 of record NC_057800.1, on the reverse strand, counting down.
CAATAGGTCCGTCACCTAGTGGTGCATCAAGGACATAATTCTTCTGTGCAGCAATGAGGATAATCCTCAGATCATGGATCCAATCCGCATCATTGCTACTATTATCTTTCAACATAGTTTTCTCTAGGAACATATCAAATAAAACGGGGAAGCTACACGCGAGCAATTGATCTACAACATAGTTATGCAAATAGTATCAAGACTAAGTTCATGATGAATTAAAGTTCAATTTAATCAAATTACTTAAGAACTCCCACTTAGATGACATCCCTCTTATCATCTAAGTGATCACGTGATCCATATCAACTAAACCATGTCCGATCATCATGTGAGATGGAGTAGTTTTCAATGGTGAACATTACTATGTTGATCATATCTACTATATATATGATTCATGCTCGACCTTTTGGTCTCTAGTGTTCCGAAGCCATATCTGCATATGCTAGGCTCGTCAAGTTTAACCCGAGTATTTCTGCGTGTGTAAAACTGGCTTGCGCCCGTTGTATGTGAACGTAGAGCTTATCACACCCGATCATCATGTGGTGTCTCGGCACGACGAACTTTCGCAATGGTGCATACTCAGGGAGAACACTTGTACCTTGAAATTTAGTGAGAGATCATCTTATAATGCTACCGTCGATCTAAGAAAAATAAGATGCATAAAAGATAAACATCATGCAACCAATATAAGTGGTATGATATGGCCATCATCATCTTGTGCTTGTGATCTCCATCTCTGAAGCACTGTCATGATCACCATCATCATCGGCGTGACACCTTGATCTCCGTCGTAGCATCGTTGCCGTCTTGCCAACTATTGCTTCTATGACTATCGCTACCGCTTAGTGATAAAGTAAAGCAATTACAGGGCGATTGCATTGCATACAATAAAGCGGCAACCATATGGCTCATGCCAGTGGCCGATAACTTGGTTACAAAACATGATCATCTCATACAACAAACACCACATCATGTCTTGACCATATCACATCACAACATGCCCTGCAAAAACAAGTTAGATGTCCTCTACTTTGTTGTTGCAAGTTTTATGTGGCTTCTATGGACTCAGCAAGAACCATTCTTACCTACGCATCAAAACCACAATGATAGTTTGTCAAGTTAGTGTTGTTTTAACCTTCTCAAGGACCGGGCGTAGCCACACTTGATTCAACTAAAGTTGGAGAAACTGACACCCGCCAGCAACCTGTGTGCAAAGCACGTCGGTAGAACCAGTCTCGCGTAAGCGTACGCGTAATGTCGGTCCGGGCCACTTCATCCAACAATACCGCCGAACCAAAGTGTAACATGCTGGTAAGCAGTATGACTTGTATCGTCCACAACTCACTTGTGTTTTACTCGTGCATATAACATCTACGCATAAACCTGGCTCGGATGCCACTGTAGGGAAACGTAGTAATTTCAAAAAAAATTCCTACACACACACACAGGATCATGGTGATGCAAAGCAACAAGAGGGGAGAGTGTGTCCACGTACCCTCGTAGACTGAAAGCGGAAGCGTTAGCACAACGCGGTTGATGTAGTCGTACGTCTTCATGATCCAACCGATCCAAGTACCGAACGCACGTCACCTCCGAGTTCAGCACACATTCAGCTCGATGACGTCCCACGAACTCCGATCCAGCAGAGCTTCACGGGAGAGTTTCGTCAGCATGATGGTGTGATGATGATGATGATGATGATGATGATGATGCTACCAACGCAGGGCTTCGCCTAAGCACCGCTACGATATAATCGAGGTGGATTATGGTGGAGGGGGGGCACCGCACACGGCTAGGAGAGATAAATAGATCAACTTGTGTGTCTAGAGGTGCCCCCTACCCTCGTATATAAAGGAGCAAGGGGGGAGGCCGACCGGCTGCTACCTCTTGAGCACTGCATTGGTTTTCCCTTGAAGAGGAAAGGGTGATGCAGTAAAGCAGCGTAAGTATTTCCCTCAGTGTTTGAGAACCAAGGTATCAATCTAGTAGGAGACCACGCGCGAGTCACCTCGTACCTACACAAACAAATAAGAACCTCGCAACCAACGCGATAAAGGGGTTGTCAATCCACTTGCAAGAGTGAGATCTGATAGAGATGATAATAATAAGATAAATATTTTTGGTATTTTTATGATATAGATTGAAAGTAAATAAAGAAAAATAAACGGCGCTAGAAATAGCTTGTTGACGGGAGATTAATATGATGGAATATAGACCCAGGGGCCATAGGTTTCACTAGTGGCTTCTCTCAAGATAGCATAAGTATTACGGTGGGTGAACAAATTACTGTCGATCAATTGATAGAAAAGCGAATAATTATGAGAATATCTAGACATGATCATGTATATAGGCATCACGTCCGCGACAAGTAGACCGAAACGATTCTGCATCTACTACTATTACTCCACACATCGACCGCTATCCAGCATGCATTTAGAGTATTAAGTTCACAAGAACAGAGTAACGCCTTAAGCAAGATAACATGATGTAGAGGGATAAACTCATGCAATATGATGTAAACCCCATCCTTTTATCCTCCATGGCAACAATACAATATGTGTCGGTTCCCTTTCTGTCACTGGGATCGAGCACCGCAAGATTGAACCCAAAGCTAAGCACTTCTCCCATTGCAAGAAAGATCAATCTAGTAGGCCAAACCAAACTGATAATTCGAAGAGACTTGCAAAGATAAACCAATCATACATAAAAGAATTCAGAGGATATTAAAATTTTGTTCATAGATAATCTAGATCATAAACCCACAATTCATCGGATCTCGACAAACACACCACAAAAGAAGATTACATCGAATAGATCTCCAAGAGAATCGAGGAGAACTTTGTATTGAGATCCAAAGAGAGAGAAGAAGTCATCTAGCTACTAGCTATGGACCCGAAGGTCTGAAGTAAACTACTCGCACATCACCGGAGAAGCCATGGAGTTGATGTAGAGGCCCTCCGTGATCAATGCCCCCTCCGGCGGAGCTCCGAAAAAGGCCCCAAGCTGGGATCTCTTGGGTACAGAAGGTTGCGGCGGTGGAATTAGGTTTTCGTGGTGCTCCTGGATGTTTTCGGGGTACGTGGATATATATGGGAGGAAGAAGTAGGTCGGTGGAGCAACGAGGGGGCCACAAGGGTGGAGGGCGTGCCCAGGGGGGGTAGACGCGCCCCCTGCCTCGTGGCCGCCTCGTTGATTGCTTGACGTCCACTCCAAGTCCCCTGGATCACATTTGTTGAGAAAATCACGTTCCCGAAGGTTTCATTCCGTTTGGACTCCGCTTGATATTTCTTTTCGCCGAAACATTGAAATAGGCAAAAAAAAACAGCAATTTGGGCTGGGCCTCCGGTTAATAGGTTAGTCCCAAAAATAATATAAAAGTGTAGAAATAAGCCCATTAACATCCAAAATAGATAATATAATAGCATGGAGCAATCAAAAATTTTAGATACGTTGCAGACGTATCAAGCATCCCCAAGCTTAATTCATGATCGTCCTCGAATAGGTAAATGATAAAAACAGAATTTTTGATGTGGAATGCTTCCTAACATATTTCTCAATGTAATTTTTATTTATTGTGCCATGAATGTTCAGATCCTAAAGATTCAAGATAAAAGTTTAATATTTACATAAAAACAATAATACTTCAAGCATACTAACTAAGCAATTATGTCTTCTCAAAATAACATGGCCAAAGAAAGTTATCCCTACAAAATCATATAGTCTGGCTATGCTCTATATTCATCACACAAAATATTAAATCATGCACAACCCCGATGACAAGCCAAGCAATTGTTTCATACTTTTGATGTTCCCAAACTTTTTCAATCTTCACGCAATATATGAGCGTGAGCCATGGATATAGCACTATCGTGGAATAGGATGGTGGTTGTGGAGAAGACAAAAAGGAGAAGATAGTATCACATCAACTAGGCATATCGACGGGCTATGGAGATGCCCATTAATAGATATAGATGTGAGTGAGTAGGGATTGCCATGCAACGGATGCACTAGAGCTATAAGTGTATAAAAGCTCAACAAAAGAAACTAAGTGGGTGTGCATCCAACTAGCTTGCCCACGAAGACCTAGGGCAATTTGAGGAAGCCCATCGTTGGAATATACAAGCCAAGTTCTATAATGTAAAATTCCCACTAGTATATGAAAGTGACAACATAGGAGACTCTCTATCATGAAGATCTTGGTGCTACTTTGAAGCACAAGTGTGGTAAAAGGATAGTAACATTGTCCCTTCTCTCTTTTTCTCTCATTTTTTCCTTTTTTCTCTTTTTTTATTTGGGCTTTTTTTCTTTTGGCCTCTTTTCTCTTTTTTTCGTCCGGAGTCTCATCCCGACTTGTGGGGGAATCATAGTCTCCATCATCCTTTCCTCACTGGGACAATGCTCTAATAATGATGATCGTCACACTTCTTTTTACGTACAACTCAAGAATTACAACTCAATACTTAGAACAAAATATGACTCTATGTGAGTGCTTCCGGCGGTGTACCAGGATGTGCAATGATGCATGAGTGACATGTATGAAAGAATTATCAACGGTGGCTTTGCCACAAATACGATGTCAAATACATGATCATGCAAGCAATATGACAATGATGAAGCATGTCATACTAACGGAATGGTGGAAAGTTGCATGGCAATATATCTCGGAATGGCTATGGAAATGCCATAATAGGTAGGTATGGTGGCTGTTTTGAGGAAGGTATAAGGTGGGTTTATGGTACCGACGTAAGTTGCATGGTACTAGAGAGGCTAGCAATGGTCGAAGGGTGAGGGTGCGTATAATCCATGGACTCAACATTAGTCATAAAGAACTCACATACTTATTGCAAAAATTTATTAGTTATCAAAACAAAGTACTACGCGCATGCTCCTAGGGGGATAGATTGGTAGGAAAAGACCATCGCTCGTCCCCGACCGCCACTCATAAGGAAGGCAATCAATAAATAAATCATGTTCCGACTTCATCACATAACAGTTCACCATACGTGCATGCTATGGGAATCACAAACTTCAACACAAGTATTTCTCAAATTCACAACTACTCAACTAGCATGACTCTAATATCACCATCTCCCTATCTCAAAACAATCATGAAATATCAAACTTCTCATAGTATTCAATGCACTTTTTGTATGATAGTTTTTATTATTCCTAAAAGCAAATTGCCATGTTGTTCTAAAGGACTCTCAAAATAATATAAGTGAAGCATGAGAGATTAATTATTTCTATAAAATAAAACCACCACCGTGCTCTGAAAGATATAAGTGAAGCACTAGAGCAAAAACTATATAGCTCAAAGGATATAAGTGAAGCACATAGAGTATTCTAATAAATTTCAATTCATGTGTGTCTATCTCAAAAGGTGTGTACAGAAAGGATGATTGTGGTAAACTAAAAAGCAAAGACTCAAATCATACAAGACGCTCCAAGCAAAACACATATCATGTGGCGAATAAAAATATAGCTTCAAGTAAAGTTACCGATAGACGAAGACGAAAGAGGGGATGCCTTCCGGGGCATCCCCAAGCTTAGGCTTTTTTGTGTCCTTGTATTTTAACTTGGGGTGCCATGGGAATCCCCAATCTTAGGCTCTTGCCACTCCTTGTTCCATAATCCATCAAATCTTTACCCAAAACTTGAAAACTTCACAACACAAAACTTAAATAGAAAATCTCATGAGCTCCGTTAGCGAAAGAAAACAAAACACCACTTCAAGGTACTGTAATGAACTCATTATTTATATATATATTTGTGTTGAACCTAATGCATTCAAACTTCTATATGGTTTATAAACTCTATTACTAGCCATAGATTCATCAAAATAAGCAAACAACACGCGAAAATAAGAATCTGTCAAAAACAGAACAATCTGTAATAATCTGTAGGTAACGCAAACTTCTGGAAACCCAAAAATTCTAAAATAAATTGATGGACGTGATTAATTTATCTATTAATTATCTTAAAAAATAATTAACTAAATAGCACTCTCCAATAAAAAATGGCAGCAATTCTCGTGAGCGCTAAAGTTTCTGTTTCTTACAGCAAGATCAACAAGACTTTCCCCAAGTCTTCCCAACGATTCTACTTGGCACAAACACTAATTAAACACAAAAAACACAACCAAAACAGAGGCTAGATAAATTATTTATTACTAAACATGAGCAAAAAGCAAAGAATAAAAATAAGATTGGGTTGCCTCCCAACAAGCGCTATCGTTTAACGCCCCTGGCAAGGCATAAAAGCAAGGGTAGATCTAGGTATTGCCATCTTTGGTAGGCAATCCATAAGTGGCTCTCATAATAGATTCATACGGTAATTTAATTTTCTTTCTAGGAAAGTGTTCCATGCCCTTCCTTAATGGAAATTGGAATTTAATATTCCCTTCCTTCATATCAATGATTGCACCAATCGTTCTAAGGAAAGGTCTACCAAGAATAATAGGACATGAAGGATTGCAATCTATATCAAGAACAATGAAATCTACAGGCACATAATTCCTATTTGCAACAATAAGAACATCATTAATCTTTCCCATAGGTTTCTTAATAGTGGAATCCGCAAGGTGCAAGTTTAGAGAACAATCGTCAAATTCACGGAAACCTAGCAAATCACACAATTTTTTTGGAATCGTGGAAACACTAGCACCCAAATCACACAAAGCATAGCACTCATGATCGTTAATTTTAATTTTTATTGTAGGTTCCCACTCATCACAAAGTTTTCTAGGGATAGAAACTTCCAACTCAAGTTTTTCTTCATAAGATTGCATCAAAACATCAACGATATGTTTAGTAAAAGCATTATTTTGACTATAAGCATGAGGAGAATTTAGCACGGATTGCAACAAGGAAATACAATCTATAAAAGAGCAATTATCATAATTAAATTCCTTGAAATCCAAGATAGTGGGTTCATTGCTATCTAAAGTTTTAACTTCTTCAATCCCACTTTTAACAATTTTTGCATCAAGATCTAAAAACTCTGAATTTTTGGGACGCCTTCTAACTAAAGTTGACTCATCTCCAGTCCCATCATTATCAAGATTCATGTTGAAAAATATAGATTTAGTAGGGGACACATCAATCACTTTTAGATCTTCATCCTTATTATCATGAAAACTAGAAGAACATGCTTTCACAAAGCAATCTTTTTTAGCATGCATCCTAGCGGTTCTTTATTTCCACTCATCAATGGAAATTCTCATTGCTTTGAGAGACTCATTGATATAATGTTTAGGTGGAATAGATCTAAGTTTCAAAGAATCAACATCAGGAGAAATTCTATCCACGTTCCTATCCAACTCATCAATCTTAAGCATTTTTTCTTCAATCAAAGCATTAAAACTCTTTTGTGAACTAATAAATTATTTAATATTAGATTCAAAAACAGAGGGCATCTTATTATAATTTCCATAAGAATTGTTGTAGGAATTACCATAATTATTAGAGGAATTACTAGAAAACGGCATAGGATTAAAATTACCTCTATACGTGTTGTTACCAAAATTGTTCCTACCAACAAAATTCACATCTATAGATTCATTATTATTCTCAATCAAAGTAGACAAAGGCATATCATTAGGATCAGTAGGAGCACTCTTATTAGCAAACAATTTCATAAGTTCATCCATCTTTCCACTAAAAACATTAATCTCTTCAATTGCATGAACTTTTTTACTAGTAGATCTTTCTGTGTGCCATTGAGAATGATTAACCATAATATTATCTAGGAGTTTGGATAGCTTCTCCTAAAGTGATTTCCATAAAATTGCCTCCCACGGCCGAATCTAAAAGATTTCTAGAAGCAAAGTTCAAGTCGGCATAAAGATTTTGTATAATCATCCAAATATTCAAACCATGTGTAGGGCAATTATGTATCATTAATTTCATCCTCTCCCAAGATTGTGCAACATGCTCATGATCAAGTTGCTTAAAATTCGTAATATCATTTCTAAGAGAGATGATCTTAGCGGGAGGAAAATACTTAGAGATAAAAGCATATTTGCACTTATTGCATGAATCAATACTATTTTTAGGCAAAGACGAAAACCAAGCTTTAGCATGATCTCTAAGCGAAAATGGAAATAGCTTAAGTTTAACAATATCATTATCCACATCTTTCTTATTTTGTATATCACACAAATCAACAAAGTTGTTTAGATGGGTAGCGACATCTTCACTAGGAAGGCCAGAAAACGGATCTTTCATGACAAGATTCAGCAAGGCAGTATTAATCTCACAAGATTCAGCATCGGTAAGAGAGTAATCGGAGTGCTAATAAAATCATTATTGTTGGTATTGGTAAATTCACACAATTTAGTATTATCTTGAGCCATCGTGACAAGCAAGCAATCCAACACACAAGCAAACAAGAAACAGGTAAAAGAGGCAAATTGGGAAAAGAGAAGGGGAACAGAAAGAGAGGGCGAATAAAACGGCAAGGGTGAAGTGGGGGAGATGAAAACGAGAGGCAAATGGCAAATAATGTAATGTGAAGGATAAGAGTTGTGATGGGTACTTGGTATGTCTTGACTTGGCATAGATCTCCCCGGCAACGGCGCCAGAAATCCTTCTTGCTACCTCTTGAGCACTGAGTTGGTTTTCCCTTGAAGAGGAAAGGATGATGCAGTAAAGCAGCGTAAGTATTTCCCTTAGTTTTTGAGAACCAAGGTATCAATCCAGTAGGAGACCACGAGTGAGTCACCTCGTACCTACACAAACAAATAAGAACCTCGCAACCAACACGATAAAGGGGTTGTTAATCCCTTCATGGCTACTTGCAAGAGTGAGATCTAATACAGATGATAATAATAAGATAAATATTTTTGGTATTTTTATGATATAGATTGAAAGTAAATAAAGAAAAATAAATGGCGCCAGAAATAGCTTGTTGACGGGAGATTAATATGATGTAAGATAGACCCGGGGGGCATAGGTTTCACTAGTAGCTTCTCTCAAGATAGCATAAGTATTACGGTGGGTGAACAAATTATTGTCAAGCAATTGATAGAAAAGCGAATAATTATGAGAATATCTAGGCATGATCATGTATATAGGCATCACGTCCGCGACAAGTAGACCGAAACGATTCTGCATCTACTACTATTACTCCACACATCGACCGCTATCCAGCATGCATCTAGAGTATTAAGTTCATAAGAACAGAGTAACGCCTTAAGAAAGATGACATGATGTAGAGGGATAAACTCATGCAATATGATGTAAACCCCATCTTTTTATCCTCGATGGCAACAATACAATACGTGTCGGTTCCCTTTCTGTCACTGGGATCGAGCACCGCAAGATTGAACCCAAAGCTAAGCACTTCTCCCATTGCAAGAAAGATCAATCTAGTAGGCCAAACCAAACTGATAATTCAAAGAGACTTGCAAAGATAAACCAATCATACATAAAAGAATTCAGAGGATATTCAAATATTGTTCATAGATAATCTGGATCATAAACCCACAATTCATCGGATCTCGACAAACACACCCCAAAAGAAGATTACATCGAATAGATCTCCAAGAGAATCAAGGAGAACTTGGTATTGGGATCCAAAGAGAGAGAAGAAACCATCTAGCTACTAGCTATGGAACCGAAGGTCTGAAGTAAACTACTCACACATCACTGATACGTCTCCAACGTATCTATAATTTTTGATTGCTCCATGCTACTTTATCTATTGTTTTGGACTATATTGGGCTTTATTTTCCATTTTTTATATTATTTTTGGGATTAACCTATTAACCGGAGGCCCAGCCCAGAATTGCTGTTTTTTTGCCTATTTCAGTATTTCGAAGAAAAGGAAAATCAAACGGAGTCCAATTGACCTGAAACTTCACGGAACTCATTTTGGAAGGAAAGAAGCCCAGAAGACTTGGAGTGCACGTCGGGGGATCTGCGAGGAGGTCACGAGGCAGGGGGCGCGCCCATCCCCCCTGGGCGCGCCCTCCACCTCGTGAGCCCCTCGTGGCCCCCCTGACATACTTCTTCCACCTATATATCTCCATATACCTTAAAAACATCCGTGAGCACAATAGATCGGGAGTTCCGCCGCCAGAAGCCCCCATAGCCACCGAAAACCAATCTAGACCCGTTCTGGCACCCTGCCGGAGGGGGCAATCCTTCTCTGGTGTCCATCTTCTGAAGGAAATATGCCCTAGAGGCAATAATAAAGTTATTATTTATTTCCTTATATCATGATAAATGTTTATTATTCATGCTAGAATTGTATTAACCGGAAACATAATACATGTGTGAATACATAGACAAACAGAGTGTCACTAGTATGCCTCTACTTGACTAGCTCGTTAATCAAAGATGGTTATGTTTCCTAACCATGAACAAAGAGTTGTTATTTGATTAACGAGGTCACATCATTAGTTGAATGATCTGATTGACATGAACCATTCCATCAGCTTAGCACTCGATCGTTTAGTATGTTGCTATTGCTTTCTTCATGACTTATACATGTTCCTATGACTATGAGATTATGCAACTCCCATTTGCCGGAGGAACACTTTGTGTGCTACCAAACGTCACAACATAACTGGGTGATTATAAAGGAGCTCTACAGGTGTCTCCAATGGTAGATGTTGGGTTGGCGTATTTCGAGATTAGGATTTGTCACTCCGATTGTCGGAGAGGTATCTCTGGGCCCTCTCGGTAATGCACATCACATAAGCCTTGCAAGCATTACAACTAATGAGTTAGTTGCGGGATGATGTATTATGAAATGAGTAAAGAGACTTGCCAGTAACGAGATTGAACTAGGTATTGGATACCGACGATCGAATCTCGGGCAAGTAACATACCGATGAAAAAGGGAACAACGTATGTTGTTATGCAGTCTGACCGATAAAGATCTTCGTAGAATATGTAGGAGCCAATATGGGCATCCAGGTCCCGCTATTGGTTATTGATCGGAGATGTGTCTCGGTCATGTCTACATTGTTCTCGAACCGTAGGGTCCGCACGCTTAACGTTACGATGACAGTTATTATGAGTTTATGCATTTTGATGTACCGAAGGTTGTTTGGAGTCCCGGATGTGATCACGGACATGACGAGGAGTCTCGAAATGGTCGAGACATAAAGATTGATATATTGGAAGCCTATGTTTGGATATCGGAAGTGTTCCGGGTGAAATCGGGATTTTACCGGAAGTACCGGGAGGTTACCGGAACCCCCCGGGAACCATATGGGCCTTAGTGGGCTTTAGTGGAAAGGTGAAAGGGGCAGCCCAAGGTGGCTGCGCGCCTCCCCCCTTCCCCTAGTCCTATTAGGACTAGGAGAGGTGGCCGGCCCCCCCTTCTCTCTCTCCCCACTTGAGGGTTCCTATTCCAACTAGGATTGGGGGGGAGTCCTACTCCCGGTAGGAGTAGGACTCCTCCTGGCGCGCCCCAAGGCTGGCCGCACCTCTCCCCCTTTCTCCTTTATATACAGGGGCAGGGGGCACCTCTAGACACACAATTGATCCCCGTGATCGTTCCATAGCCGTGTGCGGTGCCCCCTGCCACCATATTCCACCTCGATCATATTGTAGCGGTGCTTAGGCGAAGCCCTGCGACGGTAGAACATCAAGATCGTCACCACGCCGTCATGATGACGGAACTCTTCCCCGATGCTTTGCTGGATCGGAGCCCGGGGATCATCATCGAGTTGTACGTGTGCTAAGAACTCGGAGGTACCGGAGTAATGGTGCTTGGATCGGTCGGATCGGGAAAACGTACGACTACTTCCTCTACGTTGTGTGATCGCTTCCGCAGTCGGCCTGCATTGGTACGTAGACAACACTCTCCCCTCTCGTTGCCATGCATCACCATGATCTTGCGTGTGCGTAGGAAATTTTTTGAAATTACTACGTTCCCCAACATCTTCATCATCCCGATGCTCTCCATGACGAGGAGGGAGTAGTTCTCCCTCGAGGCTGAGGGTATGTACCAGTAGCTATGTGTTTGATCTCTCTCTCTCGTGTTCTTGAGGTAATACGATCTTGATGTATCGCGAGCTTTGCTATTATATTTGGATCATATGATGTTTCTGCCCCCCCCCCCTCTACTCTCTTGTAATGAATTGAGTTTCCCCTTTGAAGTTATCTTATCGGATTGAGTCTTTAAAGATTTGAGAACACCTGATGTATGTCTTGCCGTGGATATCTGTGGTGACAATGGGATATCACGTGATTCACTTGATGTATGTTTTGGTGATCAACTTGCGGGTTCCACCCATGAATCTATGCATAGGGGTTGGCACACGTTTTCATCGTGATTCTCCGGTAGAACTTTGGGGCACTCTTTGAGGTCCTTTGTGTTGGTTGAATAGATGAATCTGAGATTGTGTGACGCATATCGTATAATCATACCCACGGATACTTGAGGTGACATTAGGGTTTTGGTTGATGTGTGTCTTAAGGTGTTATTCTAGTACGAACTCTAGGGCTGTTTGTGACACTTATAGGAATAGCCCAACGGATTAATTGGAAAGAATAACTTTGAGGTGGTTTCGTACCCTACCATAATCTCTTCGTTCGTTCTCCGCTATTAGTGACTTTGGACCGACTCTTTGTTGCATGTTGAGGGATAGTTATGTGATCCAATTGTGTTAGTATTGTTGAGGGAACTTGCACTAGCGAAAGTATGAACCCTAGGCCTTATTTCCTAGCATTGCAATACCGTTTACGCTCACTTTTATCATTAGTTACCTTGTTGTTTTTATAATTTCAGATTACAAATACCTTTATCTACTATCCATATACCACTTGTATCAACATCTCTTCGCCGAACTAGTGCACCTATACAATTTACCATTGTATTGGGTGTGTTGGGGACACAAGAGACTCTTTGTTATTTGGTTGCAGGGTTGCTTGAGAGAGACCATCTTCATCCTACGCCTCCTACGGATTGATAATTCTTAGGTCATCCACTTGAGGGAAATTTGCTACTGTCCTACAAACCTCTACACTTGGAGGCCCAACAACGTCTACAACAAGAAGGTTGTGTAGTAGACATCAATCACCGGAGAGGCCATGGAGTTGATGTAGAGGCCCTCCGTGATCAATGCCCCCTCCGGCGGAGCTCCGAAAAAGGCCCCAAGATGGGATCTCTTGGGTACAGAAGGTCACGGCGGTGGAATTAGGTTTTTGTGGTGCTCCTGGATGTTTGCGGGGTACGTGGATATATATATATATAGGAGGAAGAAGTAGATCGGTGGAGCAACGAGGGGCCCATGGGGGTGGAGGGCGCGCCCAGGGGGTAGGCGCGCCCCCCTGCCTCGTGGCCGCCTCGTTGATTGCTTAACGTCCACTCCAAGTCCCCTAGAACACGTTCGTTGAGAAAATCACGTTCCCGAAGGTTTCATTCCGTTTGGACTCCGTTTGATATTCCTTTTCGGCGAAACTCTGAAAGAGGCAAAAAAACAGCAATTTGGGCTGGGCCTCCGGTTAATAGGCTAGTCCCAAAAATAATAGAAAAGTGTAGAAATAAGCCCATTAACATCCAAAATAGATAATATAATAGCATGGAGCAATTAAAAATTATAGATACGTTGGAGACGTATCACCGGCCCGTGTAGGCGCGCCAGGAGGAGGAGTCCTCCTCCTAGTAGGAGTAGGACTCCCCTCTTTCATACTCCTACTAGGAGGGGAAAGGAAGGGGGAGAGGGAGAAGGAAAGGGGGGCGCCCCCCCCCCCTCTCCTAGTCCAATTCGGACCAAAGGGGGAGGGGCGCGCGGCCTGCCCTAGGCCAACCCTCTCTCTCTCTCCATTAAGGCCCATAAGGCCCACTATTTCTCCGGGGGGTTCCGGTAAGCCTCTGGCACTCCGATTTTCTCCAAAACCACCCAGAACACTTCCGGTGTCTGAATATAGTCGTCCAATATATAGATCTTTACGTCTCAACCATTTTGATACTCCTCGTCATGTCCGTGATCATATCGGGGACTCCGAACTACCTTCGGTACATCAAAACACAAAAACTCGTAATACCAATCGTCACTGAACTTTAAGCGTGCAGACCCTACGGGTTCGAGAACTATGTAGAAATGACCGAGACATGTCTCTGGTCAATAACCAATAGCTGAACCTGGATGCTCATATTGGCTCCCACATATTCTACGAAGATCTTTATCGGTCAAACCGCATAACAACATACGTTGTTCCCTTTGTCATCGGTATGTTACTTGCCCGAGATTCGATCGTCGGTATCTCAATACCTAGTTCAATCTCGTTACCGGCAAGTGTCTTTACTCATTTTGTAATACATCATTCCGCAACTAACTCATTACACTACTAGGGAAAAGCTTATAGGCAGACGCTTACTAGTAGCGCGGGTTTTTACCCCTCGCTACTACTAAGTTGATACTAGTAGCGCGGGTTTTTAACCCGCGCTACTACTAAGCGGTCTCTACCGTGCCCTCCCGGGACATGCCATAGTAGTAGCTAGGGGTACACACCCGCGCTACTACTAAGTTGATAGTAGTAGCGCGGTTTTATACCCCTCGCTACTACTAAGTACGAGGTAGGTGAAATCCCCATATCCTCGGCCAAATCCCTCCTCTCTCCCTCACTTTCCCCCTCTCTCACTTTCCTCCTCTCTCCCTCGTACTCCAGCAGTGGCCGCCGCTGGTACACTCTGCTTTCTTCCCCCTTCCTCTCTGAGATCCCTCCGGTGGGCGGTCGCCCAAGCTCCTCTCCGCCGCCAAGATGTGGAGGCGCGACCTCGGCATCCTCCTCCTCGCCGCCTTCACCGTCTTCTTCTCGCTCCAGGTCAGCCCTCCTCCTCCTCCCCCCTCTCCGATTCGATCCGGAACCCTAGTTGACCCATCCCCCTCCTCCTTCGGCGGCATGAGGGTGACTTCTCGTTCCGGGAGGCGTCGTACCACCTGTTGGACGACGGGTTCCCGATCAAGCATGAGGTGGACCGCCTCCCGCCGCCGCTCTCGTCGCCGACCTCAACGGCGAGGGTCGCCACGAGGTGCTGCTCCCCACACACGATGCCAAGATCCAGGTCCTCCAGCTCCCGGCCCACGCAGGGCTGGCCTTCACAGCCATCCTCGGCGGCTTCCACGAGGCGCGCGTCATGGCCGAGATCTCCCTGCATGATTGATAGCACGCACGGGGTCGAGATTTATTTTTTTGGTTTTTCAAATTAATAGTAGTAGCATGGGTCACAGACACGCGCTACAGATAGTTAGTAGTAGCGCATGTCGAACCCGCGCTACTACTAACACACGTACTAGTAGCGCGGGATGCACCGCGCTACTACTACTATTTAGTTGTAGCGCCGTAGTAGTAGCGCAGGCACCCGCGCTACTACTAGGCTTTTTCCTAGTAGTGTTAGTTACAATGCTTGCAAGGCTTATAGTGTTGTGCATTACTGAGTGGGCCCAGAGATACCTCTCCGATAATCGGAATGACAAATCCTAATCTTGATCTATGCCAACTCAACAAGTACCATTGGAGACACCTGTAGAGCACCTTTATAATCACCCAGTTACGTTGTGACGTTTGGTAGCACACAAAGTGTTCCTCCGGTATTCAGGAGTTGCATAATCTCATAGTCATAGGAACATGTATAAGTCATGAAGAAAGCAACAGCAACAAACTAAACGATCATCGTGCGAAGCTAACGGATGGGTCAAGTCAATCACATCATTCCCTAATGATGTGATCCCGTTAATCAAATGACAACTCATGTCTATGGCTAGGAAACTTAACCATCTTTGATTCAACGAGCTAGTCAAGTAGAAGCATACTAGTGACACTTTGTTTCTCTATGTATTCACACATGTACTAAGTTTCCGGTTAATACAATTCTAGCATGAATAATAAACATTTATCATGGTATAAGGAAATATAAATAACAACTTTATTATTGCCTCTAGGGCATATTTCCTTCACTTATACCTTCATATTTAGTGAGAGATCATCTTAAAATGCTACCGCCAAACTAAGCAAAATAAGATGCATAAAGGATAAACATCACATGCAATCAAAAATATGTGACATGATATGGTCATCATCATCTTGTGCCTTTGATCTCCATCTCCAAAGTACCGTCATAATCTCCATCGTCACCGGCATGACACCATGATATCCATCATCTTGATCTCTATCAACGTGTCGTCACATGGTCGTCTCATCAACTATTGCTTTTGCAACTATTGCTATCGCATAGCGATAAAGTAAAGCAATTATATGGTGCTTGCATCTTATGCAATAAAGAGACAACCATAAGGCTACTGCCAGTTGCCGATAACTTTAACAAAATATGATCATCTCATATAACAATTTATATATCATCACGTCTTGACCATATCACATCACAACATGCCCTGCAAAAACAAGTTAGACGTCCTCTACTTTGTTGTTGCAAGTTTTACGTGGTTTCTACGGGCTTTGCAAGAATCGTTCTTACCTATGCATTAAAAACCACAATGTAGTATAGTGATTGCTTTTTGATCTTCAGAAAGAACCATGTTCATTGAATCCGATTCAACTAAAGTTGGAGAAACTGACACCCACCAGCCACTTGTGTGCGAAGCACGTCGGTAGAATCAGTCTCGCGTAAGCGTACATGTAATGTCGGTCTGAGCCGCTTCATCCAACAATACCGCTGAATCAAGAATCAACTAGTGACGGCAAGCAATGTGTATATACCCACGTGCACTACAACACCTTTGTGTTCTACTCGTGCATATAACATCTACGCATAAACCTGGCCCTGATGCCACTGTTAGGGAACGCAGTAATTTTAAAAAAATTCCTACGCACACGCAAGATCTATCATGGTGAAGCATAGTAACGAGAGGGAAGAGTGTAGTCCACGTACCCTCGTAGACCGTAAGCGGAAGCGTTATGACAACATGGTTGATGTAGTCGTACATCTTCACGATCGACCGATCCTAGTACCGAAAGTACGGCACCTCCGCGATCTGCACACGTTCGGCTCGGTGATGTCCCACGAACTCATGATCTAGCAGAGTGTCGAGGGAGAGCTTCGTCAGCACGACGGCGTGATGACGGTGATGATGAAGCTACCGGCGCAGGGCTTCGCCTAAGCACTACGACGATATGACCGAGGTGGATTATGGTGGAGGGGGGCCCCGCGCATGGCTGAAAACAATCAACTTGTGTGTTCTAGGGTGCCCCCTGCCCCCGTATATGAAGGATGGAGGGAGGAGGAGGCCGGCCCTCATAGTGCGAGCCCAAAGTGTGGAGTTCTACTAGGACTCCCTAGTCCTAGTAGGATTCCACACCTCCCACATGGAATAGGAAAAAGGGAAGGGAGAAGGAGAAGGAAGGAACGGAGCGCCCCCTTTCCCTAGTCCAATTCGGATCAGTCCATGGGGAAGGGGCACGGCCACCCTCGAGGCCTTTCTCTCCTTTCCCGTATGGCCCATTAAGGCCGAATACGAATTCCCGTAACTCTCCGGTACTCCGGAAAATACCCGAATCACTCGAAACCTTTCCGATGTCCGAATATAGCCTTCCAATATATCGATCTTTACGTATCAACCATTTCGAGACTCCTCGTCATGTATCCGATCTCATCCGGGACTCCGAACAAACTTAGGTCATCAAATCACATAACTCATAATACAAATCGTCACAGAATGTTAAGCGTGCGGACCCTACGGGTTCGAGAACTATGTAGACATGACCGAAACTCATCTCCGGTCAATAACCAATAACGGAACCTAGATGCTCATATTGGTTCCTACATATTCTACGAAGATCTTTATCGGTCAAACTGCATAACAACATGCGTTGTTCCCTTTGTCATCGGTATGTTACTTGCCCGAGATTCGATCGTCGGTATCTCAGTACCTAGTTCAATCTCATTACTGGCAAGTCTCTTTACTCGCTCCGTAATGCAACATCCCATAACTAACTCATTAGTCACATTGCTTGGAAGGCTTATAATGATGTGCATTACCGAGAGGGCCCAGAGATACCTCTCCGACAATCGGAGTGACAAATCCTAATATCAATCTATGCCAACTCAACAAACACCATTGGAGACATCTGTAGAGCACCTTTATAATCACCCAGTTACGTTGTGATGTTTGGTAGCACACAAAGTGTTCCTCCGATATTCGGGAGTTGCATGATCTCATAGTCATAGGAACATGTATAAGTTATGGAGAAATCAATAGCAACAAACTAAACGATCATCGTGCTAAGCTAACGGATGGGTCAAGTCAATCACATCATTCTCTAATGATGTGATCCCGTCTATCAAATGACAACTCTTTGTCTATGGCTAGGAAACTTAACCATCTTTGATTAACGAGCTAGTCAAGTAGAGGCAAACTAGTGACACTCTGTTTGTCTATGTATTCACACATGTACTAAGTTTCCGGTTAATACAATTCTAGCATGAATAATAAACATTTATCATGAAATAAGGAAATAAATAATAACTTTATTATTGCCTCTAGGGCATATTTCCTTCAATGACAAGTGTCAAACTGCATGTGTGTCATTTATCGCAACATGAGAGTTCTTTTTTATGGATTCCTTTATCCGAAATGGTTTATCTTTTTATCCTAGTTTGGTTTTTTTATCTCCAAAACTAGATCTCATGTTGATAGGTTTGAATGAACTTTTCTCACTAAAAGAACCAGACGAAAAAATCCAAACTAGGAGCATGTTATTTTTCATTTCCGAGAGGCACAACGGTGCTTCTCGTGTAAACAAATATGTACCTCCACGAGAAGTAAATTTATGCCATTCACAGAAGAAAGAACACATTTTCCCTTTTCGAGAGGTTCCTCTCCCGAAAGCAAATTTGTGCCTCCACGAGAAGTCAATATGTGTCTCTCGTGGAAGGAAACAAAAAACACATTATTTTTTCTTTTCTAGAGGCACGACCGTGCCTCTCGAGGAAACAAATCCATGCCTTCACGAAAAGTAAATATGTGCCTCTCGTGGAAGTAAATCCGTGCCTCCCCGAGAAGTAAATATGTGCCTTTCGCGGAAGGAAACAAAAAACACATTTTTTTCCCATTCCAAGAGACACGACCGTGCTTCTCGAGAAAGAAAATCCGTGCCTCCACGATAAGTAAATCTGTGCCTCTCACAAAAAGGAAAAAGAATATGTTTTTTCTCTTTTCGAGAGGCACGAACATGGCACTCGAGTAATCAAATCCGTGCATCCACGAGAAGTAAATTTGTACCTCTCGTGGAAGGAAAGGCAAAAAACGTGTTTTTGCCTTTCCGAGAGGTTGTGCCTCTCTAGGAAGCAAATTCATGTCTCCGTGAGAAGTAAATTTGTGCCTCTCGTGGAAGAAAAAAAACAAGAAAATACATATTTTTTTCTGAGAGGCACGACTGTACCTCTCGCGGAAGCAAATCCATGCCTCCACAAGAAGTAAATCTATGCCTCTCATGGAAGGAAAAAAACTTTCTGAAAGGCACGACCATTCCTCACTAGTAGAAAAACCGACTTTTAGTACCGGTTCATAAGGACCTTTAGTACCGGTTCTGGAACCGGCACTAAAGAGTGGGGACTAAAGGTCCCCTCCCTTTAGTCCCTGTTCAACACGAACCGGGACCAAAGGCCCACCACGTGGCACGAGGCGCGCTGTGGTCTGGGGGACCTTTAGTCCCGGTTGGTAAGGATTTTTTTTTATTTTTGAAATAAAGCAAAAATAGCCAGCTTACTGGGCCGACACGGCCTGCATACGACTAGAAACCCAATCTCTAGTTGAGCCAGGATGCAGGCCCGTATGGCCCAGTAGGCCCCACAGGGCAGAAGACTTGCAATAGGCCCACAAAGGCCTGCTTAGAGAGGAGCTCGACACGGTAGCCGTGGCGGGGCTTATAAACCGGTGCGAGCTCCTCTCAACTAGCGAGGTGGGACTAAACATTATGCACTGCGGGTGGCAGCGCACTACCTTTAGTACTGGTTGGTGGCTCCAACCGGTACTAAATGGGGTCTTTAGTACCGGTTGGAGCCACCAACCCGTACTAAAGGTCACCACCTCTTTAGTACCAGTTCATGGCACAAACCGGTACTAATGAGTACCGCCCGCCTAGCCGTTGGAACCGGTATTAATGGTCACATTAGTGCCGGTTCAATTACAAACCGGAACTAATGAGTTTCACATTAGACCCTTTTTCTACTAGTGGTTGGTGGCTCCAACCGGTACTAAAGACCCCCCCCCCCCCCTTTAGTACAGGTTGGAGCCACCAACCCAAGCTAAAGGCCACCACCTCTTTAGTACCGGTTCGTGGCACGAACCGGTACTAATGAGCGCCGCCTGCCTAGCCGTTGGAACCGGTATTAATGGTCACATTAGTGCCGGTTCAATTACAAACCGGGACTAATGAGTTTCACATTATACCCTTTTTTTACTAGTGCCTCCCGAGTAAGCAAATCCGTGCCTCCACGAGAATTAAATCTGTGCCTCTTGTGAAAGGAAAAAAGCGTCTTTTCCCTTTCCGAGAGGCACGACCATGCCTCTCGATGAAGCAAATCCGTGCCCCACGAGAAGTAAATATGTGTCTCTCACGAAAAGAAAAGAGTTAATTACGCTTTTGGTACATAAACTTGCACGTCATGTACAAATTCATACATAAACTTGAAAAATGATACAAATCGGTCTAACAACTTGTGTTTCGGGTACATTTACCAACATTTCTGTCATTGGCCGTTATTCGTCCATTAAACTGTGCATGTAAGCTGGCCCACACTGCATAGATGTGTGTGGATCCCACCTGTCAGTGGCATAGAAACAAACAGAGATATATATAAAAGTAGCCCCTCCACAGCAGAATTCGAACTAGCAACTTCTCCAAGCAAACATCAAAGATTAGCCACTGCACCACCGGCCATTCTTTGTATCTGGTAATGGATTTGAATTCAAAATATGTATTGCACGGGATTTGCTGCTTGCGAGCGTCTCTCATCACCCCTTTTTTCCCCTGGTCCAGTGAGTACCCAAAAATTCGGTGAGCAAAGAATGTTTTTGATATTGGTCAAATAAAATTATTATTTTTGAATATAAAAGATCAGGTATTGTCAAATAGAGCTCGTATGCATATATTTTTCACATGACAGTTTTTTTCCAAGTGAAAAGGTGCGCGAACCAGCTTGCAAAACTGGGCCATTTTAGTGTTATATTCAATGTTTTTCAAAAAATCAGTGAGCACAGAATGTTTTTTATATTGTTCTTTTATTGGATTTAAAAATTCAGATATTGACAAATAGAGCTCATATATATGCATATGTTTTTCACATAACGACTTTCTTCCAAGTTATAAGGCCGGCGAACCATCTTGCAATAACCGGACCTTTTTAGCGTTATACTCGACCCTTTAAAAAATGGTGAGCACCAAATAATTTTGATATCGTTTTTTTAATTTAATAGGTCAGATATTGTCAAATAGTGCTCATATGCATATGTTTTCCACATAACAACTTTCTTACAAGTGATAAGGCGAACTTGCAAAAATGGAACCTTTGTAGCGTTATATTCAATGCTTTAAAAAAACAGGTGAGCACTGAATGTTTTTGATTTTTTTTATTTAGAAGATCAAATATTGTAAAATAGAGCTCATATGCATATTTTTTTCACATAACAAATTTCTTCCAAGTGAAATGGCGGGTGAACCATCTTGCAAAAAAGTGGACCCTTTTAGCGTTATGTTCAGCATTTTAATAGAAAAAATGAAGAGGTGTTTGCACTTAAATAATTCAAATTTGAAATTTATTCAAAAACTTCGAACAAAAAATACTGAAAAATTCCGAGTTTCTTTAGTACTCACTGGACAGGGAAAAAAGGGGTGATGAGAGAGGCACGCAAGCAGCAAATCCCATGCAATACATATTTTGGATTCAAATCCATTACCGGATAGAGTATATAGAAGACATCATGTCCTAAATAACAAAGAGTGGCCGCTGGTGCAGTGGCTAATCCTTTGATGTGTGTGAGGAGACGTTGCTAATTCGAATCCGGCTGAGACGCTGTTAGTTTATGTTTTGTACGCCACTGACAGGTGACATCCACACACATGTATGTAGTGTGGGCCAGCTCATGCACAGGTTAACGGAGGACTAACGGGAAATGACGGAAATGTAGGTAAATGTACCTGAAACACAAGTTGTATGAATTTGTACATGGAATGCAAGTTTATGTACCAAAAGCGCAATTAACTCAAAAGAAAAATATAAGAAAATGTTTTCTTTCCGAGAGGCACGATCGTAGCTCTCGCAGAAGCAAATTTGTGCCTCTACAAGAAATAAAGCTACGCCTCTCACGGAAGGAAAAAGAAAACGTGTTATTTCCCTTCTGCCTCCATGAGAAGTAAATATGTGCTTCTCGCGGAAGAAAAAAACGTGATTTTTTTTCCCTTTCCGACCATGCCTCTCACGGAAGCAAATCCGTCCCTCCAGGAAAAGTAAATCTGGAAAAAAAAAAGACAGCCGTGCCTCTCATAAAAGCAAATCTGTGCCTCCAGGAGAACTAAATATAATCCTAAGAAAAAACGAGGGAAACCAAAAAGCAAAAAAAAAATATCTTAAAGCGCAAAAACGCGTACAGGAAAAAAATCTGAAGGGAATGCCCATAGCACGACACGTGGCGGCGGATGAGAGCACACGAAGTGACGCGTTCCTAGCCCACCGCAAATGGCTATAAAATCTTATTATTTTTAGCTGAACAATATGAGTCTCTAAAACAATGGTTTATTTATAAACCTATTGAAGACACCAAAAATGACGCCCTCGCAGCTTTGCTAGTTTGGCCAGAGAGAATGTTAAGCCTGTGTTAGGTTCAGTCATACTACTACTCTGGTCAGTGACTACTAAATTGCGGTTCAGTTCATCTATGTTTTCTATCCAAACGGCGTCCAAACATGGGAATGAGGTCAGAACTATATTCGCAGGAGAAAGTAAATCACGGGCGTAAAACAAAACCGGTGGAAAATAATATCTCGTGTTTTTAATTTAAACCATCTGCATTCTAAGCGTGAAGTCTCACAAGTGTTTTGTCGCCTTGTTGGACGACCAATAGAACATTACTCTTAATCTATTTCTTCTAGGAGAACGATAAGTTTTCAACATACACTGTACATACTTGTAGTAGTACTACACGTTGCACATACAGAAAAAACAATTTATTTACTTACATTAATTTCTTTCACCCAGGATAAATTTAGCATTTCCCATATATACCTAAAATAAGGTCACTACAACTCAGTGCATCTGACTATACAACTCACTGTTGAGCATGGTGTCCTGTGTCGTCGACCTCACTCCGAATACTGATGCCATTATTTTTCAAAAAGCCTGAGTACCAGTGAGCAGAGAGCCTGGCTTCTCGTGGCCGCGCTTCGTCATCAAAGTCGACACGATACATGCCAAACCCTAACTTGTACCCTGCTAAGAACTCAAAGATGTCCAGGAAGTTCCACACGAAGTAACCTTTCACATTGGCTCCGTTTCTGCAGAGGAAAAACTGCACCATGGTAACTGAACTCTGAAGGTTTCACAAAATTTCTTGGCGGAATTTGTTTGAATGGCTTACCTTAATGCATCCAGTGTGCTCCCTATGTAGGTCTTCAAGTATTCCACCCTGTCGGTGTCATTGAGAATGTCATTCGCGGCTGCCTTGCCTGAAGAGAGATCATGTCTAAACTTCATCACGTTTACCGAATCGATTAATTTTAGATGAGAACTGAATCAAAGTTTGGAGATCAGTGTGACCAGAAAGTAGTTCGACTTGCCATTCTCTTGGACATAAATGGGGAGGCCCCCATAGGCTTCTGTCAGATACTCCAGCACAAGTCGCAATCCTTCTGGGTCGTCTGGATAAACCGTTGGGACGTACTGCACTCAAGAGAACAAGTTACATGAACCAGAATTCCCACTTCAACTACCTCATGTTCAAAACAGCTGAAACAAGTGGCATCCTTGACAAACATAGTGGGAACCTTTACCTCGCTTGTTGCTGGGTCTGTTCTAGAACCTGCATCACAGAAACATATATCCTGTAAGTATATGTTTCGAAAGCTTCGACAAACTATTTGGTCAATATATATGTTTAATGAATCAAATTCCCACTGAACTGATGAACAATGCAGCAATACGCCGATGCAGATACAAAATTTGATTACCTCTCTGGTAAACTGACATGTCTGCTGCATAGTCACGAACACCTTCCTTTAAAGGGCGATCATTCACATAGACAGAATAATAATGATTTATTCCTATGAAATCAATAGTGCCCTTAACAAATTCAGATTGGGATTTTGTGAAGGATGGGAGGCGGGAACCAACATTCATCTTCATCGATTGTGGGTAATCTCCGAACACCAAGGGTCCTAGTGTCCTACACCAAGGGTCCATGTTTGTTGCACATTCAGCTGCAGAATCCGGAAGCAAAGATAAGAATCTAAATGACATACAAGCCAAACATGAAGTCTTGATATCTTTTAGTTGCTTCTAAGTAGAGTTCGTCAAAGGATAAGTCCAAAATGAGTAGACGTTTATGCCAACAACTCCCTTTTGCACAGCCTACACCCGAGACAATTTTTGTGACCACACACATTTTTGCATATGAAATACATTGTGTTGAACTAAAATAATTCTGTTTTTGTTTATTTGAACCTTTAAAATAAGTCTGTTTGTGTAATTCATGAGATCCTATGTCAAAAAATTGGAAAATCTTATACAGAGAAATTGCAATCCTGAAGACACCGTAAAAATTGTAATGCTCACAAATACTGTTTTCTTTACTGGTTTAACAATACTGGTGTTTCTGTATTAAAATTAGATGAAAACTTAAATCTTAATACTTTACTTGTTTGAAAGAAGTTGGAGAATGTGCTGGCAAAAAGAGTTATTGTTAATTTGAGCACACGATAAACTCACTTGATATTGTTCTCTGTAAAGTCTTGTAGCTGATGCATGTGCCAGTATCATGTTATGAGCTGCTATGTACGGCTCCACGGTTGAGTTCCCGGTGGTACATTTTGTTATTCCAAAAGGATCGGAACAACGTCCAGGTGCAAATATTCCACTATCGTAAGATGCAATTGGGCCGATATTAGGTTCGTCTATCGTGGTCCAGTATGAAACCCTGTCTCCAAACTCTCTGAAACACACATCTGCAAATGCTGTGAAATCCTCCCTGCATTTTGCAGTACCATCGATGAGGAAATATCACTAGGAAAGTAGGAATAATCATTTTTGACAACATTTTGCAGAGGCCACCTCCTTTATCCAATTTCTATAAAAAGGTTGGTTATTTCTCAGCTTTGGAGCAATTTCATCCACAAAGGAAAAGGCACAGGATCTTACACAATTCTAGGGCTTAACCATCCTCCATACTCATCATCCAAAACTTGTGGGAAATCGAGATGGTAAAGCATGACATGGATTTGAATCCCTAACGAAACAAGAAGGCCGTAGGGTTTAGATAGTGAAGTATTAAAGAACAATAACTTTTAGCCAACTATGATAAATTTCCACGGCTTGTCATGTATTATACTTTTGAAAGATGAAATATCTTGTCCGTACAACAAAATTTAGAAACTTCTACAAATACGCGTACCATGTTTCACTAGCTCATTTATGAGGTTATTGTAGTACTCTAACCCCTTTGGATTGACAGCCCCCCTCCCGTCTGCAAATTTCAGTATCAAACCAAAGACCAGTCATCATTATTGTAGAAACTCATAGTATAGCACAACGAGAAATATTGTGGAAAGCTTTTACTTGGAACAAGCCTTGACCAGGAGATGGAGAATCTGTAAGCCTCTAAGTTTGTGTCGGCCATGAGCTTGACATCATCCTGAAACATCAGGTGATGTCACTAGTGTAAACCAAAACAAACAGCCCTGAATTTCCTTCCACAAAATTGTTCATATAATTCGATGCGAAACAAGAAGGATAACGTGTTATTTTCTCCTGGGATCAATCAAAGAGAAAACGTAGAAGCAATTCAACCATGGTTTTTCTGCGAGAGGGAGGCAATGTAAACTATGACGGTGGTTACCTTGTACTTGTGGTATCCATCAGAAGCGATATCGCCCGTGCTTTTGTCTGGCATTTTCCCTATCAAACAGAGAACAAATTGTCAATGAAAAAAGGAGAAAAAAAACTGTATGGCAAGGATATATTTTGTCTGCCATTTTTCCTATCAAACAAGCCTGGGTTCATTAGTTACCAGCGTGAGTGAAGGTGTCCCAGATGCTTGGGCTCCTGCCGTCCTCAGCCACGGCGCCCTCATACTGCATAAAAAACAGAGCAAATTAACCAGAGAAGCAGAGCAAGAGAAACCAGCTAGTATACACACACCAGCTGACCAAGGGAAACAAATGCATTCTTACCTGGTACGCGGAGGTGGCGGCGCCGAAGACGAAGTCCGGCGGGAAGTCGGTCCGCGTGAAGCCGAGAGCCGGAGGAGCCGCGTCGCCATGGGAGGCGGAGAGAAGCAGCAGGAGCAGGAGGGAGGATAAGGCCATGGCAGTGGCAGATACAGTACCGCGCTTGCAAATCGCGGCCACTAGGCACGTTACCTTTTATCTTTACTGTTCCAACTGCATGGTCCACGCCTTGGTTTCTCCGAATCAAATGGGCGGTGCTGCAATTATGCTTGGCCCGGCCCCTGCTTCGTCGACCCCTGAATAGTACACGTCGTGCTCTGTTTGGTACTTGTGTTGGGTCGCTCTCTCGCCGAACGATTTTGTAGACTAGCACAAGAAACAACACACAAGAAACAAACACACTACCGAACGATTTTGTAGACTAGCCTTTTTGAAAGCAGGGTGGCTGTTTTTCCACATAGTCCAGCAACCACCAATCGAGCCTCGCCTACGGTGCAACGGAAAACCACATGATGAGATGAGATGAGATACTTCTGTGGTGATAACGGACCAGATGACGATATTGCCCAAGTCCTTTTTTTTATGGGAGTGATATTGCCCAACGGGAAGCCGCGTTTCAGTACAACCTCCCCGCTAAACGTATATAGGACAATATGGACCTTTGACAAATCATACTCCCTTTCGTATGTATGGTGGATCGCCTGCCGGCTCACTGTTTCATTCTAACCACAACAACCAACAGTGAAAGCTCCCTTGATGTGCTTTATTACTAGTTCTTCTTGTTGTTCTTGTGCGACAGAGCGCACTGCCATCCATGACCAGTTTTTCTTTTTTCTCTTTCTCCATCTTTTTTCATTTTCCTTTTCCTTTTGAAAATTCACAAACTCATTTTTTAAATCATCAATATATCTTACATTCTTGAACTTCTCAGATTCGTGAACATTGTTTCAAATCCATGAATATATTTTTTTAAATTCATGAATATTTTCCTAAATTCACAAACTTTTTTCAAATCCCTGATTCTTTTTTCAAATGTATGAATGTTTTTAAATCCACAAGATCATTCGAATTTTTAGGAGGCTTTTTTGAATTTGTGAAAAAAATGAAAACAGGGAAACATTATAAAATTATGAACAAAATTTGGAAAAGAGAACATTTTTTCAAAATAGGAACACCTTCTTAAACTCTGAACAAAATTTGACGACGTGATTTTTTTTCGAATTTACAAAACCTTTTTTAATTGTTAACATTTTTTGAATTTTTTAACATCGATAATGAGTATGAAAAAATGGAAACCTGAACAAAACTTGGAAATTCTGGACATTTAGGAATTGTTTGAACATTGATTAATAAAATTGTAAAAAATCTAAGTTCTGAATTTTTTTTCCAAATATGTACAATTTTTGAAACAATGGAAAAAATTTGAAAGATGAAATATTTTGAACATTTGAATAAAATTTTGAAATTCCAAAAAGTTTAAATTGATGAAAAATGTAAACAATAGACATTAAAAGGAAAAGGTGAAAGAAAAAGAAACATAAAAAAGAAAATAGGAGAGAAGATAAAAAGAAAAATTGAAAACAAAAGGGGAAAAATGGTTCATGAACCTCCTAGAAGGTTCCCAAAACCAGGAACACTTTTTTTTGCAACTTTTGTTTTGAAAATCTTCAAAAAAAATCAAATGGTGAACATTTTTTCAAAATCGATGAACATTTTCCAAATCCGCGAGTGCTTGGGTTGGACGAACAGGCGCCCGAGTGGAGCGATGTCGTCACCTAGTTGGGGCAAGGCCTAAGCGTTTCTTTCTTTCCTATTCTACTTTTTTCACTTTTTTCGTTTTTCTTCTCTTTTTCGTCAATTTATTTTTCTCCTTTTTGAAATTTGTTGTTCTTTTTGAAAACTGTTCAAAAAATATATATCGACAGGGCATCATGCAATGTTGTTTGAGTTTTCGACAAGTTTTCCGCGTGAAGCGAAGAGCAAGGGCCGCGCCATGGGCGGTCACTCTGTGCATTTCAAAACCATACCGAAAATAAACCGAACCGAACCGATTTTATGGTTTTTATGGCTTTTGGTTTCGGTATGGTATGAACTTTTCATACCGATTTGAACTTTGATTTTTATGGTATATACCGAAAAACCGAACGAATAACCGAATAAACCGAAGTAAAAAATAAAATTATATTTCTTGAGATGAACAACCATACAAGTTGTCATTTTTCTTGTACATGAGTCAAATTCACTAATAAGCATGTAAAATTTTCTTGTAACATAGTCATTTTTTCTCTTTTTAAAATGCTAAGCACGTCCATAACCATTAATGCATGCATATATACTTATATATATAGTCATATACTATTTGTGTAAAATAGTATGTGTTTTGAGTCATAAATTTCCAAATTATTATTACGTCATTTTCAAATTCGCGTCAACTTTGGTTTTTATGGTATATACCGAAACCATACCGAAATAATTTGATATATACCGAAACCGAATCGTATTTTAATTTCATACCATATTTACCGAAGTATTAATACCGTACAAACCGAAAAACCGTATAAACCAAACCATGTAAACCGAATAAACCGAACGCACAGGGTGATTGGGCGGTGAGAAGGAGGAGCAAGAGGGAGGATAAGGCCATGGCAGTGGCAGACATCGCACATGCAAATCGCGACCACTACGTACCTTGCCTTCTATCTTTACTGTACCTCCGTGTCAAACTGTTCCGACTGCATCGTCCACAGCTTCGTTTCCCGGAATCAAATGGACGGTGCTTCCTGCTTGGTCCAGCCCCTAAATTGTCGACGCCTTGATAGTACAAGTCGTGCTCTGTCTGGTACTTGTGTTGGGTCGCTTTCTCGCTTTGTGTAGGAAGAAGAAACAAACGCACTACCAAACGATTTTATAGAGTAGCCTTATGGAAAGCAGGGTGGCTGTTTTTCCACACAGTCCAGCAACCACAAATCGAGCCTCACGGTGCAACGGAAAATCACATGATGAGATACGCCTGTGGTGAAACCAATCCACAAATAAAACATGCATACAAAAAGGCTCACCTTGAGTACAATCATGCAGAGGAAAGTCCACCTCAACGTACAAAAATGCACGATAATTTGCACTTTATTATGCTATTTATATTTCATAGATATCTTACAACTATATAATAACTAAATACAATAAAATCAGACATAATTTCACTTTTAGTTCTTACATTATTATTCCAAATATTTATGCTCAGTGTAACGAAATCTCATTAAAAATATATTGAAAAACATCACCGCAGCAACGTGTAGAGTATCCGGATATTGCTTTAGGCTCTAGGGAGTATATGCTCCTGCGCGCTAAAAATGTACTTTGCCAAGGTAACAAAAACTTGAAAAAAATATGTGTTCATTGTCACATCCAAATGCTACCTGCATATTTTTAGGGCGAAAGCCTAAGCATGCTGACTTGTGCAATAAAAAAGTTAAATGACAAATGGTACATTTACTTTTGTTTTTTAGCCATCGAAGCACAACTATTCCATTTGGCATGAAAATTGGCAAGCACGATTGTTACACTACCCAAAAAATCAGAATTTTTTAATTTTGTGTCCTATTTATTTTTAATTTACTGTTCACCAAATCTCAACCTAGGGTATCATGACAACCAAATCTCATTAACAAATATTTCCAAACATTCCAGCAATAATGTGGATTCCATCATCTAGTATGACTAAGCAGTTGGTCCTAACAACTCAAAAAAAGCAGTTGGTCCTAACTGACATATTTATGTTAACATGCAACTATACCACCTCAAATTCCAAAAATGTATGAGAAGTCGGACCCGCATGTGATAGTTAGGCATAGAGATTTATTTCGGTAGTATGCTGATGCAACGCCCCGAGACCGATGTGCCAGGTGTCGTCCAGTTATTCATTGTTGTTGCCTTGTCATTGCTTGCGTGTCATGCATTGCATATCATGTCATCATGTGCATTTCATTTGCATACATGTTCGTCTCATGCATCCGAGCATTTTTCAAGTTGTCCGTTTTGCAATCCGACGCTCCGTTCTCCTCCGGTGGTCATTTCTACCTTTCTTTCGTGTGCGGGTATTAAATATTTCCGGATTGGACCGAGACTTGCCAAGCGGCCTTGGTTTACTACCGGTAGACCGCCTGTCAAGTTTCGTACCATTTGGACTTCGTTTGATGCTCCAACGGTTAACCGAGGGTCCGAAAAGGCCTCGTGTGTGTTGCAGCCCAACACCCTTCCAAAGTGGCCCAAAACCCACCTAAACCCCTTCCATCCTCTCGGTCGTTCGATCACGATCGCGTGGCCTAAAACCGCACCTTATTTGGACTCTCCTAGCTCCCTCTACCTATAAATATGTGCTCCCCTCCCGAAATTCGCGGATGAAACCCTAACCTTCCTCTACCTCGCGCCGCCGGACATTTCTTCTCCGCCGCCGGACATGTCCGTTTCCTCCCGCCGCCGCGTCCAGCCAACCCGCGCGCGACACGTGTCCGCCGCCGCCCTCTCTCTCCTCCCACCGCCGCCGCGGCCCGCGAAGCCCATCCGGGGCCCACGCGGGCCCAGATCCGCCGCCGCCTGCGCGAGGCCCACGCCCGAGCGCCGCCGCCTTCTCCGCCGACGTCAGCCTCCGTTGCCTCGCCGGCGAGCGCCGCCCGGCGCCGCCACCGCCATCGCCGGCGGCCCGCACCTCGCCGCTGCCCCGGCCACCTTGGCCCGCCTCCGCCGCCGCCATGTGCCTCGCCCCGCCGCCGCTCGTCGCGGATCCGGTCGGGCCGGACCGGATCCGGCGACCTCGAGTCCCGCCGCCGTCTCTCCTCGCGCTCCGGCGCTAACTCCGGCGAAGATCCTGCCGCCTCGGTTCGCGCGCGGCCAAACCCTAGATCTGGAGGTGGTTATTTCTACCAAGTCCCCGAAATTTCCACGTTTCATATGCTCATGTTCATTGCATCGTAACTTTGCACCCGTAACTCCGTTTTGGGCATATAGCATATCAAAATGTTCGCCTCAGAGAGTACATCATTTCATTCCATTGCATCATTTTCATTTGAGTTCATCTTGATGCTTGAAATGATGTTAGAAGAGTGCTACTTGAGATAATTGTCAGATTTGCTGCTCCATTTAGATATTTGTCATTTTTGGCATGTTTAATGTGTGCATGATATGCCCATGAGCTCTACATGTGTTTTGTTAAGGGTTTTGCCATCTTTCCAGAGGTGCAACCCATGTATTTTTGTGATGTGTGTGGTGACTAGCACAAGCTTGCAAAGTGAGGCACTTGGTAATGCTGATTTCAGGGACTTAGCATTTCCACTAAGTCCTTGACCTGTTTATCTCATATGGCCATATGTTCATGTTGTTTCCTAGTGATCCGTGCCTATTTTGAGGATGATCAGTAAGGATGTTTTGTTAATCTTGTAGTGCTCTATCCATCCATGTCTTTGTTTGCAATTATGGAGCACCCTAGCTTGAGTCAATCGAGCTCTACTTTTACTATTTCGTGAATCTAGGCAGATTGTCTAGTTGTTAGCGATTTTGCCGAGGATGCTGTAGTTGATCCGTGCATGCTATGTTATTGTTCTTGCCATGTCTAGCTTGCATTTTGTGTATTCTTGATGGGTGTATGCTTAGATTGCATGACTTGCTCTGTAGTGAGTGCATCGAGCTCGTAAACATGCCTACTTGATATCTGTTTTCAGCATGCTCCAGTTTTCACTAAGTCTTAGAACTGATTATGTTTTTGCCATGTTAACATGCTTGCAATTATATTTTCTGATCCCTTTTGGCTCAAGGTCACTAAGGGACTTTTGTTAAGCTCTTTGAGTAGCTCCATGCCATGCTTTACTTTTGCATGTTCAGGCCCTGTAGCATATAGTTTTCATGCTCCGAAGTGTGCTACCTGATCTGAAATTCCAGGCTTGTGTTAATTTCACCAAGTCTGAAATCTGTTTGCTAATTGCATTTTTGCCATGCTTGTTCGAACCTGTTAATGGATGAATTGGCCATAGCTCAGTGCTAGACTTTTGTTAAGCATCTTGAATGCATCCCTGCCATGTATTTTGATGCCATGTTTGGGTTGTTGGAAATATGCCCTAGAGGCAATAATAAATTAGTTATTATTATATTTCCTTGTTCATGATAATCGTTTATTATCCATGCTAGAATTGTATTGATAGGAAACTCAGATACATGTGTGGATACATAGACAACACCATGTCCCTAGTAAGCCTCTAGTTGACTAGCTCATTGATCAATAGATGGTTACGGTTTCCTGACCATGGACATTGGATGTCATTGATAACGGGATCACATCATTAGGAGAATGATGTGATGGACAAGACCCAATCCTAAGCCTAGCACAAGATCATGTAGTTCGTATGCTAAAGCTTTTCTAATGTCAAGTATCGTTTCCTTAGACCATGAGATTGTGCAACTCCCGGATACCGTAGGAGTGCTTTGGGTGTGCCAAACGTCACGACATAACTGGGTGGCTATAAAGGTACACTACAGGTATCTCCGAAAGTGTCTATTGGGTTGGCACGAATCGAGACTGGGATTTGTCACTCCGTGTGACGGAGAGGTATCTCTGGGCCCACTCGGTAGGACATCATCATAATGTGCACAATGTGATCAAGGAGTTGATCACGGGATGATGTGTTACGGAACGAGTAAAGAGACTTGCCGGTAATGAGATTGAACAAGGTATCGGGATACTGACGATCGAATCTCGGGCAAGTATCGTACCGATAGACAAAGGGAATTGTATACGGGATTGATTAAGTCCTTGACATCGTGGTTCATCCAATGAGATCATCGTGGAACATGTGGGAGCCAACATGGGTATCCAGATCCCGCTGTTGGTTATTGACCGGAGAGTCATCTCGGTCATGTCTGCATGTCTCCCGAACCCGTAGGGTCTACACACTTAAGGTTCGGTGACGCTAGGGTTATAGAGATATTAGTATGCGGTAACCCGAAAGTTGTTCGGAGTCCGGATGAGATCCCGGACGTTACAAGGAGTTCCGGAATGGTCCGGAGGTAAAGATTTATATATGGGAAGTTTTGTTTTGGTCGCCGGAAAAGTTTCGCGCATTATTGGTATTGTACCGGGAGTGCCGAAAGGGGTCCGGGGGTCCACCAAGGGGGTCCACCTGCCCCGGGGGGCCACATGGGCTGCAGGGGTGTGCGCCTTGGCCTATATGGGCCAAGGCCACCAGCCCCAAGAGGCCCATGCGCCAAGAGATAAGGGAAAGGAAGAGTCCTAAAGGTGGAAGGCACCTCCTAGGTGCCTTGGGGAGGATGGACTCCTCCCTGGCCGCACCCTTCCTTGGAGGAAGGGCCAAGGCTATGCCCCCCCTCTCCCTTGGCCCTATATATAGTGGGGGGAAGGGAGGGCAGCAAAAACTAAGCCTTGGCGCCTCCCTCTCCCTCCCATGACACATCTCCCTCCTCCCGCAGCGCTTGGCGAAGCCCTGTTGGAATCCCGCTACTTCCACCACCACGCCGTCGTGCTGCTGGATCTCCATCAACCTCTCCTCCCCCTTGCTGGATCAAGAAGGAGGAGACGTCACTGCTCCGTACGTGTGTTGAACGCGGAGGTGCCGTCCGTTCGGCGCTAGGATCATCGGTGATTTGGATCACGACGAGTACGACTCCATCAACCCCGTTCTCTTGAACGCTTCCGGGCACGATCTACAAGGTTATGTAGATCCACTCCTCCCTCGTTGGTAGATGACTCCATAGATTGATCTTGGTGACACGTAGGAAAATTTTGAATTTCTGCTACGTTCCCCATCAGTGGCATCATGAGCTAGGTCTATGCGTAGTTTCTATGCACGAGTAGAACACAAAGTAGTTATGGGCGTTGATTTTGTTCAATATGCTTACCGTT
Source organism: Triticum aestivum (assembly GCF_018294505.1). Lineage (NCBI taxonomy): Eukaryota > Viridiplantae > Streptophyta > Magnoliopsida > Poales > Poaceae > Triticum > Triticum aestivum. The sequence goes on along the minus strand of NC_057800.1, from coordinate 687,786,420 downwards.
ACTAGTCCAATCTTGATTCGGCGGTATTGTGGGATGAAGCGGCCCGGACCGACCTTACACGTACTCTTACGTGAGACTGGTTCCACCGACTGACATGCACTAGTTGCATAAGGTGGCAAGCGGGTGTCTGTCTCTCCCACTTTAATCGAATCGGATTCGATGAAAAGGGTCCTTATGAAGGGTAAATAGCAATTGGCATATCACGTTGTGGTTCTTGCGTAGGTAAGAATCGTTCTTGCTAGAAACCCATAGCAGCCACGTAAAACATGCAAACAACAATTAGAGGACGTCTAACTTGTTTTTGCAGGGTATGCTATGTGATGTGATATGACCAAAAGGATGTGATGAATGATATATGTGATGTATGAGATTGATCATGTTCTTGTAATAGGAATCATGACTTGCATGTCAATGAGTATGACAACCGGCAGGAGCCATAGGAGTTGTCTTAATTTATTTATGACCTGCGTGTCAACATAAACGTCATGTAATTACTTTACTTTATTGCTAACCGTTAGCTGTAGTAGTAGAAGTAATAGTTGACGAGACAACTTCATGAAGACACGATGATAGAGATCATGATGATGGAGATCATGGTGTCATGCCGGTGACGATGATGATCATGGAGCCCCGAAGATGGAGATCAAGAGGAGCAAAGTGATGATGGCCATATCATGTCACTATTTGATTGCATGTGATGTTTATCATGTTAATGCATCTTGTTTACTTAGAACGACAGTAGTAAATAAGATGATCCCTCATAATAATTTCAAGAAAGTGTTCCCCCTAACTGTGCACCATTGCGACAGTTCGTTGTTTTGAAGCACCACGTGATGATCGGGTGTGATAGATTCTAACATTCACATACAACGGGTGTAAGACAGATTTACACACGCGAAACACTTAGGTTGACTTGACGAGCCTAGCATGTACAGACATGGCCTCGGAACACAAGAGACCGAAAGGTCGAGCATGAGTCGTATGGTAGATATGATCAACAAGAAGATGTTCACCGATGTTGACTAGTCCGTCTCACGTGATGATCGGACACGGCCTAGTTGACTCGGATCATGTAATCACTTAGATGACTAGAGGGATGTCTATCTGAGTGGGAGTTCACAAGATGAACTTAATTATCCTGAACATAGTCAAAAGATCTTCGCAAATTATGTCGTAGCTCGCGCTTTAGTTCTACTGTTTGGATATGTTCCTAGAGAAAAATTTAGTTGAAAGATGATAGTAGCAATTATGCGGACTGTTGGGGAACGTAGTAATTTCAAAAAAATTCCTACGCACATGCAAGATCATGGTGATGATATAGCAACGAGGGGAGAGTGTTGTCTACATACCCTCGTAGACCGAAGCGGAAGCGTTGACGCAACGTAGAGGAAGTAGTCGTACGTCCTCCGGTTCAACCGATCCAAGTACCGTTACTCCGGCACCTCCGAGTTCTTGACGCGCGTACAGCTCGATGACGCACCCTCGATCTCCGATCCAGCAGAGGCACCGAGGGGGAGTTCCGTCAGCACGACGGCGTGGTGACGATCTTGATGTTCTCCTGTTGCAGGGCTTCGCCTAAGCACCGCTACAATATGACCGAGGTGTAATATCGTGGAGGGGGGCACCGCACACGGCTAAGGAACGATCAATGATCAACTTGTGTGTTCTAGGGTGCCCCCCTACCCCCGTATATAAAGGAGGGAGGGAGGAGGTGGCCGGCCCTAGGGGGGCGCGCCATGAGGAGGGGGAAACCTACTCCAAGTAGGTTTCCCTCTCTTTTCCTTATCTTATTTGGAGGGGGAAGGAAAGAGTACTAGTATTAGGAAGTAGTACTAGTAGTAGTAATAGGAAGAGGGGGAAGGAGAAAGGAAAGGGGGGGCCGGCCCCCCTCCCCAATTCGGATTGGGCTTGGGGGGGCGCGCCCCCTTCCCTTGCTCCTTCTCTCTTCCTCCTACATGGGCCCAATAAGGCCCATATACCTCCCGGGGGGTTCCGGTAACCTCCCGGGGCTCCAAACTTCTCCGGAACCTTTCCGGTGTCCAAATATATCCGTCCAATATATCAATCTTTATGTCTCGACCATTTCGAGACTCCTCGTCATGTCCGTAATCATATCCGGGACTCCGAACAACCTTCGGTACATCAAAATACATAAACTCATAATATAACTGTCATCGAAACCTTAAGCGTGCGGACCCTACGGTTCGAGAACGATGTAGACATGACTGAGACACATCTCTGGTCAATAACCAATAGCGGGACCTGGATGCCCATATTGGTTCCTACATATTCTACGAAGATCTTTATCGGTCAAACCGCATAACAACATACGTTGTTCCCTTTGTCATCGGTATGTTACTTGTCCGAGATTCGATCGTCGGTATCCAATACCTAGTTCAATCTCGTTATCGACAAGTCTCTTTACTCGTTCTGTAATACTTCATCTTATAACTAACTCATTAGTTACATGCTTGCAAGGCTTAGGTGATGAGCATTGCCGAGAGGGCCCAGAGATACCTCTCCGACAATCGGAGTGACAAAACCTAATCTCGAATTATGCTAACTCAACATGTACCTTCGGAGACACCTGTAGTACTCCTTTATAATCACCCAGTTACGTTGTGACGTTTGGTAGTACCCAAAGTGTTCCTCCGGTAAACGGGAGTTACACAATTCTCATAGTTACAGGAACATGTATAAGTCATGAAGGAAGCAATAGCAGAATACTAAACGATCAAGTGCTAAGCTAACGGGATGGGTCATGTCAATCACCTCATTCTCCTAATGATGTGATCCCATTAATCAAATGACAACACATGTCAATGGTTAGGAAACATAACCATCTTTGATTAATGAGCTAGTCAAGTAGAGGCATACTAGTGACTATATGTTTGTCTATGTATTCACACATGTATCATGTTTCCGGTTAATACAATTCTAGCATGAATAATAAACATTTATCATGATATGAGGAAATAAATAATAACTTTATTATTGCCTCTAGGGCATATTTCCTTCAGTCTCCCACTTGCACTAGAGTCAATAATCTAGATCACCATGTGATTAACATCGATAGTTCACATCATCATGTGATTAACACCCATAGTTCACATCGCCATGTGACCAACACCCAAAGGGTTTACTAGATTCGGTAATCTAGTTCACATCGCTATGCGATTAACACCCAAAGAGTACTAAGGTGTGATCATGTTTTGCTTGTGGGAGAATCTTAGTCAACAGTCTTTCACATTCAGATCCGTTATGTATTTTGCAATTTTCTATGTCTACAATGCTCTGCACGGAGCTACTCTAGCTAATTGCTCCCACTTTCAATATGTATCTAGATCGAGACTTGGAGTCATCCAGATCAGTGTCAAAACTTGCATCGACGTAACCCTTTACGGCGAACCTTTTTTTTACGTCCATAATCGAGAAACATATCCTTATTTCACTAAGGATAATTCTGACCGCTGTCCAGTGATCTACTCCTAGATCACTATTGTACTCCCTTGCCAAATCAGTGGTAGGGCATACAATAGATCTGGTATACAGCATGGCATACTTTATAGAACCTATGACTGAGGCATAGGGAATGACTTTCATTCTCTTTCTATCTTCTGCCGTGGTCGGGTTTTGAGTCTTACTCAACTTCACACCTTGTAATACAGGCAAGAACTCTTTCTTTGTCTGCTCCATTTTGAACTACTTCAAAATCTTGTCAAGGTATGTACTCATTGAAAAAACTTATCAAGCGTCTTGATCTATCTCTATAGATCTTGAAGCTCAATATGTAAGTAGCTTCACCAAAGTCTTTCTTTGAAAAACTCCTTTCAAACACTCCTTTATGCTTTGCAGAATAATTCTACATTATTTCCGATCAACAATATGTCATTCACATATACTTATCAGAAATGCTGTAGTGCTCCCACTCACTTTCTTGTAAATACAGGCTTCACCGCAAGTCTGTATAAAACTATATGCTTTGATCAACTTATCAAAGCATATATTCCAACTCTGAGATGCTTACACCAGTCCATAGATGGATCGCTGGAGTTTGCATATTTTGTTAACACCTTTAGGATTGACAAAAACTTCTGGTTGCATCATATACAACTCTTCTTTAATAAATCTATTAAGGAATGCAGTTTTGTTTATCCATTTGCCAGATTTCATAAAATGCGGCAATTGCTAACATGATTCGGACAAACTTAAGCATAGATACGAGTGAGAAACTCTCATCGTAGTCAACACCTTGAACTTGTCGAAAACCTTTTGCGACAATTCTAGCTTTGTAGATAGTAACACTACTATCAGCGTCCGTCTTCCTCTTGAAGATCCATTTATTCTCAATTGCTTGCCGATCATCGGGCAAGTCAACCAAAGTCCATACTTTGTTCTCATACATGGATCCCATCTCAGATTTCATGGCCTCAAGCCATTTTGCGGAATCTGGGCTTACCATCGCTTCTTCATAGTTCGTAGGTTCATCATGATCTAGTAGCATGACTTCCAGGACAGGATTACCGTACCACTCTGGCGCGGATCTTACTCTGGTTGATCTACGAGGTTCAGTAGTATCTTGTTCTGAAGTTTCATGATTATCATCATTAGCTTCCTCACTAACTGGTGTAGGTGTCACAGAAACAGTTTTCTGTGATGTACTACTTTCCAATAAGGGAGCAGGTACAGTTACCTCGTCAAGTTCTACTTTCCTCCCACTCACTTCTTTCGAGAGAAACTCCTTCTCCAGAAAGTTTCCGAATTTAGCAACAAAAGTCTTGCCTTCGGATCTGTGATAGAAGGTGTATCCAATAGTTTCCTTTGGATATCCTATGAAGACGCACTTCTCCGATTTGAGTTTGAGCTTATCAGGATGAAACTTTTTCATATAAGCATCGCAACCCCAAATTTAAGAAACGACAGCTTAGGTTTCTTGCCAAACCATAGTTCACACGGTGTCGTCTCAACGGATTTAGATGGTGCCCTATTTAACGTGAATGCAGCTGTCTCTAATGCATAACCCCAAAACGATAGTGGTAGATCGGTAAGAGACATCATAGATCGCACCATATCTAATAAAGTACGGTTATGACGTTCGGACACACCATTACATTGTGGTGTTCTAGGTGGCATGAGTAGTGAAACTATTTCACATTGTTTTTAACTGAAGGCCAAACTCGTAACTCAAATACTCTTCTCTACGATCAGATCGTAGAAACTTTATTTTCTTGTTACGATGATTTTTCACTTCACTCTGAAATTCGTTGAACTTTTCAAATGTTTCAGACTTATGTTTCATCAAGTAGATATACTCATATCTGCTCAAATCATCTGTGAAGATCAGAAAATAATGATACCTGTCGCGAGCCTTAATATTCATCGGACCACATACATCAGTATGTATGATTTCCAACAAATCTATTGCTCGCTTCATTGTTCCGAAGAACAGAGTCTTAGTCATCTTGCCCATGAGGCATGGTTCGCAAGCATCAACTGATTCATAATCAAGTGATTCCAAAAGCCCATCAGTATGGAGTTTCTTCATGCGCTTTACACCAATATGACCTAAACGGCAGTGCTACAAACAAGTTGCACTTATCATTATTAACTTTGCATCTTTTGGTTTCAATATTATGATTATGTGTATCACTACGATCGAGATCCAACGAACTATTTTCATTGGGTGTGTAACCATATAAGGTTTCATTCATGTAAACAGAACAACAATTTATTCTCTTACTTAAATGAATAACTGTATTACAATAAACATGATCAAATCATATTCATGCTCAACGCAAACACCAAATAACACTTATTCAGGTTCAACACTAATCCCGAAAGTATAGGGAGTGTGCGACGATGATCATATCAATCTTGGAACCACTTCCAACACACATCGTCACTTCACCCTTAACTAGTCTCTGTTTATTCTGCAACTCCCGTTTCGAGTTACTAATCTTAGCAACTGAACTAGTATCAAATACTGAGGGGTTGCTATAAACACTAGTAAAGTACACATCAATAACATGTATATCAAATATACTTATGTTCACTTTGCCATCCTTCTTATCCGCCAATCACTTGGGGTAGTTCCGCTTCCAGTGACCAGTCCCTTTGCAGTAAAAGCACTTAGTCTCAGGCTTAGGATCAGACTTGGGCTTCTTCACTTGAGCAGCAACTTGCTTGCCGTTCTTCTTGAAGTTCCCCTTCTTCCCTTTGCCCTTTTCTTGAAACTAGTGATCTTGTCAACCATCAACACTTGATGTTTTCCTTGATTTCTACCTTCGTCAATTTCCGCATTACGAAGAGCTTGGGAATCGTTTTTGTTATCCCTTGCATATCATAGTTCATCACGAAGTTCTACTAACTTGGTGATGGTGACTAGAGAATTCTGTCAATCACTATCTTATCTGGAAGATTAACTCCCACTTGATTCAAGCGATTGTAGTACCCAGACAATCTGAGCACATGCTCACTAGTTGAGCGATTCTCCTCCATCTTTTAGCTATAGAACTTGTTGGAGATTTCATATCTCTCAACTCGGGTATTTGCTTGAAATATTAACTTCAACTCCTGGAACATCTCATATGGTCCATGACGTTCAAAACGTCTTTGAAGTCCCGATTCTAAGCCGTTAAGCATGGTGCACTTAAACTATCAAGTAGTCATCATATTGAGCTAGCCAAACGTTCATAACGTCTGCATCTGCTCCTGCAATAGGTCCGTCACCTAGCGGTGCATCAAGGACATAATTCTTCTGTGCAGCAATGAGGATAAACCTCAGATTACGGATCCAATCCGCATCTTTGCTACTAACATCTTTCAACACAATTTTCTCTAGGAACATATCAAAATAAACACAGGGAAGCAACAACGCGAGCTATTGATCTACAACATGATTTGCAAAATACTACCAGGACTAAGTTCATGATAAATTTAAGTTCAGTTTAATCATATTACTTAAGAACTCCCACTTAGATAGACATCCCTCTAATCCTCTAAGTGATCACGTGATCCAAATCAACTAAACCATGTCCGATCATCACGTGAGATGGAGTAGTTTCATCGGTGAACATCATTATGTTGATCATATCTACTATATGATTCACGCTCGACCTTTCGGTCTCCGTGTTCCGAGGCCATATCTGTATATGCTTGGCTCGTCAAGTATAACCTGAGTATTCCGCGTGTGCAACTGTTTTGCACCCGTTGTATTTGAACGTAGAGCCTATCACACCCGATCATCACGTGGTGTCTCAGCACGAAGAACTTTCGCAACGGTGCATACTCAGGGAGAACACTTCTTGATAATTAGTGAGAGATCATCTTAAAATGCTACCGTCAATCAAAGCAAGATAAGATGCATAAAAGGATAAACATCACATGCAATCAATATAAGTGATATGATATGGCCATCATCATCTTGTGCCTGTGATCTCCATCTTCGAAGCACCGTCATGATCACCATCGTCACCGGCGCGACACCTTGATCTCCATCGTAGCATCGTTGTCGTCTCGCCAATCTTATGCTTCCACGACTATCGCTACCGTTTAGTGATAAAGTAAAGCATTACATCGCGATTGCATTGCATACAATAAAGCGACAACCATATGGCTCCTGCCAGTTGCCGATAACTCGGTTACAAAACATGATCATCTCATACAATAAAATTTAGCATCATGCCTTGACCATATCACATCACAACATGCCCTGCAAAAACAAGTTAGACGTCCTCTACTTTGTTGTTGCAAGTTTTACGTGGCTGCTACGGGCTTTAAGCAAGAACCAATCTCACCTACGCATCAAAACCACAACGATAGTTCGTCAAATAGACTCCGTTTTAACCTTCGCAAGGACCGGGCGTAGCCACACTCGGTTCAACTAAAGTTGGAGAGACAGTCGCCCGCAAGCCATCTATGTGCAAAGCACGTCGAGGGAACCGGTCTCGCGTAAGCGTACGCGTAAGGTTGGTCCGGGTCGTCTCGTCCAACAATACCGCCGAACCAAAGTATGACATGCTGGTAGGCAGTATGACTTGTATCGTCCACAACTCACTTGTGTTCTACTCGTGCAAATAACATCAAACCATAAAACCTAGGCTCGGATGCCACTGTTGGGGAACGTAGTAATTTCAAAAAAATTCCTACGCACACGCAAGATCATGGTGATGATATAGCAACGAGGGGAGAGTGTTGTCTACGTACCCTCGTAGACCGAAGCGGAAGCGTTGACGCAACGTAGAGGAAGTAGTCGTACATCCTCCGGTTCAACCGATCCAAGTACCGTTACTCCGGCACCTCCGAGTTCTTGACACGCGTACAGCTCGATGACGCACCCTCGATCTCCGATCCAGCAGAGGCGCCGAGGGGGAGTTCCGTCAGCACGACGGCGTGGTGACGATCTTGATGTTCTCCTGTTGCAGGGCTTCGCCTAAGCACCGCTACAATATGACCGAGGTGTAATATCGTGGAGGGGGGCACCGCACACGGCTAAGGAACGATCAATGATCAACTTGTGTGTTCTAGGGTGCCCCCCTACCCCCGTATATAAAGGAGGGAGGGAGGAGGTGGCCGGCCCTAGGGGGGCGCGCCATGAGGAGGGGGAAACCTACTCCAAGTAGGTTTCCCTCTCTTTTCCTTATCTTATTTGGAGGGGGAAGGAAAGAGTACTAGTATTAGGAAGTAGTACTAGTAGTAGTAATAGGAAGAGGGGGAAGGAGAAAGGAAAGGGGGGGCCGGCCCCCCTCCCCAATTCGGATTGGGCTTGGGGGGGCGCGCCCCCTTCCCTTGCTCCTTCTCTCTTCCTCCTACATGGGCCCAATAAGGCCCATATACCTCCCGGGGGGTTCCGGTAACCTCCCGGGGCTCCAAACTTCTCCGGAACCTTTCCGGTGTCCAAATATATCCGTCCAATATATCAATCTTTATGTCTCGACCATTTCGAGACTCCTCGTCATGTCCGTAATCATATCCGGGACTCCGAACAACCTTCGGTACATCAAAATACATAAACTCATAATATAACTGTCATCGAAACCTTAAGCGTGCGGACCCTACGGTTCGAGAACGATGTAGACATGACTGAGACACATCTCTGGTCAATAACCAATAGCGGGACCTGGATGCCCATATTGGTTCCTACATATTCTACGAAGATCTTTATCGGTCAAACCGCATAACAACATACGTTGTTCCCTTTGTCATCGGTATGTTACTTGTCCGAGATTCGATCGTCGGTATCCAATACCTAGTTCAATCTCGTTATCGACAAGTCTCTTTACTCGTTCTGTAATACTTCATCTTATAACTAACTCATTAGTTACATGCTTGCAAGGCTTAGGTGATGAGCATTGCCGAGAGGGCCCAGAGATACCTCTCCGACAATCGGAGTGACAAAACCTAATCTCGAATTATGCTAACTCAACATGTACCTTCGGAGACACCTGTAGTACTCCTTTATAATCACCCAGTTACGTTGTGACGTTTGGTAGTACCCAAAGTGTTCCTCCGGTAAACGGGAGTTACACAATTCTCATAGTTACAGGAACATGTATAAGTCATGAAGGAAGCAATAGCAGAATACTAAACGATCAAGTGCTAAGCTAACGGGATGGGTCATGTCAATCACCTCATTCTCCTAATGATGTGATCCCATTAATCAAATGACAACACATGTCAATGGTTAGGAAACATAACCATCTTTGATTAATGAGCTAGTCAAGTAGAGGCATACTAGTGACTATATGTTTGTCTATGTATTCACACATGTATCATGTTTCCGGTTAATACAATTCTAGCATGAATAATAAACATTTATCATGATATGAGGAAATAAATAATAACTTTATTATTGCCTCTAGGGCATATTTCCTTCACGGACTAGGTCCGTAAACTGAGGATTGTCATCATTGCTTCATAGAAGGCTTATGTCCTTAATGCACCGCTCAGTGTGCTGAACCTCGAACGTCGTCTGTGGATGTTGCGAACATCTGACATACACGTTTTGATGACTACATGATAGTTCAGTGCGTAATGCTAAATGGTTTAGAATTGAGGCACCAAAGACGTTTTTGAAACATCGTAGAACATATGAGATGTTCCAAGGACTGAAATTGGGATTTCAGGCTCGTGCCCACGTCAAGAGGTATAAGACCTCCGACGATTTTCTTAGCCTGCAACTAAGGGAGAAAAGCTCAATTATTGAGCTTGTGCTCAGATTGTCTAAGTACAATAATCATTTGAATCAAGTGGGAGTTGATCTTCCAGATGAGATAGTGATGTTTCTCCGAAGTCATTACCACCAAGCTGCTAGAGCTTCGTGATGAACTATGATATATCAGGGACATATATGATGATCTTTGAGATATTCGCGATGTTTGACACCACAAAAGTAGAAATCAAGAAGGAGCATCAATTGTTGATGGTTGGTGAAACCACTAGTTTCAAGAAGGGCAAGGGCAAAAAGGGATGCTTCATGAAACGGCAAATCAGCTGCTGCTCTAGTGAAGAAACCCAAGGTTGAACCCAAACCCGAGACTAAGTGCTTCTGTAATAAAGGGAACAGCCACTGGAGCAGAATTACCCTAGATACTTGGTAGATAAGAAGGCTGGCAAGGTCGATAGAAGTATATTGGATATACATTGTGTTGATGTGTACTTTACTAGTACTCCTAGTAGCACCAGGGTATTAGATATCGGTTCGGTTGCTAAGTGTTAGTAACTCGAAATAAAAGCTACGAAATAAACGGAGACTAGCTAAAGGTGAGCTGACGATATGTGTTGGAAGTGTTTCCAAGGTTGATATGATCAAGCATCGCACGCTCCCTCTACCATCGAGATTGGTATTAAAACCTAAATAATTGTTATTTGGTGTTTGCGTTGAGCATAGACATGATTGGATTATGTCTATCGCGATACGGTTATTCATTTAAGGAGAATAATGGTTACTCTGTTTATTTGAATAATACCTTCAATGGTCTTACGCCTAAAATGAATGGTTTATTGAATCTCGATCGTAGTGATACACATGTTCATGCCAAAAGATAGTAATGATAGTACCACTTACTTATGGCACTGGCACGTAAGTCATATCAGTATAAAATGCATGAAGAAGCTCCATGTTAATGGATCTTTGGGCTCACTCATTTTTGAAAAGTTTGAGGCATGCGAACCATGTCTATTGGTGTATATGCATGAAGAAACTCCATGCAAATGGACCGTTTGGACTCACTTGATTTTGAATCACTTGAGACATGCAAATCATACCACATGGGCAAGATGACTGAAAGCCTCGTTTTCAGTAAAATGGAACAAGAAAGCAACTTGTTGGAAGTAATACATTTTGATGTGTGCAGTCCAATGAGTGCTGAGGTGTGTAGTGGATATCGTTATGTTCTTACTTCACAGATGATTTGAGTAGATGTTGAGTATATTTACTTGATGAATCACGAGTCTGAATTATTGAAAGGTTCAAGTAATTTCAGGGTGAAATTGAAAGATCGTCGTGACAAGAGGATAAAATATCTATGATATGATCATAGAGATGAATATCTGAATTACGAGTTTGGCACAGAATTAAGACATTGTGGAAATTGTTTCACAACTAATACAGCCTGGAACACCATAGTGTGATGGTGTGTCCGAACATCATAACTGCACCCTATTGGATACGATGCATACCATGATGTCTCTTATCAAATTACCACAATAGTTTATGGGTTAGGCATTAGAGACAACCACATTCACTTTAAATAGGGCACCACGTAATTCCGATGGGATGACATCGTATGAACTATGGTTTAAGGAAACCTAAGCTGTCATTTCTTAAAAGTTTGGGGCTGCGACGCTTATGTGAAAAGGTTTCAGACTGATAAGCTCGAACCCAAAGCGGATAAATGCATCTTCATAGGACACCCAAAACAGTTGGGTATACCTCCTGTCTCAGATCCGAAAGCAATAAGGGATTGTTTCTAGAATCGGGTCCTTTCTCGAGGAAAAGTTTCTCTCGAAAGAATTGAGTGAGAGGATGGTGGAGACTTGATGAGGTTATTGAACCGTCTCTTCAACTAGTGTGTGGCAGGGCACAGGAGTTGTTCCTGTGGCACCTACACCAATTGAAGTGGAAGCTTATGATAGTGATCATGAAACTTCAGATCAAGTCACTACCAAACCTCGTGGGATGACAAGGATGCGTACTACTTCAGAGTGGTACGTAATCCTGTCTTGGAACTCATGTTGCTAGACAACAATGAACCTACGAGCTATGGAGAAGCGATGGTGGGCCCGGATTCCGATAAATGGCTCGAGGCCATAAAATCCGAGAGAGGATCCATGTATGAAAACAAAGTATAGACTTTGGCATAACGGCTCGATGGTCGTAAGGCTGTTGAGTACAGATGGATTTTAAAAGGAAGACGGACAATGATGGTAAGTATCCAAATCAAGAAAGCTCGACTTGTCGTTAAGATGTTTTCCGACAAGTTCAAGGAGTTGACTACGATGAGACTTTCTCACTCGTAGCGATGCTAAGAGTCTGTTGGAATTATATTAGCGATTACTGCATTGTTTATGAAATCTTGCAGATAGGATGTCAAAAACATTATTTTCTCAACGATTTTCTTGAGGAAAGGTTGTATGTGATACAATCGGAAGGTTTTGTCAATCCTGAAAGATGCTAATAAGTATGCAAAGCTCCAGCAATCCTTCTGAGGACTGGAGTAAGCATCTCGGAGTTGGAATATATGCTTTGATGAGATGATCAAAGATTTTGGGTGTATACAAAGTTTATGAGAAACTTGTATTTCCAAAGAAGTGAGTGGGAGCACTATAGAATTTCTGATGAATATATGTTGTTGTTGATCAGAAATGACGTAGAATTTCTGGAAAGCATATAGATTTATTTCAAAAGTGTTTTTCAATGGAAAGTCTGGATTAAGCTACTTGAATATTGAGCATCAAGATCTATGAGGATAGATCAAAACGCTTAATGGTACTTTCAAATGAGCACATACCTTGACATGATCTTGAAGGTGTTCAAGATGGATCAGTCAAAGAAGGAGTTCTTGCCTGAGTTGTGAGGTATGAAGTTAAGACTTTAAAGCTCGACCACGGCAGAAGAGAGAGAAAGGACGAAGGTCGTCCCCTATGCTTAAGACACAGGCTCTACAGTATGCTATGCTGTGTACCGCACCTGAAATGTGCCTTGCCATGAGTCAGTCAAGGGGTACAAGAGTGATCTAAGTATGGATCACAGGACAGCGGTCAAAGTTATCCTTAGTAACTAGTGGACTAAGGAATTTTCTCGACTGTGGAGGTGGTAAAAGAGTTCGTCGTAAAGAGTTACGTCGATGCAAGCTTAACACCTATCCGGATAGCTCTGAGTAGAGATACCGGATACGTATAATGGAGCAACAATTTAGAATAGCTCCAAGTAGAACAGTTATTTGAAATGGCTCCAAATATAGCGTAGTAGCTGCATCTACAAGATGACATAAGAAATTTGCGAAGTACATACGGATCTGAAAGATTCAGACCCGTTGACTATAACATCTCTCACAAGCATAACATGATCAAACCCAGAACTCATCGAGTGTTAATCACATGGTAATGTGAACTAGATTATTGACTCTAGTAAACTCTTTGGGTGTTAGTCACATGGGGATGTGACCTTGAGTGTTAATCACATATCGATGTGAACTGGATTATTGACTCTAGTGCAAGTGGGAGACTGTTGGAAATATGCCCTAGAGGCAATAATAAATTAGTTATTATTATATTTCCTTGTTCATGATAATCATTTATTATCCATGCTAGAATTGTATTGATAGGAAACTCAGATACATGTGTGGATACATAGACAACACCATGTCCCTAGTAAGCCTCTAGTTGACTAGCTCGTTGATCAATAGATGGTTACGGTTTCCTGACCATGGACATTGGATGTCGTTGATAACAGGATCACATCATTAGGAGAATGATGTGATGGACAAGACCCAATCCTAAGCCTAGCACAAGATCATGTAGTTCGTATGCTAAAGCTTTTCTAATGTCAAGTATGGTTTCCTTAGACCATGAGATTGTGCAACTCCCAGATACCGTAGGAGTGCTTTGGGTGTGCCAAACGTCACAACATAACTGGGTGGCTATAAAGGTACACTACAGGTATCTCCGAAAGTGTCTGTTGGGTTGGCACGAATCAAGACTGGGATTTGTCACTCCGTGTGACGGAGAGGTATCTCTGGACCCACTCGGTAGGACATCATCATAATGTGCACAATGTGATCAAGGAGTTGATCACGGGATGATGTGTTACGGAACGAGTAAAGAGACTTGCCGGTAACGAGATTGAACAAGGTATCGGGATACCGACGATCGAATCTCGGGCAAGTATCGTGCCGATAGACAAAGGGAATTGTATACGGGATTGATTAAGTCCTTGACATCGTGGTTCATCTGATGATATCATCGTGGAACATGTGGGAGCCAACATGGGTATCCAGATCCCGCTGTTGGTTATTGACCGGAGAGTCATCTCGGTCATGTCTACATGTCTCCCGAACCCGTAGGGTCTACACACTTAAGGTTCGGTGACGCTAGGGTTATAGAGATATTAGTATGCGGTAACCCAAAAGTTGTTCAGAGTCCCAGATGAGATCCCGGACGTCACGAGGAGTTCCGGAATGGTCCGGAGGTAAAGATTTATATATGGGAAGTCTTGTTTTGGTCGCCGGAAAAGTTTCGCGCATTATCGGTATTGTACCGGGAGTGCCGAAAGGGGTCCGGGGGTCCACCAAGGGGGTCCACCTGCCCCGGGGGGCCACATGGTCTGTAGGGGTGTGCGCCTTGGCCTATATGGGCCAAGGGCACCAGCCCCAAGAGGCCCATGCGCCAAGAGATAAGGGAAAGGAAGAGTCCTAAAGGGGGAAGGCACCTCCTAGGTGCCTTGGGGAGGATGGACTCCTCCCTGGCCGCACCCTTCCTTGGAGGAAGGGCCAAGGCTGCGCCCCCCCCCCTCTCCATTGGCCCTATATATAGTGGGGGGAAGGGAGGGCAGCAAAAACTAAGCCCTGGCGCCTCCCTTTCCCTCCCATGACACATCTCCCTCCTCCCGCAGCGCTTGGCGAAGCCCTGTTGGAATCCCGCTACTTCCACCACCACGCCGTCGTGGTGCTGGATCTCCATCAACCTCTCCTCCCCCCCTTGCTGGATCAAGAAGGAGGAGACGTCGCTGCTCCATACGTGTGTTGAACGCGGAGGTGCCGTCCGTTCGGCGCTAGGATCATCGGTGATTTGGATCACGACGAGTACGACTCCATCAACCCCGTTCTCTTGAACGCTTCCGCGCACAATCTACAAGGTTATGTAGATCCACTCCTTCCTCGTTGCTAGATGACTCCATAGATTGATCTTGGTGACACGTAGGAAAATTTTGAATTTCTGCTACGTTCCCCAACATGGGTGCTGTAGCATATTCATCTTGTTGCATTTAGATGGCTACTTGCTGTAAATTGCAGACCGGTGTCATAGTTGAATCGCTTGCCATTTCCAAACCGTAACTCCGATTCCAGTGATCTTTATATCGTTTTCAAGCGATTTCATCTCATCTTTCCAGTGGCACACTTGTCTTTCCAAGTTGAGGCCAGGTTCCATCTTTCCTTTGCAAATCATGCATATGCATCGCATACCGCATCTCGCATATCATACCATGTTTATGTGTTGGTTGTTTACTATGTTGTGTGCTTCTTTCTGGTGTTTGCTTCTTGGAATTGGTTCCGGTAACGTCGCGTTTGTGAGGACCCGTTCATGTACGTCTGTTTGTCTTCTTCATGGACTCGTTCTTCTTCCTCGCAGGATTTCAGGCAAGATGACCATACCCTCGAAATCACTTCTATCTTTGCTTGTTAGTTGCTCGCTCTTTTCCATGCCTATGCTGCGATACCTACCACTTGCTTATCATGCCTCCCATATTGTTGAACCAAGCCACTAACACACCTTGTCCTAGCAAACCGTTGATTGGCTATGTTACCGCTTTGCTCAGCCCCTCTTATAGCGTTGTTAGTTGCAGGTGAAGATTGAAGTTTGTTCCTGGTTGGAACATGGAGATGTTGTTCCTTGTTGGAACATGTTTACTTGTTGGGATATCACAATATATCTTATTTAATTAATGCATCTATATACTTGGTAAAGGGTGGAAGGCTCGGCCTTATGCCTGGTGTTTTGTTCCACTCTTGCCGCCCTAGTTTTCGTCATATCGGTGTTATGTTCCCGGATTTTGCGTTCCTTACGCGGTTGGGTTATAATGGGAACCCCTGGACAGTTCGTTTTGAATAAAACTCCTCCAGCAAGGCCCAACCTTGGTTTTACCATTCGCCACCTAGCCTTTTTTCCCTTGGGAGTCACGCATCCCGAGGGTCATCTTTATTTTACCCCCCCCCGGCCAGTGCTTGTCTAAGTGTTGGTCCGAACTGAGTAGACTGCGGGGCCACCTCGGGGAAACTTGAGGGCTGGTTTTACTCGTAGGATGTCTCATCCGGTGTTGCCCTGAGAACGAGATATGTGCAGCTCCCATCAAGATGTCGGCACATCGGGCGGCTTTGCTGGACTTGTTTTACCATTGTCGAGGATGTCTTGTAGAACCGGGATACCGAGTCTGATCGGAATGTCTCGGGAGGAGGTCTATTCCTTCGTTGACCGTGAGAGCTTGTCATGGGCTAAGTTGGGATACCCCTGCAGGGATTTGAACTTTCGAAAGCCATGCCCGCGGTTATGGGCAGATGGGAATTTGTTAATGTCCGGTTGTAGAAAACCTAAAGTTGACCTTAATTAAAATACATCAACCGCGTGTGTAACCATGATGGTCTCTTTCCGGCAGAGTCCGGGAAGTGAACACGGTGTTGGAGTTATGTTTGACGTAGGTTGTTCTAGGATCACTTCTTGATCATAGTTTCTCGATCGTGCTTTGCCTTCTCTTCTCGCTCTCATTTGCGTATGTTAGCCACCATATATGCTAGTCGCTTACTGCAGCTTCACCTCATACCGTTTACCCTTCCTATAAGCTTAAATAGTCTTGATCGCGAGGGTGCGAGATTGCTGAGTCCCCGTGGCTCACAGATTCTTCCAAAGGTGCCGATGTTACCGAGCAGGTGACGCAACCAGGCTCAGGAGGAGCTCGATGAAGATCTTGTCCTTTGTGTTGTTTCGTTCTAGTTGATCAGTAGTGGAGCCCAGTTGGGGTCGATCGGGGACCGTGTCGCATTTGGGGTTCTTCTTTTATTTTGGTTTCGTAGTCGGACCTTGATTGTATTTGGATGATGTAATGCTTTATTCATGTAATTGTGTGAAGTGGCGATTGTAAGCCAACTATGTATCTTTTCCCTTATGTATTACATGAGTTGTGTGAAGATTACCTCACTTGCGACATTGCTTTCAATGCGGTTATGCCTCTAAGTCGTGCTTCGACACGTGGGAGATATAGCCGAATCAAGGGCGTTACAGCTGACCAGCATGAGCACACACGTCGTATAAGCTCGATTAATGGATACAAACAAGAAATACATGCCATGTGAGCACCTTCCACTCCTACACACGGGAAATAGCATCGTATTTTGACGTCGAGGCAAGTTTGAGCATCGATTTCATGTATTTTAATTTTTACAACTTTAAAAACAGAAATGACCAGGTGTATGTTTAGGCTCCGGAGGGAGCGATGGACACCGTGAGAGAAGATATGTAAGGTAGTCCGGGAAGGCGGCCCTTTTGTTTACGCCCAAATACTGACAAATGAAACCCTACACGTCATAGTTAGACAGAGAGATTTATTTCGATAGTGGCATCTACTTTCATTTACTCCATTCGTCCCATAATATAAGAGCATTTTTGCTAGCATAGTGTCAAAAATGCTCTTATATTATGGGACGGAGGGAATAATATATTAGTTGGGTGTCCATACACCACAGAATAGTAAATTAAACACATATATATTTCAGACATAGCTCCAGTGTGAGTCTGAAACAACAATGTTCTGTTTGTTCTTTTCCCATTTCGTTGGCTTCGCTCATCCTTTGTTGGTGATAAACACACCAACGGAACGAAGAAAGAGCGGGGAAAACATTATTTCTAAACATGGACAATGACGTCGTCTCGTCGTCACTATTAGGAAAAACCTTATAGGTGGAAGCTTAACAGTAGCGCGGACCAAAGCCACATGCTACTGCTACTTTACAGTAGTGCGGGTCGAGAGTAAGCGCTACTGCTATCTAGAGTATTTACCAGTAGCACGGGTGGACCAAACAGCGCTACTGATAAGTGGGTCCCACCATACCCATCAGGATACGTATAGTTGTGCTTCCTCGTCGGAGTCCGTGGCCTGTGCAGTGTTGGTGCACGTGAGGTTGACGATGGACATGGACGGTCAGCCTCGTCAGTGTATCGGCGCCAACAATGCGCAGCTACCCGCATTCTCGTCCGCAATCGCTAGTGCCGCCTCCTTGTCTGAATGAGTCGTGGGCACGTTGCGTGAGGCGTGAGCATGCAGCCTCATATTGCGCCTGCTGATAAGCGACAAAGTTGGGGTTCTTCGCGACCGGGGCCGCCACGGCCTCCTCGCTCGCAAGCTCGCCGTAGATTTCTTCCTCTGCCAGCCGGTGCTGCACGACCAAGGAGAGGTTGTACCATTGCTCCTCCTGCGCATGCCATAACACCGACATCCGCTGCGGCGCCAGCTCTACTCTGCCATGGGAAATGATAAATGAGAAGATACTTGCTTCTCTTCCGCTTCTGCTCTGCGCATCATCATTGTCGGCCCACTTTTTTCATATTGCCCATATGCGCAAACATAATTCAGAAAAAAAATCATTGGCACAAACAGGTTCACAGTCATCAAGAAAGAACATACCAGTGGTAGAATCATATTAGCGCTCCATATTTATCTTGCAACCGAAAAAACAAGCTGAGCAAAATGCAAAGGCCTCATATTTGAGCTTTTAAGATGAGCGCACTCGATCAACTTTGCAGTTTGCACCCAATCCATTTCTGTTATCGATGTAGCTAGCTAACGGCGTCAGCCTTTGCTGTTATTTGTCTTTTTAACAGCAATAATGCTACACTTACAGATAGTTGATTAGGGACCAACGCTTATGGACAGATGTGGTAGTGTTTGCTTAGCCCAGACAAAAATCACGGAGGGCCTGCAGAGAAAAATCAGGGAACGGCTGCTCAAGACATCAGCCTGTAGCATTCTTCCGTGCAATTCAGTCCGTAATGCTACACTTACGGATAGTTGGTTACGAACCAGCGCTTATTGTTTTAACAGAGAAAGAAAGCTTGAGCGTTCACGTAATACTAAGGACATATACAATGGTTAATAAGATAATTTTATTTTAAGTCTTACATGTAATTTAAAGATGACAAAAAAAAGAAAAACATTTAAATTAAGTCGGATGATAACTCTCTCCCGTAAGCCGCTCTTCCTGTGCTACACGTGGCGCTGTGGGGCCCGCCCACCACTCCAATCGCCTACGCCTTATCTTCTTCCATCCTTTCCCTTCTCTCGTTCAAAGCAGCATCACCGCAGAGGAGGAAGTGACAGTCGTCGGCCCATGGCTGATTCACCCTCACGCCGCCAGGGCTGCAATAGAGCTTCAACGGAGCTGCATCGCAGCATCCCCGCGCTCCACCGCAGATTCCGCCGTCGTCGCAGCTTCCGCCATGGCTGCCGCATGCCGCGTCACAACATCCGCTGTCATCGCCGGCGATGCAATGAGTGCGCCCGTGGCTGCAATGGAGGGTCGTCTAAGCTCCGCCGCGGCTGCAATGGATCACCGTTGGGGTCGTTCGAGCTTCGCCGTGACTGCAATGGAACTCCGCCAGAGCTGAAATGGAGCGCCGTCGGGATGCAATGGAGGGTCGCCGGGGGTCGTCGGAGCTTCGGCGCGGCTGCAATGGAGCGTCGGCGCGGTCGTTCGAGCTTTGCCGCGGTTGCAATGGAGCTCCACTAGAGCTGCAATGGAGCGTCGCCGGGACTGCAATGCAGCTTCGCCGGCGTCGACGGTGCTTCCATGGAGCTGCACTGGAGCTCCGTCGGGGTGTCGTCACTCGTCACTGCTGCGTTGAAGCTTTTTTTTTTTGCAGCTGTCGGTGCTACCATGGTGAGTATCGGCGCTGCGATGCAGCGGGACGCCGGCGACTCTTTTGGAGCTATGAAGCAGCATCTCCGGCGGCTCCGGTGCTGAGAGGTCGCCGGCGCCGTTGCCAATCCGTTGTTTTTGCTGCGCAAACCATGTGTTCGAGGAGGCGCGGTGTGGATTTGACAAGGGGCCGCTGCACCTTCATCACTGCAGAGAAGGACGCGGTATGAATCGGGGACAGACTGCTGCCATCGAACATCACAGGCGCCAGATCGGACGGCTGGCTAGCCGGATGATTTCCTGGGAAATCATCCGGCTCATTTATAGCAGCTGCTCAAAAAAAATGTTTACAATGGGTCATTTCTTACAGCCTGTTTGGTAAACACTTGGGTAAGGGAATAAAAGTTTGCACAAGGGTGTTTATGAAAGGATTAGGCACGGGAAGTAGATTTTTACTCCCATTTCCTTGTTTGGCATATGATGGGAATTGACGTGGGATAAAACTCTCCTCACGAATTAACAGGGTACCGCCGGGAAAGATATCAATGGGAATTGGCTTCCCCAACTCCGAGTCCCCTTCCCACTTAAACTCTCATTCCCTCTAATCAAACAGTGGATTTTTAATCTCCTTACCCCTCAACTCCCATTCCCCATCTCTAATTCCCCTGAACCAAACACGCTGTAATCTTATTTTCAATAACTAATTATTTCTAAAAACATGATGAGACATATTATGCTAAGAGATCATCTCTTGTCTTCTCTTAAATAAGAGAAGACAAGTCTTTTCTTACGAGTTCTCTCTTCTTCATCTTATAATTTATCCTAGTAGTGTCAAGAGCACTTTTCCGAAAGATGCCTCCTTCGATATCGATATTATTACGTGTAGATTGGAGTTGTGATGCAACCCGTACGCGTAGAAAACGGGTAGATTGGAGTTGTGATGCAATCCGGAGATTTCAACCATCGATTAACCAGATACCATCAGCCATCAGCACTCCGATGACTACTATGACTACCAACTCGGATCTCAAGACCGAGTCGATTCCCACCCACTCCATCGATCTGCATATATCACGTCTCCTCCATCAGCCCGTTTCCGCCTGTTTTACAAGGAATAGCCGTCCTTGATGGCCCTTGCTGCGGCGGCGCAGCCGCTGCTAGTACCCGACGACATCCTGGCATGCGTCCTCGGCCACCTCGCGCCGCGCAGCCTCGCCGCGTGCCGTTGCGTCTGCAAAAGCTGGCGCGCTGTCATCGACGACCGCCGCCTGCTGCGGGCAGACCTCCTCCCGCTCTCGCTCCATGGGATCTTCTTCATGGAGCAGCTCAATCCGACTCCCCCGAAATTCTTCGGAAGTCCGTTGATACAGCGCAAGATCTCCGCAGGCTTGACTACTTGGACACGGACTTCGCCGGTCATTTGTCTATCAAGGATCACTGTAACGGCCTTCTCTTGCTCTGGGATCAAGTCGTCGTTAATCCGGCGACACGGCAATGGGTGCGTCGGGATGGAGGACTTAGG
The DNA here is from genome assembly GCF_018294505.1 of Triticum aestivum. Classification (NCBI taxonomy): domain Eukaryota; kingdom Viridiplantae; phylum Streptophyta; class Magnoliopsida; order Poales; family Poaceae; genus Triticum; species Triticum aestivum. The sequence continues at coordinate 687,764,775 of NC_057800.1, read as the reverse complement.
CGTCGACATGTGCCTAGCTTTTGACCCCACCGTCTCGACGCACTATGAGGTGCTTCTCCTTCCTTACGTTCCTCGCATGCTTGAGCACGACAATGTTCGCCAAGGAATCGGCATGGCCGCCCTCTCCGTATGCAATACGTGTCTTCTCTTCAAGGACATGGCAATGGGAGGAGAAGTTGTTGGTCCAGAGAGGGGAGGCTGCTGGGACCATCGCCGACATGCAGTCAGATTGGCAGCCAGAGCATCGCTACACCGTCTACTGGCAAGGAGCGCTTTATGTCATTATGTGCATTGTCAAAATGACTTTATCATGCGGTATCCACTCACCACCTTAAACATGCATGCTCACTTAATTTTGGTTTTTGCTTTGCTGAAACTCATTGTATTATCTATCATAATATGTTCTCTTTTCCACTTGGTAATTGCAGCATAACCTTATCCCATGGAGAGTATGAAGTGATCAAATCGCCAACAGGCAGTAAAACCAAGCGTGCTGATCTTTATCTAGGGAAATCAAAGAAGGGGGTTTATTGTGCTTTAGTTCGTAATTGCAGGTCATACCGACTTCGGGTTTGGTTGCTTACCGAAGTATGTGGTAAAATGAAGTGGCGAGTGAAGATTGACATAAGCCTTTTGTCGGTGGTAGCAAAATTTTCTTGGATCTCCCGTGTTGAAAACTCTGGGCCGTGGATCTTTCATGAAGGGAATTGCAATAGAGATGGTGAAGAAGCACTAGTGGAAGATAAACTTGAATGGGACTTTGACAAGGCTACTGTTCTTGAGGGCGTAGATAATGCTGAAAGTGAGTATATGCATGGAGATATTTATTTCCTTGGGTTCCATCCATACAAAGAGATTGCCTTCTTGTGGGTATCAAGAACAAGAGTGGTTGCTTATCATTTATGTAGCTCGAATGTTCAAGATTTGGACGAGTTATGTCTACAAAGTGTAGGAGATTCTTTTCCATACGCACCATGTTGGACAGGAGAGTTATTTGAAAATAATTGATTGTGTGTACCCAACATCCAGGGCTATGTTTTAAATCTCATATGAATTGTAACTTATATTTGTGAATGCGGGTTCTTACAAGACATAAAAAAGGTGGATTGCAACATATCTTATCTATATTTCCTTTACATGTGTCTTCCTTTTTTTATCCATGAGATTGATACAAATTCCAGCCGAAGTCTAAGGTTATGATTGGTTCCCTGCTTCCCTCCCCCACCCCACCCCCCTCCACCCCTCTCAGATGGGCTTTGTGGATGCAATTTTAGGGTAGTTTGATTAGGTGGGCTGCATCGAAATCCTAGACCACACGAACTTCAATGCAACATGGGGAAACGGCCAAATCAACAGTTTCCACTCAACCAAACTCATCTCGTGCGGGAAGGGGAACACGATGTCGACTCATGCAGATGTCGGTGGGTTCCATCTTGATTACTTCAAGGTCCCAACGAATGTGGCCCGTTGATTGACTGTTTGGGGGTCCTCGGCCCAGCCCATCTCTAGGAGCCGACGTGGCTAGCACCTCCCTATGTAGGACACCATCTTAAAGCACCATGGGGAAAAGCCGAATCGACAGATCCACTTAGCCAGACTCATCTCGTGTAGGAAGGGGAACGCGACGTCTAGCTCATGCGGACAGGAGATGTGTGAGGTCGTGCGCGTGCCAAAAAAATTGATGGGAGTAATTTGGTCACCCCTCGCCAATTTGTCACCCAATTTAGCTCAACTCGTCTTGCCGTCCAAACTCCCCCCCCCCCCAATTTGAGATCTTTGTCACACGACACTTCTTCACCGATGACCAGGTAAGCAGCGTCGTCTTCTCTGGTCGGCGGTGATCGGTGGCGGCAATCTTTCTTCCTCCTCTTCTTTGAGTTGTTCCCTACCTCCTCCCCGCTACTCCGATAGTTGTAGGTAGCATCACTTCCTACTCCACCCGCCAAAAAAACATCACTTCCTACTCATTGTAGCTTAGATTTGTGAGCATGTGATATATTAGAGTAGATACACATGTACTATGGTAGGTTATGCAAGTGTTCTTCATGACGTTGTATATAGATGTGGTAGATCAGATTCTAGTGGTGCTGTTTTGGTAGTTTGGTAGGTTAAGCTTAATAGCTGTTGGAGCTAACACTGATAGAAAAAGGGCCTGTTGTCCCGGTTTGTAAGGGCCTTTTGTTCCGGTTCTGGAACCGGGACTAAAGGGTCGGTACTAATGCCTTGTCCCTTTAGTCCCGGTTCAATTCAGAACCGGGACAGATGGGCCTCCACATGGCCTGTGCGCGGAGCCCAGGCAGGAGACCCTTTGGTCCCGGTTGGTGGCACCAACCGGGACCAATAGGCATCCACGCGTCAGCATTTCTGTGGCTGGGGTTTTTGTTTTTTTTTTGAAAGGGGGGGGGGGTTTGGGGGTTTTGAGGGTTAATTTAGGTGTTTCATATATTGTGTTAGCTAGCTATAATTAATAGAGAGAAGTGTCCTCTCTTATGTCCGTGCTTGGTCGACGCTACGTACTATACATACGTATAGAGAGGACTAGACACGCTAGCTAGCTAGTAAGCAAACAAAGGAAACAGAAGATCGTCATGAACATATATGCATACAGAGAGAAGTGATATCGACCACCTCTCCTTCTCCGAGAGATTGGTCGAACAACAAGTTCTCGTATATCTATCCGACGCTACCGGCTACATATATACAATAATTATCTCTTACAAATATAATCATATGACTCAGGGTCCACATAGAATTCTCCGTCTTCAGGGATCACGTGGTCAAGAAAGAATGCCCCCAATTCCTCCTGAATTGCTCGCATGCGAGCTGGTGCTAGGAGTTCATCCCGCTTCCGAAACATCTAATTTAAAGAAGGGGGTCAATACATATATATATGAATGAATGAAACTCAACACAAATGATGGTAATAAAATAAAATTGTGAATATTGTTATTTACGTACTTCATATTGTTCGTCAGTGTAGCCCCGCTCACAGGTCGTGTGGCGGATGGACTCGCAAATGTAGTATCCACAGAAATCATTCCCTTGTTCCTGCCACAACCACTTTACAAGAAATAGAGGTCAATCAAACTGATAAGTAAGAATGCCAAATGGTATTGATGAAACTAGCGCTTGAATGACTAGTAGATGCGCAAAGAAAACAATTACTTGATATATCAGGAAATGAACAAAGTTGCTGATACGGTGGATAATGATCGATTTAACTTACTTCTCGAGTATTTGAGTCATGTCTGCATAGTCCTGGGGATATTTTCGTCTTGAGTCTAAGACGGTTACTAGTCCCTGCTCAAGCTTAATCTCTAGGAGAATATAGTGGAAACTGCACACATATGCATAACTCATCAATTACATTACTATAACCTTGACTAATATATAAGGGGAACCGAATACGCACAAGACAGTAACACTCACTTGAAGTTGTAAGGAAAGAGTATTATATCTTTGTTTTCATTTATTACCAACGATCGTAGCAAGTTGGCCTCGGTAGCTGCGGCATGAAATTTAACCTGAGTTGCATCTATGAGATATGTGTTAATGAACCCAATATCACCGACTTGTCTTTTCTTCAATTCGGCGATCTTCAATCTGCATAATATAGTGAGGATGATTATAAATACATGCAATGAAAGAGCTGAGCTATATAGAGAGACTTAATGACAAAAGTAGTACTACTTACAGACAGTAGCAGGCGACCGTTGTTTTATCGAGGGCCAATTGATTGAAAAACTGATAGAACTCCTCAAATGGAACAGGCAACAGTTCAATTCCAACGAGGTCATGCTCCTTTTTAACTTTCACATACAAAGTACTCCTCCCCCCAGAGTCTCTACAGATTTTCAAGTACCAATCATGCAATCTTTGCATCATCGTTGATAGAGATCTTTCATCTTTGACGAGAGGCTTCCCGTACTCGTATCTTTGTATCTGCACCTCCATGGGTTCATAATGTACATCGTCGGGCAGGTAATCTGCAAGATTGCTATAACCGGGCACCATCCTCGGATCATTAGCGACGTTGTGGCTAGGCACCTTGAGTGGGGGGCACGATTGCTTCGCTTGTTCGCCGAGCTGGGCAATTTGTTTCCCAGCTTGTCGTTCTTTCAGCCTTTGATCACTGACAGTACTTCCCGACTGCTCCGCTTCGGCAAATTCCTTTCCAATAATGCGCTCATAGTTTCCTTTCGGCGGAGACTTGGGTGGTTTTGTCAGGGCAGCCAGACTGCGCTTCGCTTTCACCGGATCTACCTTCTCCTCCGGAAGTGGATGTCTCTTTGCTTTCAACCCTTGAAACCAGTCATCCACTTCGGTTCGCGCGATCTCGGCGTTCTCCTCCGGGGTCCTCTCGTATGGTAACTTCTCTGGAGTCTTCAGAGAAGGACCGAATCTGTATGTCCTCCCACCTCTGGCTGTACTGCTAAACGCCGGCCGAGCAGACGGAGCGGTTGTCTTCTTTACTTGCTTACGAGGCGGAGGAGAAGGACTACGACGCGCCAGAGCAGCCGGAGCGGCAGCAGATCTCTTCCGCCCTTGCTGACGAGGCGGAGAAGGAGGAGGCTGGCTGCTCGGGCGCGTCGGCGCAGGCGGAGAAGGAGGCAGAGTGCCGCCACGCGCTGGAGAAGGAGCCGGTCGAGTGCCCTGGTCGTCACTCGCCAGAGGAGGAGGTGGTGGAGGAGGCGGAGTGCCCTGACTCGCCGGAGGAGGAGGCGGAGTGCCCTGACTTGCCGGAGGAGGAGGAGGAGGCGGAGGCGTCCAGTTCAGAAGGTTGATGAGCTCCTTCCGCCATAGGCATGGAGTCTTCGGAGTAGACCCCAGCCTAGTCTCCCCTTCACCGGTAGGGTGGTCAAGCTGGAGGTCCTCAAATCCCTCCGTTATTTCATCCACCATCACCCTAGCATATCCTTCTGGAATCGGTCGGCAGTGAAAGGTTGCGCCAGGTTCAGTAGGATAAACAGAGCCAACAGCCGCCTTGACCTTCAAATTCATCCATTGCGTCATAAGGTGGCAATTTTGAGATTCCGTGATAGCATCCACGGGATAGCTGGCAGGAGCCGTCAAGGCATGCTCCGGCTGAAGCAGCTCGGTGGAAGCCACGCTGCTTCTCTGCTGAGATGGCGGGGTAGCTTCGGGGGAAGCTTCGGCAGTACGTTTGCTGCGATTTACTTCTCGTTCCTCTATTGCTTGTACCCTTGCTTGCAGCGCCTGCATTTGGGTCTGCTGCACTTTTTTCCTCCTCTCATGGGATTTGTAACCGCCAGCGTCCGGAAACCCAACCTTCCACAGAATGGAGCCTGGCGTGCCTCGTGTCCATCCAGGGTGCTCAGGATTCCCGAGGGCCATTGTGAGCTTGTCGTTCTCTCTGTCTGGAAAGAACGTCCCTTGCTGCGCTGCTTCGATATACTGCTGAAGCTTCCTGACTGGTACGATTGGTACCAGATTGGAATTCATTCTCGGAACTCTCCTCTAGAGAATGGCCTGGCTAAAGAGAGTGATAGATCCATCGTGTCATGTGGAAACTAAAGCTAGGCGCCGCTATTCGTCCTCAGCCCCGAAGAACCAAGTCCGGCAACGGTCTGGCCAGTTAATTGTCTCTGGTTCGATCCCTTTATCAATCAGATCATTCTCAGTCTTGGCCCACTTAGGCCGGGCTACGACATAGCCACCTGACCCCGTGCGATGTTGATGCTTCTGTAGGGTTAAGTAGTAATTTCAAAAAAATTCCTACGCTGACGCAAGATCATGGTGATGCATAGCAACGAGAGGGGAGAGTATGATCTACGTACCCTTATAGATCGACAACGGAAGCGTTTGGTTGATGTAGTCGTACGTCTCCACGGCCTGACTGATCAAGCACCGAAACTACGGCACCTCTGAGTTCTAGCACACGTTCAGCTCGATGACGATCCCCGGACTCCGATCCAGCAAAGTGTCGGGGAAGAGTTCCGTCAGCACGACGGCGTGGTGACGATCTTGATGTACTACCGTCGCAGGGCTTCGCCTAAGCACCGCTACAATATTATCGAGGACTATGGTGGAAGGGGGCACCGCACACGGCTAAGAATATGATCACGTGGATCAACTTGTGTTCATGGGGTGCCCCTTGCCTCAGTATATAAAGGATGGAGGAGGAGGAGGCCGGCCAAGGCAATTGGTGCGGCTAGGATGTGGAGTCCTACTAGGACTCCAAGTCCTAGTAGGAGTCCACCAAGAGGGGAGGAAGGGAGAAGGAAGTAGAGGAGAAGGAAAGGTGGCCGGCCCCCTTTTCCCTAGTCCAATTCGGACTAGAGGGGAGGGGGGCGCAGCAGCCCCTTGGCCCTTTTTCCTCTTCCCACTAAAGCCCATCAAGGCCCATTGCTTCTCCCGTAACTACCCGGTACTTCCGAAAAATACCCGAATCACTCGGAACCTTTCCGATGTCCGAATATAGTCGTCCAATATATCGATCTTTACGTCTCGACCATTTCGAGACTCCTCGTCATGTCCCCGATCTCATCCGGGACTCCGAACTCCTTCGGTACATCAAAACTCATAAACTCATAATATAACTGTCATCGAAACCTTAAGCGTGCGGACCCTACGGGTTCGAGAACAATGTAGACATGACCGAGACACGTCTCCGGTCAATAACCAATAGCGGGACCTGGATGCCCATATTGGCTCCTACATATTCTACGAAGATCTTTATCGGTCAGACCGCATAACAACATACGTTGTTCCCTTTGTCATCGGTATGTTACTTGCCCGAGATTCGATCGTCGGTATCTCAATACCTAGTTCAATCTCGTTACCGGCAAGTCTCTTTACTCGTTCCGTAATACATCATCCCGCAACTAACTCATTAGTTGCAATGCTTGCAAGGCTTCAGTGATGTGTATTACCGAGAGGGCCCAGAGATACCTCTCCGACAATCGGAGTGACAAATCCTAATCTCGAAATACGCCAACCCAACATGTACCTTTGGAGACACCTGTAGAGCACCTTTATAATCACCCAGTTACGTTGTGACGTTTGGTAGCACACAAAGTGTTCCTCCGGCAAACGGGAGTTGCATAATCTCATAGTCATAGGAACATGTATAAGTCATGAAGAAAGCAATAGCAACATACTAAACGATCGGGTGCTAAGCTAATGGAATGGGTCATGTCAATCAGATCATTCAACTAATGATGTGATCCCGTTAATCAAATAACAACTCTTTGTCCATGGTTAGGAAACATAACCATCTTTGATTAACGAGCTAGTCAAGTAGAGGCATACTAGTGACACTCTGTTTGTCTATGTATTCACACATGTATTATGTTTCCGGTTAATACAATTCTAGCATGAATAATAAACATTTATCATGATATAAGGAAATAAATAATAACTTTATTAGTGCCTCTAGGGCATATTTCCTTCAGTCTCCCACTTGCACTAGAGTCAATAATCTAGATCACATCGCCATGTGATTTAACATCAATAGTTCACATCTTTATGTGATTGGTTCACATCTCCATGTGACTAACACCCAAAGGGTTTACTAGATTCAATAATCTAGTTCATATCGCTATGTGATTAAGACCCAAAAAGTGATCATGTTTTGCTTGTGAGAGAAGTTTTAGTCAACGGGTCTGCCACATTCAGATCCGCATGTATTTTGCAAATTTCTATGTCAACAATGCTCTGCAAGGAGCTACTTTTAGCTAATTGCTCCCACTTTCAATATGTATCCAGATTGAGACTTAGAGTCATCTGGATCAGTGTCAAAACTTGCATCGAACCCTTTACGACGAACCTTTTGTCACCTCCGTAATCGAGAAACATATCCTTATTCCAGTAAGGATAATTTTGACCGCTGTCCATTGATCTACTCCTAGATCACTATTGTACTCCCTTTCTTAACTCAGTGTATGGTATACAATAGATCTGGTACACAGCATGGCATACTTTATAGAACCTATGACTGAGGCATAGGGAATGACTTTCATTCTCTTTCTATCTTCTGCCGTGGTCGGGCTTTGAGTCTTACTCAACTTCACACCTTGTAACACAGGCAAGAACTCTTTCTTTGACTGCTCCATTTTGAACTACTTCAAAATCTTGTCAAGGTTTGTACTTATTGAAAAAACTTATCAAGCGTCTTGATCTATCTCTATAGATCTTGATGCTCAATATGTAAGCAGCTTCACCGAGGTCTTTCTTTGAAAAACTCCTTTCAAACACTCCTTTATGCTTTGCAGAATAATTCTACATTATTTCTGATCAACAATATGTCATTCACATATACTTATCAGAAATGCTGTAGTGCTCCCACTCACTTTCTTGTAAATACAGGCTTCACCGCAAGTCTGTATAAAACTATATGCTTTGATCAACTTATCAAAGCGTATATTCCAACTCCGAGATGCTTACACCAGTCCATAGATGGATCGCTGGAGTTTGCATATTTTGTTAACACCTTTAGGATTGACAAAAACTTCTGGTTGCATCATATACAACTCTTCTTTAAGAAATCCATTAAGGATTGCAGTTTTGTTATCCATTTGCCAGATTTCATAAAATGCGGCAATTGCTAACATGATTCGGACAGATTTAAGCATAGATACGAGTGAGAAACTCTCATCGTAGTCAACACCTTGAACTTGTCGAAAACCTTTTGCGACAATTCTAGCTTTGTAGATAGTAACACTACTATCAGCGTCCGTCTTCCTCTTGAAGATCCATTTATTCTCAATTGCTTGCCGATCATCAGGCAAGTCAACCAAAGTCCATACTTTGTTCTCATACATGGATCCCATCTCAGATTTCATGGCCTCAAGCCATTTTGCGGAATCTGGGCTCATCATCGCTTCCTCATAGTTCGCAAGTTCGTCATGGTCTAGTAACATGACTTCCAGAACAGGATTACAGTACCACTCTGGTGCGGATCTCACTCTGGTTTACCTGCGAGATTCGGTAGTAACTTGATCTGAAGTTACATGATCATCATCATTAGCTTCCTCACTAATTGGTGTAGTAGTCACCGGAACAGATTTCTGTGATGAACTACTTACCAATAAGGGAGAAGGTACAATTACCTTATCAACTTTTTTACTTTCCTCCCACTCACTTCTTTCGAGAGAAACTCCTTCTCTAGTAAGTTTCCGAATTTAGCAACAAAAGTCTTGCCTTCGGATCTGTGATAGAAGGTGTATCCAATAGTTTCCTTTGGATATCCTATGAAGATTTACTTCTCCGATTTGGGTTCGAGCTTATCATGTTGAAACTTTTTCACATAAGCATCGTAGTCCCAAACTTTAAGAAACGACAGCTTAGGTTTCTTGCCAAACCATAGTTCATATGGTGTCGTCTCAACGGATTTAGATGGTGCCCTATTTAACGTGAATGCAGCTGTCTCTAATGCATAACCCCAAAACGATAGTGGTAGATCGGTAAGAGACATCATAGATTGCACTATATCCAATAAAGTACGGTTATGACGTTCGGACACACCATTATGCTATGGTGTTCCATGTGGCATGAGTTTGTGAAACTATTCCACATTGTTTTAATTGAAGACCAAACTCGTAACTCAAATATTTGTCTCCGCGATCAGATCGTAGAAACTTTATTTTCTTGTCACGATGATTTTCCACTTCACTCTGAAATTCTTTGAACTTTTCAAATGTTTCAGACTTATGTTTCATCAAGTAGATATACCCATATCTGCTCAAATCATCTGTGAAGTTCAGAAAATAACGATACTTGCCGTGAGCCTTAACACTCATCGGACCGCATACATCAGTATGTATTATTTCCAATAAGTCAGTTGCTCGCTCCGGAGAACGGAGTCTTAGTCATCTTGCCCATGAGGCATGGTTCGCAAGCATCAAGTGATTCATAATCAAGTGATTCCAAAATCCCATCAGCATGGAGTTTCTTCATGCGCTTTACACCAATATGACCTAAACGGCAGTGCTACAAATAAGTTGCACTATCATTATTAACTTTGCATCTTTTGGTTTCAATATTATGATTATGTGTATCACTATGATCGAGATCCAACGAACTATTTTCATTGGGTGTGTAACCATATAAGGTTTTATTCATGTAAACAGAACAACAATTTATTCTCTTACTTAAATGAATAACCGTATTACAATAAACATGATCAAATCATATTCATGCTTAACGCAAACACCAAATAACACTTATTCAGGTTCAACACTAATCCCGAAAGTATAGGGAGTGTGCGATGATGATCATATCAATCTTGGAACCACTTCCAACACACATCGTCACTTCACCCTTAACTAGTCTCTGTTTATTCTGCAACTCCCGTTTCGAGTTACTAATCTTAGCAACTGAACTAGTATCAAATACTGAGGGGTTGCTATAAACACTAGTAAAGTACACATCAATAACATGTATATCAAATATACTTATGTTCACTTTGCCATCCTTCTTATCTGCCAATCACTTGGGGTAGTTCCGCTTCCAGTGACCAGTCCCTTTGCAGTAGAAACACTTAGTCTCAGGCTTAGGACCAGACTTGGGCTTCTTCACTTGAGCAGCAACTTGCTTGCTGTTCTTCTTGAAGTTCCCCTTCTTCCCTCTGCCCTTTTCTTGAAACTAGTGGTCTTGTCTACCATCAACAATTGATGTTTTTCTCGATTTCTACCTTCGTCAATTTCCGCATTACGAAGAGCTTGGGAATCGTTTCCGTTATCCCTTGCATATCATAGTTCATCACGAAGTTCTACTAACTTGGTGATGGTGACTAGAGAATTCTGTCAATCACTATCTTATCTGGAAGATTAACTCCCACTTGATTCAAGCGATTGTAGTACTCAGACAATCTGGGCACATGCTCACTAGTTGAGCGATTCTCCTCCATCTTTTAGCTATAGAACTTGTTGGAGACTTCATATCTCTCAACTCGGGTATTTGCTTGAAATATTAACTTCAACTCCTGGAACATCTCATATGTTCCATGACGTTCAAAACGTCTTTGAAGTCCCGATTCTAAGCCATTAAGCATGGTGCACTAAACTATCAAGTAGTCATCATATTGAGCTAGCCAAACGTTCATAACGTCTGCATCTGCTCCTGCAATAGGTCCGTCACCTAGCGGTGCATCAAGGACATAATTCTTCTGTGCAGCAATGAGGATAAACCTCAGATCACGGATCCAATCCGCATCATTGCTACTAACATCTTTCAACACAATTTTCTCTAGGAACATATCAAAATAAACACAGGGAAGCAACAACGCGAGCTATTGATCTACAACATAATTTGCAAAATACTACCAGGACTAAGTTCATGATAAATTTAAGTTCAATTAATCATATTACTTAAGAACTCCCACTTAGATAGACATCCCTCTAATCCTCTAAGTGATTACGTGATCCAAATCAACTAAACCATGTCCGATCATCACGTGAGATGGAGTAGTTTCATTGGTGAACATCACTATGTTGATCATATCTACTATATGATTCACGCTCGACCTTTCGGTCTCCGTGTTCCGAGGCCATATCTGTATATGCTTGGCTCGTCAAGTATAACCTGAGTATTCCGCGTGTGCAACTGTTTTGCACCCGTTGTATTTGAACGTAGAGCCTATCACACCCGATCATCACGTGGTGTCTCAGCACGAAGAACTTTCGCAACGGTGCATACTCAGGGAGAACACTTCTTGATAATTAGTGAGAGATCATCTTATAATGCTACCATCAATCAAAGCAAGATAAGATGCATAAAAGATAAACATCACATGCAATCAATATAAGTGATATGATATGGCCATCATCATCTTGTGCTTGTGATCTCCATCTCCGAAGCACCGTCGTGATCACCATCGTCACCGGCGCGACACCTTGATCTCCATCGTAGCATCGTTGTCGTCTCGCCAATCTTATGCTTCCACGACTATCGCTACCGCTTAGTGATAAAGTAAAGCATTACAGCGCGATTGCATTGCATACAATAAAGCGACAACCATATGGCTCCTGCCAGTTGCCGATAACTCGGTTACAAAACATGATCATCTCATACAATAAAATTTAGCATCATGTCTTGACCATATCACATCACAACATGCCCTGCAAAAACAAGTTAGACGTCCTCTACTTTGTTGTTGCATGTTTTACGTGGCTGCTACGGGCTTAAGCAAGAACCAATCTTACCTATGCATCAAAACCACAACGATAGTTTGTCAAGTTGGTGTTGTTTTAACCTTCACAAGGACCGGGCATAGCCACACTTGGTTCAACTAAAGTTGGAGAAACTGTCACCCGCAAGCCAGCTATGTGCAAAGCACGTCGGGAGAACCGGTCTCGCGTAAGCGTACGCGTAATGTCGGTCCGGGCCGCTTCGTCCAACAATACCGCCGAACCAAAGTATGACATGCTAGTAAGCAGTATGACTTATATCGCCCACAACTCACTTGTGTTCTACTCGTGCATATAATATCAACACATAAAACCTAGGCTCGGATGCCACTGTTGGGTTACCTAGTAATTTCAAAAAAATTCCTACGCTCACGCAAGATCATGGTGATGCATAGCAACGAGAGGGGAGAGTATGATCTACGTACCCTTGTAGATCGACAACGGAAGCGTTTGGTTGATGTAGTCGTACGTCTCCACGGCCCGACCGATCAAGCACCAAAACTATGGCACCTCCGAGTTCTAGCACATGTTCAGCTCGATGACGATCCCCGGACTCCGATCCAGCAAAGTGTCGGGGAAGAGTTCCGTCAGCACGACGGCGTGGTGACGATCTTGATGTACTACTGTCGCAGGGCTTCGCCTAAGCACCACTACAATATTATCGAGGACTATGGTGGAAGGGGGCACCGCACATGGCTAAGAATATGATCATGTGGATCAACTTGTGTTCATGGGGTGCCCCTTGCCTCAGTATATAAAGGATGGAGGAGGAGGAGGCCGGCCAAGGAAATTGGTGCGGCCAGGATGTGGAGTCCTACTAGGACTCCAAGTCCTAGTAGGAGTCCACCAAGAGGGGAGGAAGGGAGAAGGAAGTAGAGGAGAAGGAAAGGTGGCCGGCCCCCTTTTCCCTAGTCCAATTCGGACTAGAGGGGAGGGGGGCGCAGCAGCCCCTTGGCCCTTTTTCCTCTTCCCACTAAAGCCCATCAAGGCCCATTGCTTCTCCCGTAACTACCCGGTACACCGAAAAATACCCGAATCACTCGAAACCTTTCCGATGTCCGAATATAGTCGTCCAATATATCGATCTTTACATGTCAACCAATTCGAGACTCCTCGTCATGTCCCCGATCTCATCCGGGACTCCGAACTCCTTCGGTACATCAAAACTCATAAACTCATAATATAACTGTCATCGAAACCTTAAGCGTGCGGACCCTACGGGTTCGAGAACAATGTAGACATGACCGAGACACGTCTCCGGTCAATAACCAATAGCGGGACCTGGATGCCCATATTGGCTCCTACATATTCTACGAAGATCTTTATCGGTCAGACCGCATAACAACATACGTTGTTCCCTTTGTCATCGGTATGTTACTTGCCCGAGATTCGATCGTCGGTATCTCAATACCTAGTTCAATCTCGTTACCGGCAAGTCTCTTTACTCGTTCCGTAATACATCATCCCGCAACTAACTCATTAGTTGCAATGCTTGCAAGGCTTCAGTGATGTGTATTACCGAGAGGGCCCAGAGATACCTCTCCGACAATCGGAGTGACAAATCCTAATCTCGAAATACGCCAACCCAACATGTACCTTTGGAGACACCTGTAGAGCACCTTTATAATCACCCAGTTACGTTGTGACGTTTGGTAGCACACAAAGTGTTCCTCCGGCAAACGGGAGTTGCATAATCTCATAGTCATAGGAACATGTATAAGTCATGAAGAAAGCAATAGCAACATACTAAACGATCGGGTGCTAAGCTAATGGAATGGGTCATGTCAATCAGATCATTCAACTAATGATGTGATCCCATTAATCAATTAACAACTCTTTGTCCATGGTTAGGAAACATAACCATCTTTGATTAACGAGCTAGCCAAGTAGAAGCATACTAGTGACACTCTGTTTGTCTATGTATTCACACATCTATTATGTTTCTGGTTAGTACAATTCTAGCATGAATAATAAACATTTATCATGATATAAGGAAATAAATAATAACTTTATTATTGCCTCTAGGGCATATTTCCTTCAGCTTCTTCTTCGCAGCATTTTGCTTGTTTGTCGCCGACATCTTCTTACTCTTTTCCGATGTCTTGTGGGCCACAAATGCGAGCCAGTGATCTCTGATCTTCTCATATCTGCCCTTGAATTTTGGTGTCTCATTATTTTCGACAAACTTATTCAGCTCTTTCTTCCACCTCCTGAATAGTTCTGCCATCCTCTTAAGAGCAAAAGACTTGATTAATTGCTCTTTAACTGGGTTCTCTGGATTATCCTCTGGCGGTAGGGTGAAATTTGACTTCAGGTCAGTCCAAAGATCATTTTTCTGCATATCATTGACATAAGACACCTCAGGGTCTTCTGTAGCCAGCTTAAACCATTGCTGGATGCTGATCGGGATCTTGTCCCTAACCAGAACCCTGCACTGAGCAACAAATGCGTTCTTTGTTCGGATGGGTTCAATCGGTTGGCCGTCGGGCTCGATTGCTATGATCTCAAACCTTTCATCCGAGCTCAACTTTTTCTTCGGGCCTCGTCTCTTTACCGAAGTTGTGCTCGATCCGGAGGGCTAGAAAAAAGAACAAAGACTTAATTAATATGTGTACATACCAAAACAATGAATGCATCAATTAGCTAGTCAGCACAGGCTTAACTAATATATATACCTGGCCGGACTCGGTTCGGTCACCGGAGCCGTCATCACGGTCTTCTTCTTGCACCGGCATTGGGTCACCGGAGCCGTCCGCATGTTCTTCTTCTTGCACCGGCATTAGGTCACCATAGCCAGCTTCTTCATCCTCTCCTTCCAGACCATCGGTGTCATTGAGAAACAATGACACGGCATCACTTCCTTCTGCGATTATGTCCCTCAACAATGCTTCTTTTGCTTCGTCTCGGGCGGTGTCCATAGTTTCTACAAATATTTACAACATGAAAATTATTATTCAAACATGACAGATGAATATATTAGTGGAAAACGTAGAACTAGCTACCTAATCATAGTAAGGAATCATATATATTAATTAGTGGCCTTGACGCTGCTTCTCTAGGGTTTGGGGTGGTCTCGACAATGCTTCAAGGGTTTGGGGTGGCCTCGAGAATGCTTCAAGGAGGGGGTAATATCGACGCCCCCCCCCCCACGTGTTGAAGCTATCGGGAGGGGGTATATCGACAACGACGACACTACATCTATGTCCCTCGACGACCCTCGTTCCCGATAAAAAAAAGAGGAAGAAGAAGAAAAAAAGAGGAGAAGAAAGAATAGAGGAGTAAGAACTCCTCTATTCTTTCTTCTCCTCTTTTTTTTTTCTTCTTCCTCTTCTTTTTTTATCCTCTTCTTCCTCTCATGTTCGAGAGGATCGCCGAGGGGTCGGGAGGTTGCCTAGTGTCAAAGGATTCAACAAAACCATGCCTTCATCATTAGGCGAAAGTAACAGGTGCATGATGGTACGAAGCTCTCCAAAGTTATTTTGGAACAGAGTCCTAGATAGGATAATTCGCTTTTTGGTACAAAGTTCAGCAAGAATCTTCCAAATATCGTTATTTGGAAGGCCTTTGCTGAAATTCATACAAAAAGGCAAATTATCCTATCCGGGACACGATTCCAAAATAACTTTGGAGGACTTCGTCATGCCCTAGTTACTTCCGGCTAATGATGAAGCCATGGATTTCTTCAATACTTTGACACTAGGAAACCTCTCATATATATCCATCTATAGCCACATACATATATAAATGGAAAAAATGCTATGAACAAAAATACATATATACTTGGTAAATATTCTATGAAACATCGTTTCTCATATATATCAATGCATACATCCATGGATCATCATTGCTCATATATCCATAGTCATATATAAAAACTTTCTGCCTATGAACAAAAAACTTTCTATGAACAAAAAACTTTGTATGAACAAAAAAACATTTTTGACATATTTAGCACATTCTAAATTTTCCTAACTCTTTTACAACCACAAAAATTACTCCAACTTCATGACAGTACCCACACTCCATTTCACCAAAAACTTTCTGATCCATAGTTTAAATTTTTTAAATTTCATTCAAATGAAATTTGAACCAGATTCAAATTCCTTGCTGAAAACCTATTCTAAACCAATCAAAAAATTCTGAAATTTTGTCATCACCTTTGTCTTGCATCAGTACCTCACCACAAAAATATCATAAATCCTAAAAATGCCCAAAGCCATCTAGCATTTGATCAAACACCCTCTATATGCAATGTTCATATCTGTAAAAAAATCAGAAATTTCAGAAAAGTTTGCTGCTGCTCCACTCCTTCTCCTCTCCTCTCCTTCTCCTCTCCTTCTGCTCTTCAATGCTTCGGGGCCGGCGGCGACCATGGAGCAGGGGCAGAGAGCAAGGGCCGCACTCGATCGGGACCATGGGAAAGGGGGGGCTCACTTCGAGGGGGCGGCGATGGCAGGAGTCTGGCGACGAGGACGGCGGGCTCGGGGCGCCACGCGGTGACGGGGACGGCACGCGGCCGGCGACAGGGACGAGGAGGGGTGGGCTCGGGAAGGCACGCAGCGACGGGGACGACAAGGACGGCGGGCTCGGGGATGTCGGCGATGAGGACGGCACGGGCTCGTGGAGGCGACGACGTTGGCAGCGGCGGCGTAGACGGCAAGGTGGAGCAGCCTGACAGCGTCGTCGGCGGGGGAGGGGGGAACTGGCGATGCAAACTAAAAATTTTCACAAGTGTTTGTTATATAGTCCAAGCTTTAGTCCCGGTTCGTGGCACCAACTGTGACCAATGCCCTCCTTTAGTCCCTGTTGGTGCCACCAACCGGGACCAAAGGGCCTTTGGTCCCGGTTGGTGGCA